>NC_140169.1:167036840-167545266 GCF_963971535.1 Notolepis coatsorum | reverse complement strand
GGGAGGGATGGAGGAAGAAAAGGAGGTGAGGGAGGAGAAAGAGGAGAGGAGAGGAGAGGGAGGGAGGGAGGGAGGGAGGGAGAGAGGGAGAGAGAGAGAGAGGGAGGGAGGGAGGGAGGGAGGGAGAGAGGGAGGGAGGGAAGGAGGGAGGGAGGGAGGGAGGGAGGGAGAGAGAGAGAGAGAGAGAGAGGGAGGGAGGGAGGGAGGGAGAGAGAGAAGGAGGGAGGGAGGGAGGGAGGGAGGGAGGGAGGGAGGGAGAGAGGGAGGGAGGGAGGGAAGGAGGGAGGGAGGGAGAGAGAGAGAGAGAGAGGGAGGGAGGGAGGGAGAGAGAGAGAGAGAGGGAGAGAGAGAGAGAGGGAGGGAGGGAGGGAGGGAGGGAGGGAGAGAGAGAGAGCGGGAGGGAGGGAGGGAGGGGGAGGGAGGGAGGGAGGGAGGGAGAGAGAGGGAGAGAGAGGGAGAGAGAGAGAGAGGGAGGGAGGGAGGGAGGGAGGGAGAGAGAGAGAGAGAGAGAGGGAGGGAGGGAGGGAGGGAGTGAGGTGAGGGAGGGGGTATGGGAGGGAGGGAGGGAGGTGAGGGAGGAGGTATGGGAGGGAGGGGGGGCGAGGGAGGGAAAGAGAGGGAGGGATGGAGGAAGGGAGGGGGGCAAGGGAAGGAGAGAGAGGGATGGAGGAAGGGAGGGGGGCAACCTAGGGAGAGAGGGGCCAAGCAACAGCAGAGGTGTATCCATTTCAAAGACAACACCGCCCCCTGCTGTCTCTATTCGCACATCAACCCCATTGCCCCACAGTACACCCCACGTCCTGCAGAAGGCACCCTCACCCTCCTAATAACAAGTGCGTCAACACGCGGCCACACCTCCCATGACGTCAGCCGACGTGCTCACACAACATGAACACCAATTCCCAGAATTCCCTGTACCGAATCGTAGTCCGCCATTAAGGATGGCTTCCCGCGAGACGTCGCCACATGCTTACGTCACGTTTACACACACAAGGTCTCGCTGTCAGCCAAAATAGTATCACGCGATATTCCCCGAGACTCCCAGCATGCAACATTGTTAGCACAGGTAGCTTTAGCATGTTAGCATAGTTAGCTTAGCATTTTTAGCATAGTTAGCTGTCCACTGCTAACACCATTAGCTTAATACCGTTAGCCCCATTAGCTTAGCTCAATGTTGCTATCGCTCGATCAGCCTAGCACGGCTAGTTAGCTTAGCCTAGCCCCTTACAATAGCGTTTCCTATACGGCCCACTATCCTGTTGATTTGAGCAGCACAACACATCGCGACGTTTTGCACAACCCAGCCATACTTTATAACATAATTTAAAATGTATTAAGCATTCGTTCATAAACCCTACAGTATCATTTTCTCGTTTGCACGCCCGTCCGGCCCCGGCCGGCTTCGTATTTTAAATCTAACGCTCCCGATCCAGCCCCGTATTTCAAATCTAACGCACCTCCTCTAGGCCCCCACCAAGCAGATGCTCCTAGTGACGTCATCAGTGGTGGCCGCGATCTGCCATTTATACATCGAAGCAGAAGAAGAACCCTGCTCTCTTTGATCTTTACCACATTAAACCACGACCTCATTACCACTGATTCAAAAAAATTCAAATAACGTGACACATCCTTTTGGTTCCATCTCACTCGCCATTCACTCAATCCATTCGATATCGCAACGCAGCGTCCATACGGTATGTACGACGTTCTCGCGGACAGTGTTATGGTGTCCCCGCGGCCGTACCCGTCCCTAGAGTTATCATAATGATACAAAAAATACCGGCATCCACTCCATAACCTCTAGCAGACTCATTCACACACATCCTCTCTCATCCACACAGTTACACTCATACTTCCATTCAGCAACATAATCATTCTTAGCACTGGTTAACCTTGTACATCATGCAGCATCATTTGGTAGCCTTTCAGCCACCATGGATGAAGCTATAAGTTCCGTCATCTCAACAGTCGTACTAAACATTATTAGCCCCAAGCATTCCCCGTCTTTGCAACGTAGCTTAGCATGTATTAGCCCTGCTTTGTATAGCAGTAGCTTCCCGGGTATAAAACGGCTTTATTCCGTATTGGTTGTAATATAGTAATCCGCGACGTTTAGCGTTATGATGACGTACGTTTGATCATAGCTATGATACCATGCATGTGTCATCCTATTTCATCTTAACAACATATATACATTGTTACATACCAAAGTCCTTTAAATATATAATGCCTCATCGCTTTCTAAGTGCAGGTTTTTAGTTCGAACATAAGCGCAGTTCTTTCCAACCCCCCAGTGTACAAGTGCTAATTTTTCCAAGGTTTAAGAGGACTACCTTACGCGCTCCAGATCTCTTGTTCCGTAAGAATTAAACGGATTCGTACGACGTCGATTTGTCTTTAGCAACGTACAAACCAGACGTCTCTAGTTATTGTCATTGCATTTGAACCTACGATTCTAAACAAGAGTCTCTGTCGCCTAACCTGGCGCAATCCTCCAGCCCCTCAGCAGTGCGCGACCTGAACCATTTTATTGTCCAACCCGATCGCGCCAATCCCCTTCATTTCATTAGTGCCGATACGGCTGTGCGCTCAATCGTTTAACTCGATCGCGCCAATGCAACCATTCTCTACCCCTGTTCGAAATCTGCCCAAACAAACCCCGACAATACAGACACATCTTCAACTCACCGTTCGACCTCTGCTGGTTGTTGTTGCTCGAGGATGGTGTAGTCAGACGTCGTTGCTCTGCTCTGAGAGTTTTTGAAGTTCTGTTGTGTCCTTGTCCTGGGTTCCGTTCGGATGTACAGCCCGGGCAGTCACGGCGCCAGATTAATGTATCTTCTCAATGATTCTATGTTATAGCTATATGCTCGTTCTCTAATGTATAGTGGAATAGCTTACTCTGCTCGTTGTATTTCCCGTTAAAGTAACAGTTCATTCAAATGTGGTCCGTTGGAAATCACGTGGAGGCGGAGACAGCGCTGCGGGTGAAAACGGTTCTGACCGTTGCTTTATTGGAATATCCAACAGCTTAATCAATCAGGTTTACAGCAATCAATTATTTCTATTTCTTAATCAGCTCGTCTCGAAGGTTTCTTTCTCGGCTCTGTTCTCGAACTCTGGTGGGGTGGATTCTCCGTCTCTGCTTCTCCGTTCTCTCTGCGTGTCTCTCTGCGTCTCGGTGTCTCCGTGTCTCCGTCTCCCCTCCATCATTCAACCTGCAGGTTTTATAGAGAAGAGAGAACCCCCCCCCCCGCCCTTGCGCCATCCAGTGCCGTCACCCCAGAGAGCCTGCTTTCCTATTGGCTAGAAGGTCTCCCCTCTTAGTGATTTGGGTCTTGCGAAACAGCGTTACAAGGTGACCTTACAGAGGGGATATGAACTAGTTTCCTTTTAGAATGATTTACCCAAGTGTCCCTGAATGCGACCCTCATACAGATGGAAATATAGTACCCACTCAACCTAACAGTGGGTATCACAGAATGGCCTGTTTGGTCTGCTTAGCTAAAGTAAACAGAACTCGGGTGCTGGCCTTCAGGCCGTCACTTCTTGACTTAAAAGTTAGTTATTGGGCGCACCATCCCTGTTCGTTGTGGAGGAAGATGTGTCATCTGTTTGCCATTTGATCTGTTCTTATTTTTATGGCACTCTGGGCTTTTTCCTATAGCTGCTAGGTGAAGGGTGAAGGGTTGCACTATTAGCTTTTGACTGAATTCTCCTGTGGTTTTTTCCAGAAACCGCTAGATGATTTTGATCCCTCCTGTAATGCTTATACGGGTCATTTTGATCAATTTAATTTACGACAGTAGTTTATAGCAAAAGGTTTGCTCCTGTTGTTGGTTGAACCTACGGATTTTTCAAGGTTTGAACATTGTTTTTATGTGTGACAATCAAATCGTAAACAAAGAGGCCTATTGGGATGTTAGATCCTAATATGAAGAACTGTGTGTTCTATGTCTTACTGTACCTTGACTTTGTCTATTTTGCTCATTTTATGCTTTTTTTCTTTACTACTGTGTGTGAAGCACTGAGCTGCAATTCTTGTATGAAAGGTGCTATACAAATAAAGTGTATTATTATTATTAGTATTATTATTATTGTTGGAAACATTTGGGATAGGTATACGACTCTATATAACATAAATATAAACATAGATATATAACAGCTCTAGTTGTTTTTAGACATTTTAACTCTTTGGACGCCACAGACTTGAGCATCTTTTGTTCCTACCACGCCAATGCTCTAAAGGCCCTCCCATAGTCGAGCAGACTGTACACAGATCAGACTCTGTGGAGGTCCGCGTGGCTCTTTGAGCTTTGATCTCAGCGGACAGCAGACCCACAGGTGCGAAGCTACTATTTTCTGACGCACGGACATCGCTGACTTGGTGTCTCACAAAACGCTGCTCTGCGTTTTGGTTGACATCGAACTGCATTTAATGTGACGCCGATCTGCATTTTACTCTGACCACTCGCCCCGTGCCAAGAGAGATGTTTGAATGACTTTTCTAAATGAAGTGTGTAAAATTGCCAGTTTTATTTCGAAATATTGGAAACGGAGATAACATAGAATGTTATCTCCGTTTCCAATATTTTGAAATAAAACTGGTGCTTTTATTTCATGCAATGCGTGTTTGTCATTTCAGCACCAGCGCTGTCCACCTCAAGCCTATACGGTACATTGCATCTCGCTGCCTATATACCTGTTATTCAAGTGCGTAAAACTGCCCGTTTTATTATCGAAATATTGGAAACGGAGATAACATACTCTTTATTTTGACATCGGATGACGACGACATGACAGAAGTTGAACAACGTGGGGACAATTGTGTAAACTGGCGCGTGACATGTAGGAAATTGGTCCGCGGACCGCTCGACTATGAAGGCTCAAAGAGCCGCGCGGACCTCCGCGGAGTCTGCTCTGTGTACAGTCTGCTCGACTATGGGAGGGCCTTAAGAGATAGGAATAAGTGGCGGTGTTTGCAGGGCTATATCTATATTCTATATTATAGCTATGGATACAATACTATGGCCCATTTGACATCAACTATCTATCGTTCAATATGTGAAAAAGAATAAAAAAAATGTCATCCATACGTTCGCGTGTTATACCGTGGTGAATATAAGTATAGTTTGAGAGTGATCCTGGTTAATCCCAGAAAACAGCGATATGCAGCAATACGTGAATTTCACTAAAAGCGTTGGCGTTTCTCGCCTGGACACGCTACTATTTCCAAATCAAATGTATATAATAGGTATTATGTTTCATCATGAACGCATGAAAGGGGGGGGGGGGTCGTTTTTTGATGCTTTGATCGTCACCAATGGCATACGTTGTGGAGTAACACAGATGTTGCGATCAATGTGAAATCATGGTTGGATCAAAGCAGGATTGATGTCATATAGTCCTTACCTTCACTAGGAGGTACCCCAAAAAGAATATTCCAATTGTCTGATCGCGATTCCAAGTATTGGTGTCCATCGTGTCACCAACATAATCCACCACAACACATGCATCGGGGGCATTTGACGCTTCTCAATCTGATCGGGCGAACGGCTCAACCCGCCTGACCCAGAAAACTGTGCACGGAGGGATTTGAATGTAACACAGAGTAAGATACAAGGTTTCAAAGGGTGCTCAATAATGCCACCCAGCAGGATGCGGCCGGTATTGCACTTTGGCGATCTCAGGATGATTCCCTGTGGTAATCCGAGGTCCGTGTGCCTGAAATGAATAGAAATATGGAATAAAAGAAATAACGATGAAAACCCGACTATACTTGGGTTTGGCGCTGAGCGGTTGGCGAGTTAACCCGACTATCCTCGGGTCTGGCGTCCATTGAGTTAATGCGGAAATGTGAGACATTACATCTTTAAGTTTCATCTTTCCAGATAATCTTTTTGTGAATAAATCTTCTGAATCGCCTATTGAAAACCAACTTTTTCCCCGAAAAACATTAAATCTTTTCAATTATTTGAGCAGAGAATAATAGGGTAACAATTTACATTAACAGGACATTCATAATGCATTCGCTACTCATCTCAAAACATAAAACATAAAACACGTGAATAAATGATGTGCTGCTGAAGGAGTGTATTTCAGTGGTAATTAGGGTGATAGGTGGGTATACACTAAGAGGCCAGAGAAATACGTGGGTATCCTCTGTATACATGTTTATACCCTAGAGACTACACTATTTGTGAGGTTCGCCTTTCCCTGGACCTTTAATTCCCTGTTCTCCTCACTTCTCCAGCCCCCACCCTCGCGCTTGTTTAGCCTCGTCTGCTCTTCAGCAGCCCACACCCTTGGACTATCTGTCAGTATCTGTTTGATTGGTTCGTGCCGAACACACTCTTCTAGTTCAAGTATCAATTACCTTCACGCACCTGATGTGTATTCTAATTGCCGCCCCTGTGGGTTTTAAATACCTCGCTCTTCCCCTCAGTCCTGGTCGGGTTGTTCCGTATCATATCTCTATCAGCAAACTCCTACGGGAGGTTCTCAATCTGTAGGCTCCTACGGGAGTTTCTGTTTCTGTCTGTTATGCTGTTTTCATCTCCGGCGTGAGATGCGCTCAAGCCTTGCCCACCACGCGACCGTTTGCCTGGAGGGAGACACTGTACTGCGCTCTCTAATCCTCTACGGGAGGTATTCCAGTGTTCCACTCCAGACCTCCGAGCCAGACGCGCTCTTCACTCCAGACGCGCATCCAGACGCGCATCCAGACGCACTCCAGACGCGCATCCAGACTCCGCGCCAGACGCGCTCTTCACTCCAGACGCGCATCCAGACGCGCATCCAGACTCCGCGCCAGATGCGCTCTCCGTACCGGCGTGTACTCCAAGCAGACGCGCACCACTCAGACCTCCGCGCCAGATGCGCTCTCCGTACCGGCGCGTACTCCAAGCAGACGCGCACCACTCAGACCTCCGCGCCAGATGCGCTCTCCGTACCGGCGCGTACTCCAAGCAGACGCGCACCACTCAGACCTCCGCGCCAGATGCGCTCTCCGTACCGGCGCGTACTCCAAGCAGACGCGCACCACTCAGACCTCCGCGCCAGATGCGCTCTCCGTACCGGCGCGTACTCCAAGCAGACGCGTACCACTCAGACCTCCGCACCAGATGCGCTCTCCTTACCGGCGCGTACTCCAAGCAGACGCGCACCACTCAGACCTCCGCGCCAGATGCGCTCTCCGAGCCGGCGCGCTCTCCTCCAGACGTCTAGCCTGCGCCCTCCTACTCCTCCCTGTAAGCAGCTCCAGCCCTCGCCCTGTCCAAGGCCTTAACCCTGTTTCTCTCTGTCCCTGTCCAGTCCTCCTAGTCCTCCTAGTCATCCCTGTCCTGTCCTCCTAGTCCTCCCTGTCCCCAGCCCGCCTCCGCGGGCCTCTGTCCCTGTTTCCCCTCTCTAGTCCTCCTAGTCCTCCCTGTCCAGTCCTTCTAGTCCTCCTAGTCCTCCCTGTCCAGTCCTTCTAGTCCTCCTAGTCCTCCCGGTCCAGTCCTTCTAGTCCTCCTAGTCCTCCCTGTCCAGTCCTCCTAGTCCTCCCTGTCCAGTCCTCTCTAGTCCTCCTAGTCCTCCCTGTTCAGTCCTCTCTAGTCCTCCTAGTCCTCCCTGTCCAGTCCTCCTAGTCCTCCTAGTCTTCCCTGTCCAGTCCTCCTAGTCCTCCCTGTTCCTGCCCTGTTCCCTTGCCCTGGCCCTGTCCCTTAGCCTTCCCCTTAGCCAGCTCGCCTCTTAAAGGCACTGTGCCTATTTTCCCAATTCTTGTTTTCCTGTGATTTGTGTTCTCCCTTAAAGGGACAGTGCCGTTTTCTGTTGTTTTCAATAAATGCCCAGTTCTTGGCTTACTCTCATACCTGTCTTGTGTTGTGCGATTGGGGTCGGTTACAAACCATAACAGTACGACCCGACCAGTCGACGACCCCAGCCAGTACAGACAGTGTATGTTGAGTTTGCCCTTTTTTTTTGTTCCCTCTAGTTAGCCCTTGTTAGTTCCCCTGTTGAGCTCCCCTGTTAGCCTTTGTTTGCTCCCCTGTTAGCCTTGTTAGCTCCCCTGTTAGCTTGTTAGTTCCCCTGTTAACTCCCCTGTTAGCTTCCCTGTTAGCTCCCCTGTTAGCCTGTTGACTCCCCTGTTTTGCTTCCCTGTTAGCCTCGTTAGCTCCCCTGCAGCTTGTTAGGCCTCTACTACCAGCATGGCCCCAGTCTGCTAGCTTAGCCCCGGCTGCTAGCACAGCCTCTATGTTAATGCAGCCCTTGCTGCTAGCATAGGCCCTGTAGCTAGCCATGCCCAGGCAGATAACCCGGTCCCTCTGCATGGCCCCAGTCTGCTAGCTTAGCCCCGGCTGTTAGCACAGCCTCTATGTTAATGCAGCCCTTGCAGCTAGCAAGGTCAGTTTTCTCCCACTACTAGGACTGCCCCTTCAGCTAGCAAGGTCAGTTTTCTCCCACTGCTAGGACTGCCCTTTCAGCTAGCAAGGTCAGTTTCCCCACTGCTAGGACTGCCCTTTCAGCTAGCAAGGTCAGTTTTCTCCCACTGCTAGGACTGCCCCTTCAGCTAGCAAGGTCAGTTTCCCCACTGCTAGGACTGCCCTTTCAGCTAGCAAGGTCAGTTTTCTCCCACTGCTAGGACTGCCCCTTCAGCTAGCAAGGTCAGTTTTCTCTCACTGCTAGGACTGCCCCTTCAGCTAGCAAGGTCAGTTTTCCCCACTGCTAGGACTGCCCCTTCAGCTAGCAAGGTCAGTTCCCCACAGCTAGGACTGTCCTTCCAGCTTGCTTGCTCTCTCATGCTGGTCCAGCCCTGTCTGCCAGCCTAGCTCCGGCAGCCAGCGCAGCCTCTATGTTAATGTAGCATTACAGCTAGCATAGGCCCTGTAGCTATCTGTGCCCTGGCTGTTACCCTTCAGCTACCCTAGTTACCCTTCAGCTCCTCTAGTTACCCCTCGGCTACCCTGCCCCTTTGCTAGCCCCGCTTTTGGTGTAGCTTCCCCGCTAGCATGGCCCACTTTTTTGTTTTGTTGCCTTGTCATTTCCCCTGCCCCTCTGTCTGTATTTTTGGGTCGCCCAGTGGCTCCCGTGGAGGGGGGAGTACTGTGAGGTTCGCCTTTCCCTGGACCTTTAATTCCCTGTTCTCCTCACTTCTCCAGCCCCCACCCTCGCGCTCGTTTAGCCTCGTCTGCTCTTCAGCAGCCCACACCCTTGGACTATCTGTCAGTATCTGTTTGATTGGTTCGTGCCGAACACACTCTTCTAGTTCAAGTATCAATTACCTTCACGCACCTGATGTGTATTCTAATTAGCGCCCCTGTGGGTTTTAAATACCTCGCTCTTCCCCTCAGTCCTGGTCGGGTCGTTCCGTATCATATCTCTATCAGCAAACTCCTATGGGAGGTTCTCAATCTGTAGGCTCCTACGGGAGTTTCTGTTTCTGTCTGTTATGCTGTTTTCATCTCCGGCGTGAGATGCGCTCAAGCCTTCGCCACCTGTCGCTGTTTGCCTGGAGGGAGACACTGTACTGCGCTCTCTAATCCTCTACGGGAGGTATTCCAGTGTTCCACTCCAGACCTCCGAGCCAGACGCGCTCTTCACTCCAGACGCGCATCCAGACGCGCATCCAGACGCACTCCAGACGCGCATCCAGACTCCGCGCCAGACGCGCTCTTCACTCCAGACGCGCATCCAGACGCGCATCCAGACTTTGCGCCAGATGCGCTCTCCGTACCGGCGCATACTCCAAGCAGACGCGCACCACTCAGACCTCCGCGCCAGATGCGCTCTCCGTACCGGCGCGTACTCCAAGCAGACGTGCACCACTCAGACCTCCGCGCCAGATGCGCTCTCCGTACCGGCGCGTACTCCAAGCAGACGTGCACCACTCAGACCTCCGCGCCAGATGCGCTCTCCGTACCGGCGCGTACTCCAAGCAGACGCGCACCACTCAGACCTCCGCGCCAGATGCGCTCTCCGTACCGGCGCGTACTCCAAGCAGACGCGCACCACTCAGACCTCCGCGCCAGATGCGCTCTCCTTACCGGCGCGTACTCCAAGCAGACGCGCACCACTCAGACCTCCGCGCCAGATGCGCTCTCCGAGCCGGCGCGCTCTCCTCCAGACGTCTAGCCTGCGCCCTCCTACTCCTCCCTGTAAGCAGCTCCAGCCCTCGCCCTGTCCAAGGCCTTAACCCTGTTTCTCTCTGTCCCTGTCCAGTCCTCCTAGTCCTCCTAGTCATCCCTGTCCTGTCCTCCTAGTCCTCCCTGTCCCCAGCCCGCCTCCGCGGGCCTCTGTCCCTGTTTCCCCTCTCTAGTCCTCCTAGTCCTCCCTGTCCAGTCCTTCTAGTCCTCCTAGTCCTCCCTGTCCAGTCCTTCTAGTCCTCCCGGTCCAGTCCTTCTAGTCCTCCTAGTCCTCCCTGTCCAGTCCTCCTAGTCCTCCCTGTCCAGTCCTCTCTAGTCCTCCTAGTCCTCCCTGTCCAGTCCTCTCTAGTCCTCCTAGTCCTCCATGTCCAGTCCTCCTAGTCCTCCCTGTCCAGTCCTCCTAGTCCTCCCTGTTCCTGCCCTGTTCCCTTGCCCTGGCCCTGTCCCTTAGCCTTCCCCTTAGCCAGCTCGCCTCTTAAAGGCACTGTGCCTATTTTCCCAATTCTTGTTTTCCTGTGATTTGTGTTCTCCCTTAAAGGGACAGTGCCGTTTTCTGTTGTTTTCAATAAATGCCCAGTTCTTGGCTTACTCTCATACCTGTCTTGTGTTGTGCGATTGGGGTCGGTTACAAACCATAACACTATTGTAGAGTAATGAACGTGTTACAAGCATCCAGTTAACATAAACTGAATATCGCGTAGGTTATTACACACGATTTATTTTCTAATCAAATCTTTTACAGCCTTTCACCCTTTATCAAGTACCACATTTTCATGTAAAAAGAACTGTCCAATGAAAAGCCCAATGAGGCCATTAGTTCTTTACAAGCTGGCAGACTCAACACTGATGATGCCAAACCGTTCTACCAGGATGGAGCTTGTTTTATTACCTCACGATGCAGCTGGATTCACGACAAACCATCTGGCGCATCCGATTACTTATTTCACCCATCTTCCCAAATTCTTTCAAATTCTCCCAATGTCTTTTCATTGATTTCCAAGAAACTCCACTATATAACAGACTGAAACCGCAGGACATCCCCCGCCCCCCCCCCCCATAACACACTCCGGCAAGGGAGCTCATCAATGTTAAGCAGCAGGGAGCTCCTCCAATCTCTGACTGCACCCGTAGATCTCTCCCGCCACACGCCGCCCCTTTAAAATCAATAACCAGGTCGGTCCGTCCGTCTGTCAGGTCCATCAGGACACACTACTTCACACCCCGCGGATACGGAGCGTAAAGTATGCAAAAATGCTTGACGCATGCTGTAGGCTATATTCCATCAATATGTCCCAGCAATATGTTAGGGGGGGGGGGCCCGGCAACGGCATGAATAATGAATGCACCGTCTCTGGGCTGCCGGTGATATGACTGACTGGCGAGGAATTATATCACCTAGGCCTCAACAGTGGTCGTTCCCGGTCTTCCGAACTCTGCATCCGACCGGGACGGAATCAGACAGCCATTGGAGTTGAGGAAGTTTTACTTTTCTATTAGCTTTTTACCTTCAACACTGCATTGACTTTGTTCTTCAATGTTCAAGATTCAAGATTCAAGATTGTTTATTGTCATATGCACAGTTAAACAGACAGTTTGCCATACAATGAAAATCTTACTTTGCTAGTCCACCCTTCACACAAAATCACACAATACTTAACTTAAACATATTTAAATACAAGCGAGTGCTAGAAAATAAGGTAAAATAGATAAAAATATATATACAAGGCACAGTGAGTTACATTGCACGTTCCGATCAGTATTTACATGTGAATGGAAGTGACAGTGGGTCACAGCAGCAGTTAAAAGTGTCTTTAGTGATTCATAGTTCGGGGGGGAAGGTTGTGACAGTGTGTTCACAGCAGTAATCAGGTCAGTGTCTGCCGAGAAGGTGTATGGGGTGTCGAGGAGACGTAGCGGCAAAAACGCCATTGATTTTATTTATTTATCCATCATTTTACCAGGGTAGTTGTGTCAAGATTGACTCTTTTTCAAGTAGCCTTGAAGGTGGCATACAAGAGATTGTATACAATTATGACACCACATGACACACACACAGCATCAAACGTGGACTTTTCATGAATGAGCGTAATACAACATAGGTTGAAACGAGAAGCTGAAGCTGTTGAAAACACTGACTAAAAAGCAAGTATGTGTCTCCAATCTTCTATATATAACATATCAATGCACTGTCCCAGAGAGAGACATGTAACCCAATTTTTTTTGTTTCTGAACTCACTTTTAGAGAAGGTCTAGGCCAGGGGCTATTTGGGAGGGGTCAGAAAAACAAAAATCATTTGGATCAGCACTGCCACCAGGTGGTGAAATAATATACCTTACCGGATGGCTGAATAATCAGTACCTCAAGTAGGCCTAGTATTCATTGCCAGTGTTAGTAGTAGTTAACTAGGGGTAGTTCAGTTACAGTAAGCTACTTGCTTACAGTGTAGCTTACTGTAGACTAAACTACAGTGCAGGATGCAGTTGCTGGGTGGTAGCTGAACTATTGCAATTAAGATAGTTATTTATAAACTGTGTAAATCCTTATAACTCAACTCTGCTCCCTGGCTTCTCCTAAAGCTACTCTATATAGAATACAGTACCCTCATGTGTGAGGATTAGCCTGCCCTGGTCATTAAATCAAACAAACACACACACACACACTACACCATGTGGATTAAATTGTTGTTCCATTTGAGATTACACACTCAGATTTGATTAGGTTTTCCACAGTGTCGTTTGGATGTAATTGCGACACTTAATCAAAGTAGTATTAGTTATATATTGTTAGTGTGTTGCTTCAAAGCTAGCCCTATGGCTAATCCCTGAACAGCCATTCCCAGATGGCAAATGACATCTGGCCCAGTTGTGGGCCACACTTCCAGTCTTCACATGGCCCACATACCTCACGGAATGACAGCGATGAATCAACCTGATTCCGGCTCCCGGAAAACATAGTATAGGTTTGCATTCACACAAGGGTAGCCACTAGCCAGAGATGGACCTTATAATGGCTGCATCTCTGGCATGGCATGGGCCACAGCCAGTGTTCCGCCTACCGGGGAGCGACAGTGGCTCAGGAGGTAGAGCGGTCGTCTGATAATCAGAAGGTTCCCAGTTTGATTCCAGCTCCTCCTGGCAATGTGTCGTAGTGTCCTTGAGCAAGACACTTAACCCCTAACTGCTCCCGATGAGCAGGTTTGGCTCCTTGCATCGTTGCCTCCGCTGTCGGTGAGTGAATGGTTGAATGTGAGGCATGAGTTGTAAAGCGCTTTGGATAAAAGCACTATATAAATGCAGTCCATTTACCATCAAGGGCCGTATTTGGCCAATGCCATGCCCGAGATGCAGCCATTATAAGGTGGAACTCTGGCTACCCTTGTATAAATGCATTTATATCCTCACATTCAGTGAAATCGGCATTGCGGCGCCCTGGATGGAGTGGCTGTAGGTCCTGTGTTCACAGCTGCGGCACTGCCTGTAGTTCCTGTGTTCACAACAGAGCAATACAGCAGTAGTCTCTTACACAGGCCTGTTGTCTGGCAAATTGCATATGTTTCGTCCAACACTTCCAGTCTGTAAGTACATGAACGTTTAATTGATAACTAGCTAAAAATATATTTCACCATTATCACACTGCTTGAACAGGAAACTGAAATCAATGCTGCTTCCTCTTGAGTCAGTGTTGATGAAGATCACTCATCAACTCAAAGCATAGTCTTACAAGCTAGTAAAAGGTAAATTACTTCACACCAGAAGGAGTTCAGTGGTGGAAGAAGTACACAGTTCCTTTACTTAAGTCAAATTAGAAATACCCAGGTAAAAATAGTACTCTGGTAAAAGTAAAAGTCCTCCATTAAAAATTATACTTAAGTAAAAGTAGAGAAGTATTCGATATTGAATGTACTGTTGAATGAATCTAAAGTAAAAGTATGCATTCTACATGATGTTTGTGTATTCCAGTGCTTGGGAGCATTCAACCCTCAAACCATTGACCTCTGAAGGCTATGTTAAAGTGGTATGTGCTGCTCTGATTACGTCCTCTTGACCGGCTTCAGATTTGAAAAAACATTATCTTCATACATTTTTGCCACATTATCTTCATACATTTTTGCCATGCTTTCTATGCAAGATCTTTTTCTTCAAAGTGTGAATGAATGAATGAAAACTTTATTTAACAGATTGCAGAATGGGTACAATACAGTACGGCTCAATACATACAATTGTTAAGGGGATGCAGACCTGAGAAAGACGTTTGTCTTGTTTCCATCAGGGTCCCCCATTTTTCAATTCATATAGACATATATGACATACATGACATACAGATAGTCAGTACTGCTACATCTATACATTTATGACATACCAGATTTGCAAATACAGTACTGTTTGTGATACAGAAGGAGTCAAGAAAAGGGAGTATATACATTTGACGTAGAAACTGTACATTGGAGTAACTACAGTAGTAACTGGAGGCTTCAGATAAATGTAGTGGAGTGAAACGTACAATATTTCCTTTTAAATGCAGTGGAGTAAAAGTATGGTTCCCTAAAATGAAAACACCTAAAAAAAAATACAGTACTTTCCATTTCATCAATTCATTCAAACGTATGGTTAGGACGATGTTTAAAAATGAAGATTTTCACTTTAGCTTGGGTAATTATGGTAAGGAACGGATGAATATCAACATGACAGCGTGTTCCCACAAAGGCACGGTCTCCTCAGTCGTCTGGAACGCCATATCGCCCAGCCCTAAGTACAAGTGCATACAGTACGTCGATGCACAAAAGTCTTCTTGCGCTTGACACCGTGGCTCATAGTGTGTGTGTGTGTTTTACTGTTTTTGTACACACAAGGCTGGTTGATGGAAGGTTGGTCTTTGCTCCGGTAACTGTATAGGATGATGGATGGGAGACTACTAGGGCTGTCCCCGACTAAGGATTTGGATAGTCGACTATGATTGGCCAAAAATTGCCGTTAGTCGACTATTAGTCGACAAAAAAAAAATATATTTTTTTTTGTATTCCATTTGGGCTGTGGGGGGTGCTTAATGTCTGAAGGAGTCGACTGAAGGCTTTTTGTCCTCTGCAAAAGCATGCAATTGGTCCACTGATGGATACATCTTGGTATTTGTCTAGTCTAGTGTGTTCATTAGATGGGTGAAATCCTCTTTCAGTGCCTCTGTGCCTGTTTTCTTAGGCAGTTAGCCTCTGGTATGCGTGCCATTAGCGTTAGCCACGCTTCTAGGCCTCTTTTCTTTTGGAAAGAATGATAAAAATTGTTTTTTTTTAAGATTTATAAATCTTTTTTTTATTTTTATTTTTATTCGACTAAGATGTTGGCAGTCGACTACGGCTCCTTTCGACCGATTAGTCGACTAATCGACTAATGGGGGTCAGCCCTAGAGACTACCGTACTTTTCGCACTATAAGCCGCACCTGACTATAAGCCGCAGCAGCTAAATTGAATGATGTGTACATATATAAGCCGCACTGGACTATAAGCCGCATGTGTTTTAATGTTTAATTACCATAAGGAGTGGAGCCTGTGGCTTAATTTGACTCAACACGGGAAAACTCACCCGGCCCGGACACGGAAAGGATTGACAGATTGATTGCTCTTTCTCGATTCTGTAGGTGGTGGTGCATGGCCGTTCTTATATTGAGCTTTAAGTTCCCACCTCTACAGAGAATGACTCCCACCTCTACAGAGAATGACTCCCATTGGGACACAATACTGTCGGACAAATAACAATAATTAACTAATTTACAAGTTGTATTAAGTTTAGCAAATAAGGGATAAATAACATTTCAATGCAGTAAAAAAAGCAATATTTCGATTTTCGGGTTTTGTCCACATATAAGCCGCACCGTTATATAAGCCGCAGGGTCGAAAAATGGGGGGAAAAGCCGCGGCTTATAGTCCGAAAAGTACGGGTACATACAATTCTTTCTTCTTTTTTTTTTTTACACATTTTACAAACTAAATAAATAAAATAGTGCTGTCAGGCGATTAAAAAAATGTATCTAATTAATTACAGGATTTGTAATTAATTAATCTAATTAATCGCATTTTAATCGCATAACCATTTTATGCCTGATATTCTATATTCTATAATCATATTTCAAATTGCATGTGTCCGGATGGCAGAATTCAGTACTGTATCTACAAAACCTTCTGTTTAATCATCTTCCATCTATTAATTTGCTTAGATTTTTCAGGTCTGGTAAATTTGAGCATGGTGTTATTCACAGTCAAAGGTTAAAAAAAATGTATTGATATTCTCATTTGGTTCATTACAATTTACTCAAAATAAAAATTTCATTCAATCAATCACCGCACAGATAGATTGATTGAATAAAAATGTTATTAACAGATTGCAGAATGGGTACAATCGGGCGTAGCTGTATAATGTGGGTCCCATGAAAGAATGTATTTGTAGGCCCCCAGAGAATGCGAGCGCGTGTATGCGAGTGCGCGTATGCGCGCGAGAGAATTTTTTTTTGGCCATTTATTTATTGATGAAAACGCATAATATGGTTTTTACCTATACATTCGGATCAGCAGTTCAGCACCTGCACTGTTGGTGGGTGAGCCTAATAAAAGATGTTGCATTGCGTTCATCTTCAATGAATGGACCAATGCAATAGTCTACCAAAGCCCCCCCTCTCTCTATATATCTCACACACACACACACACACACACACACACACACACACACACACACACACACACACACACACACACACACGCTTCAGAAACAAACATAGTATCAATGAGAGCATCAATAATACACCTGAGTGATGTCTAGTAAAAAATAAATAATAAAAAAAAAAAATCTGCCCCCCCCCCCCCCCCCAGCTACGCCCCTGCCTGCATGTATCAATAATGCGTAAAAAGTGTTCTATTTTCTTTCCCGCGCGGAATTTAGAATGTCTCTACGCACAGACAAATCTGGATTTATCAAACATGCATGCACAGATTGTACCACACTCCATGTTGATAAATATTACCGTCTATGCCTGTGCACGATTATAAGTATTTGCATACAGAACCGCCCCTAATCAAGCATACATGCTAATTAAATACCCCCATGGGAACATGCCTGTTTGTGGAATGTGGAATAATGGCTATAAGTGAACTATAAAGATAAACTTCACTGAGAGCGAGATTGATCACGGAGGTCATCTACACTGAGAGCGAGATTGATCACGGAGGTCATCTAATGAACAAATTGAAGGTAGAAAGCATTTCGTTGTGAACAATCTTATTTGGAAACATGACACAAAATAATATTCAGCATTTTATTAAAAACAATATTTAATCGTATGATTTTAAATCTTTTTTGAGAATAAATAAATAATGACAAGCTGACCCGACATTTGCACTGTAATGACTGAAGCAAATTGCTACCTGTGCAACCCAATGGAGAATACAAACTCGTAACCACTATTTTGTGCTTACTGTATACTGCAAAATAAATGCACTCTATGGCTCTTGTGTGCACATGAACCCGTTATAATTGTGCTCCTATTGGGTTGTTGGGTTGGTCAGAGTCATTAACTATGGCTTCAGTGGATAACCCCGATCACCTGCATTTAAGTGATAATTTAATTACAGATACCCAGTAATAACATTACAATTGAATTCAATAAAATTAGGCCTGGATGGGTAACGCTCACCAATAAGCCATCCGTCTTCAACAGCGTCTCCATGGAGACGAAGGCCCATGCACAGAACTGTTCTGCACTATGAAACTGCATTGACAGAGTAGAATCTTTTTCTATTCACATAACTGAATTTGTTGATTGATGGAGCTTTGACAGCTATATGGGTACATTCTATTGCTCCGATGATGTTGGGAAATGCCAGAAAGATCTCCAATCTCACACCGAGAAGAATCCCAGGGTGGAGAGGACTTGAATGTGCACAGGGATGGCATTTGTGCGCGTTGTTTCATGCTCCAATTTGTGTCCATGGGTAGCAGACTCTACTTATATTCTCTCTGCAAATAGACTGCCATATCCGTGACAAGTCTTCCGATAACGCAAGATAAACCATGCTGCATTCATTCGGAAAGACCCATTCTAAATGCTATTTATAGGGTTTGACAATAATTAAACTCATGTCTCTATTTTACAATTAACTATAATTAATTATGAGTCATACCGAACATGTCGGTGTTGGAATTCTAATACATGAAAGCTTATTCCGTCTGTTGCAGTCTTCCTATTCTACCGCTTGGTGCCATGTACGCACGGTCGGAGCGTAGATATACGCACAATCTCCAGCACATGTTCATATTGATAAATCCCACACTTTGCTTAGAAATGATTGTATGCACGGTTTACGCACATATCTGTGCGTGCGCAGCATTGATAAATGAGGGCCCTGGACTGTATCCATTTATTCTCATGCTATTTTATTTTGTTTTAGGGGTGCTCTTAATAGTACTGGTTGTCGCCACCAAATGGCCATTTATGTATTGTAGCTACAGGCAGTGTAGCTACAATAGTGTACAGATTTATTTTGACTTTATTATTTGGGTACAAACACATTTATTTATAATCGTACTTGTCTCTATCCTACAGTACATGGGTATTGAATATTTGCATGACTATTTAACTACCTGCAAAACTGCACACAGGACACTACACAATAAAGGGTAAATAAAATGCATTATCTTTCAGTATATTGGTTATGATAGAACAATATTGAAGCAGAAGAATAAAATGAAAATTTGAACAAGTGCTACAATCTTGAGGGGATATTCAACCATACATTTTGGAAATGTATAATGCAACATTTAATATATGGACAGTGCCTTTGGAAAGTATCCAAACCCATTGGATTTTTTTTCAATTGTGCTATGTTGAAAGCTCAAATTAACATTTAAATTTATTTTTTTTGTTACTCATTCACATGAAGTGCTCTATAATGTCAAAGTAGAGGAAAAGAATACCCTTTGCTCTAAAGGCTTAAAGATAAGCTCTGGTGTATCCAATAGTGAAATATCTAAACATTTTACTCCACTTTGACATTATAGAGCACTGTGTGTAGAGTACTAACAAAAAGCCCATTTAAACATATCTTAATTTGAGCTGCCAAACAGCAACAATTGAAAGGGTGTTCATACTTTCCGAATGCACTGTATATGATTACCTAGAATCAGGAGCAGGTATAAACATTTTAAATAAATGTTTAAAGGTTATAGGCTAGGACTAAGGTTTGGTCGGATAAATACACCCCATTCAAAGTTTTCTAGACATGCCCCTGAGTAGCACACAGCAGGGTCCTCCTTCCAAAACAGATAATACACAGCAGGTTCCGCCTTCCAAAACATAATACACAGCAGGTTCCTCCTTCCAAAACATAATACACAGCAAGTTCCTCCTTCCAAAACAGATAATACACAGCAACGTCCTCCTTCCAAAACAGATAATACACAGCAACGTCCTCCTTCCAAAACAGATCATGCACAGCAAGTTCCTCCTTCCAAAACAGATAATACACAGCAAGTTCCTCCTTCCAAAACAGATAATACACAGCAACGTCCTCCTTCCAAAACAGATAATACACAGCAATGTTCTCCTTCCAAAACAGATAATACACAGCAACATCCTCCTTCCAAAACAGATAATACACAGCAACATCCTCCTTCCAAAACAGATAATACACAGCAACGTCCTCCTTCCAAAACAGATAATACACAGCAACGTCCTCCTTCCAAAACAGATAATACACAGCAACATCCTCCTTCCAAAACAGATAATACACAGCAACGTCCTCCTTCCAAAACAGATAATACACAGCAACGTCCTCCTTCCAAAACAGATAATACACAGCAACGTCCTCCTTCCAAAACAGATAATACACAACAACGTCCTCCTTCCAAAACAGATAATACACAGCAACGTCCTCCTTCCAAAACAGATAATACACAGCAGGATCCTCCTTCCAAAACAGATAATACTGAAAGGGATAACCTGTCCCTCGTGAGTCCTGAATTGATATGGTTGTGGACCAGTCGACCAAAAGATTCGCGGAACGACAGAGTATTTCAAACAGAGCTTTTATTTGTTGGTCACACAGAGAAGAGAACCCTCCTGCAGCCCGCACGGGCTCAGCTCCTCGCACCACCAGTAGAAGAAAAAAGTACATCACACTACATGTCATTTATACAGAGGAGGAGGGGAGGGGTGTATGTGTGTATGTATTTGTGTGTGTATGTATGTGTGTGTGTGTGGTGTGTGTGTGCTAGTCTGTGTGTGTGCTTGTTCCAGAAGGGGGGCTAATGGGTGGGTTCCCAACAAATCATGGCCCTGACAGCTGGGTGGGGGAGATGTGTGCGCGTGTGTGTACGTGAGCGCGTGTGTGTGTGCGCGTCGGAAGAGGAGGATGTGTGTGTGAGGCGCGTGTGCGTGTGTGTGAGGAGGGAGCCACAGGATGGATGCAGCAACGGGGTCATCAGGTCACAGACTGAGAGACGCCCTGGCTACAGCGTGCATCAGACAATAGGTGCACAGATACATAGGATATTGACAACAAATATTACTACATCAATGAACTAAAAAACGATCAACCCCCCTTTTGACGTTAAATCAATACGTCAACACAACAGTTCATTGATGGATCTGTACCCGTCGATTGTCACCTTATTACATGCATCACATCTAATACCAGACGGGATAACAACATCAGGAGGGGAGAGAGAGAGACAGAGGGAGGGGGGGGAGCGGGAGAGAGAGAGAGAAGAAAGAGAGAAACACAGATTTTGCAACTTTTTCAGACGATACACTAACCCCCTGGACCCCCCTTACTCAGGCACACGCAACGTCCATCAGGGCGCTACCTTCCCTCTGTTACAGTGCACCGCCCACCTGGGTCGGCCCCGTCTCCTAGAGGGCAAGGTCCTCCTCCTGAGGTTGGTCCCCGTTCCAGGTGCGGTCCCCTAGACAAACGTGTCTCCTCTGGTCTGCCGCCTCCTCAGTGGCTCTGGACTGTCCCCTCCACCTCTCGCCAGCTGGCCCACCGTCACTCCAGCTCATCTCAGTGTCTCTCCTGCTGCCGCTTCCCCCGTTCTCGTCGTGGATGATCTGCCTGTCGTAGATGATCTGCGGTGCCTATGATCTGCGGTGCCTGCGGTGCCTGGCTGCGGTGTTCCTCTCCGGCCTCTGCTGCTCAGCTGCCATCTCCTCCAGTCTGCCTCTCTTCATCCTGGCCTGTCTGTCCTTCGTCTCCTCCTGCCTGGCACCGTCGAGGGTCGTCTGGTGGTCTCGTCACGGACGTCTGAGGGGCTGCTGGTATCTCACCCCTGGTTCAGACGCGCTGCAGACAGCTGGTAGTGAATGTCTGGATCTTCTGCATCGTCTTCTCCTCCGTGTCTCCATTCCTCGTACCGTCCTTGGTTGCGGCTGGCCCACATCAATTCTCACTGGAACCTCCATTTGAAAGGGATAACCTGTCCCTCGTGAGTCCTGAATTGATATGGTTGTGGACCAGTCGACCAAAAGATTCGCGGAACGACAGAGTATTTCAAACGGAGCTTTTATTTGTTGGTCACACAGAGAAGAGAACCCTCCTGCAGCCCGCACGGGCTCAGCTCCTCGCACCACCAGTAGAAGAAAAAAGTACATCACACTACATGTCATTTATACAGAGGAGGAGGGGAGGGGTGTATGTGTGTATGTATTTGTGTGTGTATGTGTGTGTGTGTGGTGTGTGTGTGTGTGCTAGTCTGTGTGTGTGCTTGTTCCAGAAGGGGGGCTAATGGGTGGGTTCCAAACAATTCATGGCCCTGACAGCTGGGTGGGGGAGATGTGTGCGCGTGTGTGTACGTGAGCGTGTGTGCGTGTGCGTGTCGGAAGAGGAGGATGTGTGTGTGAGGCGCGCGTGCGTGTGTGTGAGGAGGGAGCCACAGGATGGATGCAGCAACGGGGTCATCAGGTCACAGACTGAGAGATGCCCTGGCTACAGCGTGCATCAGACAATAGGTGCACATAGGATATTGACAACAAATATTACTACATCAATGAACTAAAAAACTATCAATACACAGCAAGTTCCTCCTTCCAAAACAGATAATGCACAGCAAGTTCCTCTTTCCAAAACAGATAATACACAGCACCTTAATGTTCTCTCTAGTCATGTCCACCATGGATTTGCCATGAGTCAAGGTTCTCCAATCTTCTATGTCTGTGCGCCATTTTTCTCCCTCTCCAGTCTGCGTGGTAACGAGCCATAGCAGCCGTGCTCCGTGAATTAGACAGAGGTATCGTTACTCTGGCTGATTATGGCGGAACTCCATATGTGCTTCAGCCTGATTGTTCTACACCAGAACTCCTAATATGGGCACAGACACACACAGAGGGAAAAGCACATATCTGCTCTCTATATCACCTCTCCTTTCCTGTTTCTTTGCCGACTGCCACAATATGCTAATTATATTTTGTAATGTCCCACAGTGCCGTATGCTGTTGCTCGATCAACTTAATTGAAAAAAATATATATATACTTTTACAGGTTGTGTAACCCTTTATTTCCATAGCAACCAGTGTGGTTTCAACTGCAATAGAATGCTTAATTTAATTAAACTATAGAATACAGATTGCTGTTGATAGAGTGGGATAAGACATGCAGCCATATTCCCTGGGCAACCAGTGTGGTTTCGTCAAACATTTCCATGGGTGTTCTGTGTCACCGCAAGATTCAAGCAAATTAATATATATAACTTATGTATCAATGAACCTATAACATATGTATCAATGAATTGTCTATGGAGCAGTTCCAAACGTTATACTTGATAACATCATGCATTATTATTGTATGCATTTTGAACATGGGTGTACTTTAATGTGTTTTCTAATGTGTCATTGACTTCATTAGAGGCCTTACACAGAATGTTTGTGTAGTTCTTTCTTCCAGTAACTGTGCAGTGGTAGGGTAGGTAGAACATTACTATTCTACTGTGGCTTGTAAACCAGATCCAGTAATAACTAGTGGTGGGACTCGATTAAAAAATGTAATCGAATTAATTCGAGACTTTATAGTTAATTAATCAAAATTAATCACATTTTAATCGCATATCAATATTTGATGTGAAAAGCAAAAAATGTCAATTCAAATTAATTTAGGTGAGGACATCTCATACATTTACTGATGTAACTCCCTGACCATGCATGCTATATTATATTTACACATGTGGTATTGCTGGATTCAGCACAACCACACCTTTCTGAAAAAGCCCTCATCTGTGTTTCTATGACAATCCATGGCAGAGCTACTGTAACCAATGTTATTTGACATGCCCTGAGTGGGAGTTGAACCCCAGTCTTCCGCGCCGCGGGCGACATCACAGACCACTAGACCAAGAGGTGATTTCACTTCTTGGTAATGGGTCTGGATGCCTCTGGGGAGTGAGTTTACTTGTAGTACCGCTTAACAGCCACAGCCACTTCACTACACTGTCCATCGTGACTGTGGATAGACACACGGTACCTCCGTTACACTCACCCCCCATAACACATTGGGGACAAACCACGTATTTATACGTGCTTCGAATCCATGCGTTGTGGACAGAATCACGTATAAAGCCGTGGCAAGTTGTTATTGCTTTTATTCCATTTTAATAACCTGTTCAAGGTCGCCGAGCGGCAGTGCAGATTTTCAATACTCTATGAATTCTACAATATGCAATACCGGCCAGATCCTCTTAGGGGCGCTATCGCGCTACTGCAATGTGCCCTGTGGGCGAACGGATCACTTATTTTTTTCTTTCAATGGAGATTTTTAGTAGCCGGATTCTGAATCAGCATCCTGTACCTTGGATTACGTTTCGAATCGCAGATTTCACCATGCAATAAGGGGATTTATCATCAGCCGATGGCGATCGATAACGGGGAAATGCTCGGGGGTATCCCACCGGCTCATGGTAAGATCTTTTTCACGTAAATTACAGCCCGATCAGAGCTTGCTATGATACGATACGATCAGCGTATGTGGCTAGTTAGACGAACACTGTTATTGGTAATCAATAATAATAAACGACGTCCCCCGCCCCCCCCCTTTCATGCATACATGCTTTGGGACAGTCCCGATCATATGCAGTTTTAGTTATTTCTGTAGCATCTGTAAAACGGAAATGCCATTGGATATAACGTTAGCAGCTATTAGCCATTTATCTAGCTTTCCAGGAAATATACTAGCCCAAATCCGCTATAAAGCTTATATTCATAGACACAGAAGCAGGCACCCATGTCATACGATTTCTGGTATAGAGAAAACAACTAATGACAGGAAGATTATAATAAAAACGAAAATACAATAACAAAATACAACAAGCCATCAGACCACAGTTTGTAAAGGAAGTCCATATGGGAAATATTGGTGATCTAGGAGATGAGATTTCAGTGCTCTTTTGAATTTCAGAAAATGCCCTGAGTGGGAGTTGAACCCCGGTCTCCCGCGCCACGGGTGGCATCACAGACCGCCCGTCTGTGTGAATAAATTAATTCACTTCTTGGTAATGGGTCTGGATGCCTCTGGGGAGTGAGTTTACTTGCAGTACCGCTTAACGTCCACAGCCACTTCACTACACTGTCCATCGTGACTGTGGATAGACACACGGTACCTCCGTTACACTAATGAGAACATTCTGCATAGATATACATTTCTTACATTTCCGCTTATTTTAAGTATGTGTACATAGGTATATATTTCCTATATGCATAAAGATATTCACATCCAGGTTTTTCTATTAGGTTAAGCAACTGTCTGACTGCTAGCATGTCAAGTTTGAAAGCTCTTGGAGCTTGTATTATTAATGTACATGAGTTTATATGTCTCAACTCCCATACAGCCAGGCTATATTTTGGTTATTTCTTCCTTTGGGGGTGTATAACAATATCTATCAATTTAACTATTTTTGCAGTAAAATATTTGTATACAAGAATCCATTTCATATACAGTATGGGAGACCTTAGAGATGAGGGAAAACATTCTTGTGTTTTGTTCTAAAATGTTTGGGGGTATGGTATATTGACTTGAGCAGACTGTTAGATCAACACTGAAACTACAAATATCTGTTATAATAGTTAATTCAAATAATGCTTTAATATTGAACTGTAGTAGAAAAGACTCACGCACATCCCAAATGTAGTCACGGGTGCTAGACTCGAATTAGATCTGTAATGTTTGTGGAAGAAAAGTCTGCACACCGTCTAGTGTTCCCAAGTTTTAATGTACTTGAATACAACGTTTCGGCCTGTGGCCTTTTTCAAGTGTCAACGACATGTGAAAAGGGGTGGGGTATATATACCTATACAAATTAAAGGTCAAGGTTGAGCCAGGTCAATCAATTAGCCTATAGGCTACACATTTACAGACCATATTGCAGCTCAAGTGCCTAGAACATATGGTACATAGTAACAATAACAGTAGTACGGTAGTTTAGTAGTTAAATGTGACACACCTTCACATGCCAAAATTGAGAAAATATATAATAAGAAAACTTAAAAAACAGAAAAATTAATTAAAAAAACACAAAATCAGGACAGAATGTGTGTATTTACAGGAAGGGTTTAATGTCAAACTCTTCATAATATTGAACTGTAGCATTACATAGAGGCTACTAAAATGATTAGATCCCTCCACGGTAGGATGGGAATCTGTTGACATTAAACTCTCAGGGTAACAAAACAATGAATATGCAAATGTGGTCAGCGTTAGAACAAAGGGAGTAAAAGGTCACACCCCACTGGCAGCAGAGAGACAGCTGGTCTAACAGAGATCAGAGGTCACAAACTGGCTAAGGAAAATATAATTACATTATACTAGATTAGAATGAAAAACAATATTGGAATAATAACTATATCATATTAATCTATCTGAGGTATTAGAGCAAATTAGATTTGAATATCATATAGAACGTCAAACTGGTTATTTAAGTAATGCTACTTCACTCTGGTTGTAAACTTGCTAGGATCTAAACCTTAGAACTATACATTTAGTCTGGGAAAAAGCAGGCTTGTGATACTTTATATAGGAAATCTGGTATTAAAATATGGACAACTCCACATTGGGTAAATGCTGAATATATATGTAACTTATTACATTAACCATACAAATATAGAAAAGGTTTTAGAGTTAAGACTCTGTGCTCTTCAAGAAACCACAGCCCACACGATGAGGACACAGGGGGCGGACCACCACCACCGGAAGACCGCCCCAACAGAGGAGAACGCCATGTATGGAATCAATAAACCTAATTGGACCAACGTATTATTAGAATGGGCTACTATTGGTGGAAATCAGAGTATAAAAGAATGTATTGGTGAGAGAGAGGCCGGGCCAGACAGATATTCCCACCCACCCCAGGGGGTCATCTGGTCTCCACCCCACCACAGACTGTACTGCTATGTGCCGCTACGTGAGTAAACTGTATATGGAATAATCACTGTTTGTGATATATAGAGTAAAAATCTTAGACCAGGTTTAACCATGTCGTGGCAAGAGTAAGATAGTCTATTCCATTGATAAACATGACTACTTTTATGTGCAAACTTGTTTTGATGTGAAGAGCCACCGTGAATGGGCTATGATTATGTAACCTCATCAACCTTGTTGTACAATCATGTCTTATGAAAAATGATGAATAATCCCTGTATGTAAGTAACCTGCTTATCCACCTTTTGGGCCCACGGCAATAAATCATCTGAATTTGAATTAAGAACTCTGTGGTCTTGACTGCACGTTTATTCCTTGCTGGCTATATTGGAAGTCAGATGAGGAGACCATTCTATCACTTATGATCTTTCCCTCCTTCCAGATAACAACCTCATTGTACTGTGATTAATCTAATGTATTGATTTAAGATACCACAGCGGCATTGTCACTAGGCTATTAGTTCGATGGTGGCGGTCGGATATTGTCTAGTTTCACCATGCACACATGTGACTCCTACTGTTTTTCTCAGGAGGGGAATGTCCACCAACTCCGGTTTTACGAGCGTCACGGTGCTTCCTGAGTCTAACAGCACGGTTGTGTCGTGGTGATTAGCTCTTACTGGTGAGAGAGTGGAGACGTTTGTTTCATCTGACACATCATTCTTTTATGGACAGTCTTGGGAAATATGACCCTCCTCGCCACAATTGAAACATCGCCTTTATTCATTATACACAACAGTATCGAGTTGCAGCATGGCTAGCGCAATCTGTACCTACCCTGTACCCTGGAACCGTAGCTAAATTAGCACAGGTAGGCAGTGGAAAAACAAAAGTGGGAGCACAGATTTCGCCATGGGATGGCACGAATGCGCCAAAGGTACTGTATATTCCCAGATCTCTTGAGTCAAGAGGGTAATTGAGCCTCTTTGAGTCTATATTCCTGGTACATGGCATACTCTTTGTCTTCATGAGCAATGATGTTTTGCACAGAAGTAACTTTACCCTGTGCTTGATGTTTTTAGCACGACTGTGAGCTGTTTGAATTGATGTCGTTTCCACTCGCCCATTTAGATGTGTATATTTCAAAGAGGTCTCCTGCTCAGTGGGCAACTCAAAATCACACTCCCTCTCTCAGAAAATCTGTGGATAATCTGTGCTAAAAGATAGTGAGGTTTCATTATCATCCTCTTGAGTTCACCCATGAATTTCTCATGAGGGAAGCCAAATAATGCCGTCTGTACATCCCCAGTCAGACGCACCAATCCATGAATGTTGTACAATCTCTGTGCTCTTTACCATAACGCAAGCCATAATGGACCACAAATGCAATGAGAACGGGACTGGACTAGTCAAAATAAAGATGGCAACAAACAGAAGCATAACGTTGTCTACTTGAGGCCTGTGTATAGCAGAAATTGGCACAACTCTTGCTTTCCACCACTAAATGTGCGAGGCTTCCTGGCAAATTCTGATGGAATGAAACCTGCCAATGAAATAAATGTATCTGAGATTAAGGAAGCCTTAATACCCAAGATTCTAGCATAAGGAGCCTGTTGTACCACAATTCCAACAGATGCCTCATGACCAGTGATGCCAATTACTGATTACTGATTACTCCTTTAAAAAGTAATCTAAGTTACTTTACTGATTACTTGATTATCAGAGTAACTTAGTTACTTTGAAAGTAACTAGGTTACGAAGTCGTCGTCGTTCCCCCAACAGTTTTTTTTAAACGCTTTATTGAAAGTGCATAAATTGTTTCTCTGCACATAACGTAAATTGTTAAACTAGTGCTTCAGCTTCTGTACCATCAAGTATGGTAAAGCAACAGTCTATGATGCTCACAGCATTAGAGCAGCCAGCCAGTGGTTTTACAAAACCAGTGTATCACATCTAACAAATGCAGGCTGAACTATTCAATTATATCAACTGTAACTATTAAATTGTTTTTATAAATGTCTCTCTATAAACATACAATCAGTCTCTCTTTAACATGTAAATTAACTGTAAATCTGGCAAATAAGATCTTTTGCTCTGCCACCATCAAATATACATTAATCAAAAGGGAAAGAAACAATCTCTCTCTTTTGCTGTTTGGCTGGTGGACCTCCGAGTCCTCCTGTACCTAGTCGAAGCGTCGGCTAGTGTTGTGATTCCAGATGCTTTCAATGCAATTGGATGTGCTGTTTTTAGCGGTAGACAGTAGTTTGTTTCCTCCGGCTTAGCTGACACAAACGTGAAGTAGTGACTGAGGCTACGTTTAGACGAGCGTTTTGGGATGGAAGTCTGAACAGAAACCGCAAAAGTCGTCTTGCGGTTTCACTTTTAATTTTGCGTTTAGACAAGCGTTTTGGGGTGGAATTCTCCGTGCAGACGAGGCTGTAACGACGGAGCCCTGCTGTCACACGATTGGCGCATATGTCACATGACGTGCTGTGAAGACCCGCCCTACTCTGCCTCTGATTCGCAGACTGTGGATGGGGAATGTGATTGGACCAAAGCAGAGTCACTCACAGAGGGTCCAGTCACGCCGCGGGACACATTCTTGTGTATTTAACCCTTTCACTGCCACACGACGTCACTCCCAAATAAGAAAAACAGCTCAAAATGTATTTTTGACTGTCGAAAACGAAATAAAATACTGCATTCCGCCTGCATTATGAATTTATGATGAGATAGTAACGAAATAGTAACGCACAGCCACTTGGACAAGTAACTGCAATCAGATTACTGGCTTTTAAAGATTAACGCGTTAGATTACTATTTTCAGGGAAAAGTAATCAGATTACAATAACGCGTTACTTAGTAACGCGTTACTGGCATCACTGCTCATGACACACTAAACTAGGTACATGTAATCACAAGGGAAGCAGTGATTATATCAATGTCCGTGTCTTAACAGAGGACATGTGAGGTGATGTTCTTCATTTGTGCCTAATTTAAATGATCCATCTGTTCCACATGTTGCACTACTAGCATCCGGAAATGGCATGCAGTGCTTTGTGTGTATTCCTTTCTAGAAGCACTACAGCCGTAGTATCCAGTATGGGACCTAATACTGTCACAATGTGGTGGCAACAGGACCCAAGAGCAGACAAGTGGAGGTGGGCAGCAAGTCAAAGGGTTTTTGACAGCCGGTTAACCCTTTCACTGTGACAATACAGAAGGTTAGCCCTTTACTATCACACAACCAACGGCGATGCTCCATCATTAGCATCATTAGCTCCGCATCCGCATCCGCATCCGCGGAGCTAATGATGCCAATGATGGAGCATCGCCGTCGGTTGTGTAATAGTAAAGGGTTAACCTTCTGTCGTGTGGGGTTAATGAACCAGAATAATAAACAGAACAAGGGAAAACTAAACAATAAACAATCAAAACAAAACCTCTCAGTAACAACTGGAAGAGGGTGGTAAAAATGGACGTACAATAACTAACTCTAAATACTAACATCTAACACGGGGAACACTTACTTGAAACATGGAACGTGAAACAAGGACAGCGCAACATCGACAGTGTAACAGAGATAATGGACCGACACAAAGAACAGGAAACAAGGAACTCAAATACACAGGAACAAATGACAAACGAGAAACACCTGGGATGATTACAACTGGAGACACCTGGGAGGAGAAACAGACTGACAAAGAACTACAAAAAACAACACAATGAACTACAACTATGGACAACACGACAAACACCAGACACTGGGACAAAACAAGCAGACTACAGACACTAAACGGAGAACCTAATAACAATAAACATATTAATAAATTCAAATACACAGGAACAAATGACAAACGAGAAACACCTCGGATGATTACAACTGGAGACACCTGGGAGGAGAAACAGACTGACAAAGAACTACAAAAAACAACACAATGAACTACAACTATGGACAACACAACAAACACCAGACACTGGGACAAAACAAACAGACTACAGACACTAAACGGAGAACCTAATAACAATAAACATATTAATAAATTCAGATCAGTAACTACAAAGACTAAAACTAAACAGTTAACCTACAAGACAAGAAGAGTAACACTTGACTAACAGGGGAACATGAAGAAGAGCAAGAAAGAGAGAGCAAGAGAGAAAGAAGGGAAAGAACACTGTAGGAGCCATTATTCTCGAAGACACTCTGACGTCATGAGACCGCCGCCATCTTGGTATTGGGGAAACAAACGGATTTCTACGATCAAATGTATGCGTTGAGCTCCGTTTTTATTACATATTTGATCACATTCTTGTTAATTCTTTTTCATATAATTTGTTTTGAAAATATTGAGGTCAACATGGCATTTCACTATTTCGAAAGCCTTTCTGGTGATTCTAAGTGCATGTTTCCCCCAAGCCATAGACATGCACTTAGACAGAAAGTTAAAAAGACAGGAAGTTGACTTCGAGAATGATGGTGGCATATTATTTATTTTCTGTAATATTATTATTAGACACCCGGTGGCAGGCTTTAGATTTGACAGCACTGGTTATGTATTTAGACTGAGGGTCACAGGTGCAGTGATTAGGGAGAACACAGGTAGTGAGGAGGAGCACACCGTTCTTACCAGCAGCCCAGCAGCCAGAAGCAGATATCAAAGAAATACAGAATCGATTCACTACAGAACCCACACTGGAATGTACAACTTCAACTTCAACGCAATAAATACACCTACACCTGGAATCACGACTGGACATCAATCTGTGTGTGTTGCTGTGTCTACTGCATAGGATCACTCCCATACCCTACCTGTGAGGTAACGTGCAGAATAAAACAGGACATTGGAAGGAGAAAATGTGCCGTTACAAACACTAAGGGACAGAGAGCTGAGAATCACACATACAGGGACGGGGAGAGGGTAGAGCAGGGGAGAACAGTCCATGGACCGGTGGGACGTTACAAATACCCTGCATAAATGCCCTTGCTGGAGCATCACACATCACAGAGGTAACTTTTAAAGGAACACGCCAACATTATGTGAAACTGCTTTACCGTCCAGAGTCAGACAAGGAGATAGATACCAATTTCCTCTGTTCAGTAGAAAGCTATCCGTCTGCATTCTAGTCTAGTTTAGCAGAAATTAATGGAAGTGGATATGGACCACACCTTCCCCAGACTAGTTGATCCATATCTGCTTCCATTAATGTGTGCTAAGCTAAGCTCTGTCAAGAATTATTGAATTGAAGTCTTGAATTAATTAAGTCTACACTACTACACTATGCTAGTCATTATAGCTAGCTAGCTAGCCACGTTCAGCTCTTAGTATTTTGCTACAGCAACCGTTGCAGTACTTTAACTTTATGTGGACCTAATGTTGCCAATCTGTTTTCTAAATTCCTTGAATCCGTTCTGTTACCCAAGTGAAAGGGTTTTATCCAAATCATTAACATTATAATATGTTGGCTGAAACGAGCTCATTTCCTACAATCCCGTCACTGGTAAATAGACAGATATGTAATTAAAGGGGACATATTTGAGTCCTTTTCAACAAGTTAATATAGGTCTTTGAGGTCCCCTAAACATGTCTTTGAAGTTTTTTGCTGAAAGAAACAATTTAGATTATGCATTCTAGCAGCCTCTAGGCCTATACCTCTCTGTTTCAGTCCTGTTCTCAATGGGTTGCTTCTGTGCCTGTAACGAGCAAGCTGCGTTTATCGTCGCAGGTTTGATTAGTTGAGTCACAGACAAGGCTCAGATTTTGAGGAAATACAGAGAAGCCCCCCCTCCAGTGGAAGAAGGTGAAAAGGGCGCTCTGGTGACAAGTTCTGCACAAATAACGTAAGGTTATGTATATAACCCAGTTCTGTGAGTTATGGTGCGCTCAGCACCTAGTTGCATATATCTCGCTTCAGCGTATATACACTAGGGATGGGTACCGAATTCGGTACTTTTGAGGTACCGAACCGAAACACGTCGGTACTACCGAGTATCGAATCAAGTGAGAAAATTTTTAATTTTTTTTTTTTTTTTACTTTTTTCTTTTCATATCAACGTTCACACGCACAATATATGCTTACCTAGGATTTGACTTGATTCAACAACAAAGCAGTCGGAGCAATGGCAAGCCGAAAACTGTCGAAATTGTAGTTATTTGAAGTTTGGATTTTTTTCTTTTACGACTGAGGTAGGTAAATTAAATTTCTTGAGACTAAAGTACCGAAAAAAGGTACCGTTGGGTACCGGTATCGATTCACAGGTACCGGTACCGGTATCGGTTCAAATGTGAAAGGTACCCATCCCTAATATACACTGAATAAAAAATTCCACCATGTACTTTTACATGCCTGCATTCATCTGACCACACCCCCATCCGCTTACCTTCATAAGCAGGGGTGTGGCCACACACTCATCTCCTTCCCAACAAATTTCACCACAATGAAAAATCAAGGGCCGCAGCAGCGTCCTAGGTGCTGAGCGCACCATAACTCACAGAACTGGGTTATATACATAACCTTACGTTCTGTGTCGTTATGGCTTCGCTCAGCACCTAGTTGCATAACAGGAGCTGAGCGGGAGCCATAGCCCGAAAAATACACCCCGCTGAGGCCCCCCACAACCATCAGACCAGGGAGGACCGAGCCCCCCGACCCTCCCTAATGGAGGATACCCTCCCTATTGGAGGCTTACGGGAGGGAGACGGATCCGACCGTGCGAAGAGGAACTCAAGCAACTCAACGCACAGGGTGAGCAGACCGTGGCTTGACCCCACGACTACACACACGCACAACCCGCATGCCACCCAGGAACGAACGGAAGGAACAACCTCGTTTACTGCCCCCAAAATCACGGGGTCAAGAGCAACCCAACCCCGTGGCAAGGCTGTAGCAGCGGAGCGCAAAGGAAGACCCAGACCCACCGAAGGGACTGGATCCCCTGGAAAAAGGGGGCCCGGAGAGGTCAATGACGCCAGGCATCAAGACCCCACCAGGCGGTCACTTAGTGACACCGCCCCCCACATCGCCAGCGTATTCGGATAAGGGCCCCTCCAAGAGCGGGCCCTTTCCCCCCAATAGCACACCGCCTGGCACACTGACTCTGAAACACAGGCAGTCAGCATGGCCGTAAGCACTCAAAAAGGTTAACCAACGGAAGCAGGCAGCGCACGGGGGAAACCAGGCAGCAGGCTGTAACCCGAGCCTGGAGCACTGCGGACGAGACAGGCGCCAAAGGAGTCAGCTGAAAACAGCCCCCCCCCGGCGGAAGGGGCGTATGCTGGCGTTGTTGCATGACAAAGCCACCATTAAAAAAAAAACACCCAGAGGGGTCGAGGCAGAGAAGGCTGACATGATTGGCAGACGTCATGAACGTGCAGGGGCACACTCAACCGGGTAACCCGGGAGTTGACTCTGCTCCAACATACCAGGGAATCAACTACCCTCTCTGTACAGACGGTGGTTGTTCCTATAACCCCTCAAGAAAAAACTCCAAAACACACCTGCGGGTATACACTGGCTATACCGCAGTACAAGTGTTTCAGTTTTCAAAAAAGGGTTATCCCAGGCCTACGGTATCAACAAAACTATACTTTGGACCGGGCCCGGCGGCATGGGAAGCACAGGGTTACCAGAGGAGGTCCATGACCACCCCAACAGCCCCCTCTTCGCCACGCGTGAGAGAGGAGCGAAAATAATGGAGAACCAGCCCTAAGCACACCGCACTTGGTATTCCCAGGCGGTCTCCCAACCAAGTACTAATCAGGACCGAACCTGCTTAGCTTCCAAGATCGGACGAGATCGGGCGTGTACAGGTTGGTATGGCCGTAAGCCATTACGATAGTGCAGAGTACAACATGTACCCAACAAAGGGTCTCCATAACGCCTAACCCCGTGACACCCGGACCGACCCGGCATTTTTCCCCCCGAAAAAAACACAAGTCCCTCAGGGTACCAGAACAGCAGATCCGCATCCCTGGCGGACAACGGGTTAACTGACCTGGACCAGCGTGACCAGACCAGTCCCGTGTCCTAACCATGGCGAAATGCCCACTCCAGGAGAGGGGGTAGATATGCGTGTCGATCTAAAACATGAAAAGAGGGCGCCACCAAGACGGTCCCATTTGAACCGTGCTCAGTGGCCCACCCCAAGGGCGTGAGACCCCTCTACCTATGTTCAGATCTATTCCGTTAACATCCCCCAGATATGAATGAAAATTCATCGAGACAACTGTGGAATAATAGAATGATTCCCCAACTCTCTCATGTAAAGACATTCCCCTCCCCTGTGGAATAATAGAATGATTCCCCAACTCTCTCATGTAAAGACATTCCCCTCCCCTGTATCTATCCTGTGTCCCCCCCCTCCCCCATTTGACCTATCAAATGGGGCCACCTCCCCCCCTTTTAACTATATATGGCTCCTCCCGAGAACAATTCAAGGTCTCTTTACCTGGGTCATTTCAGCTGATCACCTGGGGCGAGAGCCTCAGCCATTCTCTCTATGTACTATATATATTTCTATCTGTTTGGTTAATAAACCTGGTTATTATCCAAACCTCGGTTGACTTAGAACATTCTTCTTCAGGATATCCACGAATATCCCACACAACCTAGTAAACTGGCGCTCGGAAGAGACAAAACTCCATCCCAGTTGCCCTATAAAAACGCTGTTTGAACAAGCAACCAAGGCGCACTTAGCCCCTGCGTGATTCTTTAACAGAAACACACCGAGCCAGCACTATGTATGCGTCGAGACCCAAACACATCAATGGATAGTCTAGCAAGACACCAAACATTGTTCCTCCAAGTCGTCTGGGAGAACGACACGGAGCTGTCATGCTTCATGTACCTTCCTCTTTTTATTCAAAAAAGAAAGAAACACAGACTGACATGAATCCCACGTGACGCAGCTGAGGGTAAAATGTTTTACATTTTTACATCCCACCACCCGCGCCATAGGGAGGAGACGGAAATCCCCAGAGAGACTTCCCACGCGAGCTGTATAGATTGAAAAGAATATATTGCAACATTGAGCTATGTAATATGTGACCACGCCCAGCGTGCGCGCCTACAACTCTGCGACCCAGGTTCCTGACGAGAAGGGAAAGTATTTTTTATTTTATTTATTTTTTCATTTCCGTTTTATTTTTTTTTTATATATATATATACTTACAGTTTGAGGGTTGAAGAACATATTTAGTATAACAGCGAACATATATAATAACTCTAATTGTGTTTAAATTGTGTTTAAAAATGGCTCCTTGAGACATACTCTGATCGTCTCTCACAAAGCTCTGGGGGCAGTTCCCTCGGGCTGTCCTATTTTTGCATGTGAAAGGCTGCTGTTAATGTGAGGTACGCCCCCACACTGTCTGGTGTTTATAATTCACAGCACCTGTAGCCCACAACACTTGTTTGCTGCTTAGATAACATCGACATGGCTGCACAAAGATTATCAGTTGCTCTTAATAGAGGAAGAGATGGAATGAGTATAGACTCCTCGGCGTTAATGAGTGACCACATCACGGACTACTTCGGTGACAACAACGAAGGTGAGCGGCCACCAGCTCTTTCATCCGACGATGAAGAGACCGAATACGCAGGTGAAATTGTCCCAGATCCAATCGAACCTACCGACGAAACAGAAGAGGAAGACGGGGACATTTGCGTTGAAACTTGGGCTTTTCAGCTGAATTGGGCTTTTCAGCTGAATCGACCATGCGATCAGTTGAAAAGATGTCTGGTTTAACGGTGGAGGGCGAAATAGAAGAGGAACTCAGAAAGATACACGCTTTCCACTGCAAGTGCCAGGCGCGCCGAAAGGAAAATTCAGAACGATCTGCCCTGTCTTGTTCAAAAAAACTGTCGGTTGAGCTAATTTACCAAAACCGATTGGACACCGCGTCGTTGACACCAAGAGAAAGGGACATGTGTCTGTTGTCCATTATTGGAACATGCCAAAATGTTTCAGAGAAGACGCAAAGTACAAAGAGAGTAAACGCTGTCCGTGTGGCTTCGAGGACAACATACAGATTTCACGACGTTGTTGTCTGTCGTCCAACATTCTGTTTCATTTATGGGTAAGTGTCTTTATGTTTGTATATTGTATTGGACGTAGATGTATTGTATTGGACGTATATGTATGTTTAGCAATAGCAATAAATCGGTTTAAATAGGTGTTAAAGTCTAGAGATAGTCGTCGAATCCTATTCTACCCTGCGAGGGCGTCCATTTTGGATATTCTGGGTAGTGTAGTTTTTGTGCGGCCATTTTGTAATGCACATCGCTAGGATAGGGATTCTTAAAAACTACACCTGAATGTAAACAAGAGTGATTGATTGATTGATTGAAAAGTTTATTAACAGATTGCAGAATGGGTACAGTACAGTACAGCTCAATACATACAATTGTTAAGGGGATGCAGACCAGAGAAAGACTTTCATCTTGTTTACATCAGGGTCCCCCATTTTCAATTCATCATAACATAATATATGACATACATGACATACAGATACAGTGTGTACAATGTGTGTATTTCATTCATTAATTCTCTTCCCTATTGTTAACATTTTTGTTTAGGATCAGCGATGCGCTTCTCAAAAGCCTCTTCAAACACTACAAGACAGATGGCCTCACACCGCGGGAGAGGAAGAAACAGCCGAGAAATCACAAGCGTTTTTTGTCTCTTTTTGACGTAAAAAGGGTTGTGAAATTTCTGATCAACTTTGCTGTCCTCCATGCGATTGTGTTGCCTGGCCGTCATGCTGGTCACAAGGATTTCACTGCAAAGTTACTGCCAACCAATCTGACCAAAGCTTCCCTGTGGCGCCTTTACAGCAGTATAGAAGGTATGTCACAAAACCACCCCTTGCTCTCTCTCTTTCTCTCTCACACACACACATGGTTCCCACTTTTTCTTATTCTACCAATCTAACAAAAACACTTGTCTTTTCAGGATTTCGTGTTGTTGGTCAGAGATCCTTCCTTCGGTTGTGGAAAGCACTCCTTCCGCAGATAATGATCACAAAACCCAGGACAGATCTGTGTTCTCAATGCTACTCCAACAATCACCAATTACAGCAAGCCGCGGGAAGGCCAGAGAAGTTGCAGGTGGAGAAACTCCAGGTGTATACAGTCTACTTTCACTACTACACTACAGACTGTTTTTTACCACCATCTATTCCCCTGTACCCCCGTCCATAGTGGCTTGTTTACAGCCTTACGTCTATGTTGCTTCAACTTTCAATAACATCAGCGTATTTACCCAAACATAGCAACGTCCGATGACGACATAGATAGCAAGCATTTTACTGTTCATATCTCAGCCGCAGGGAGCTGTTGTTGTTGTCGTTGAGCTGAGCTCTCGTCAAAATCAATGGCGGACAAAAGCGGAAGTAAAAAACGCATAGCGCTCGCCGATTGGTGCAAGCGGTGTGACGTAATTGGCAGACTTGACTGTCAATCAAAATTATTCTGTTGCCGGCTGAATGATTGAATGCAGAATGGGTACAATACAGTACAGCTCAATACAACAACAGTGGACTGGAGGATGAAGACCAGAAAAAGACTTTCGCCTTTTTTACATAAGGGTCCTCCATTTTCAATTCATCAAAACATTTAGAGACATACAAATATACAGTAGTTTCATAAAAATGCTAAAATGCTATTGATTGATTGATTTAAAACTTTATTAACATATTGCAGAATGGGTACAGTACAGCTCAATACATACAATTGTTAAGGGGATGCAGACCAGAGAAAGACTTTCGTCTTGTTTACATCAGGGTCCCCCATTTTCAATTAATCATATTTCATATCTAAATCATATAATATCTCATTGCTAAATATATGCAATATATAATCTAATAATCCAATAATCTAAATCTAATATATAATATAAAAATGCTAAATGCATGGGTATTTTATTTTGTCTTTAATGTTAGCTTGCAAACTCGAATACTGTCTTGTTAAGCCTCATAATGAATTGTTTGGGGAAAAAAAGAAAAACATTGTGATATGTATCGTGTATCGCCGAAAGGTCAGAAAATATCGTGATATCATATTTAGGCCATATCGCCCAGCCCTAGCTTCAACACACATGACATTAGGATAACCTGAGGATAACTGAGCACTGCCACCTCATTAGCCGTGTGTGTGTGTGTGTGTGTGTGTGTGTGTGTGTGTGTGTGTATTGAGCCGTACTGTGTTGTACCCATTCTGCAATCTGTTAAATAACGTTTTCATTCATTCATGCTTTCATCCAGGTGCAGTTAAAACATCTGGCCCTTGTTGACAGAGAATGCGAGCTGTTGCAGGAGATGACTGCTGCCACAAAGAGCACATGCGCCGCGAACATGGATCTGTCGCTAGGCCCCTCCCCACCTGCAAGCAGAGATATCACGATGCACTACAGCTTTGATTACGCACAGCAGGTGAATATCCAATATATTGTTGCTTTTTGTTGTTAAAGGAAAACTTACAGGAACGTTTGAGTTGTATTTGGAGTGTATTTGGTGACTGTAGGACCCTGTAGGGAACGTCATGCTATTGATTAGAGATAGCATTAGAGGAGAAAAGAGAGGAGAGGAGAATAGAAAAGGGGTGGGGTGAGGAAATGAGAGGGGAGGAGAGAAGAGAGGCGAGAGAAACATGGATAGGAGAAGAGAGGGGAGGAGTGAGGATAGGAGAGAGGAGAGGAAAGGAGAGGAGAGAGAAGAGAGGAGATAAGATGAGAGGAGAGAGAAAATAGGAGAGGTGGGGAGAAGAGAGGAGAGGAGAGATGAGAGAAAATGGGAGATGAGAGGAGAAGAGAGTAGATGAGATGAGAGTGGGAGGAGAGAGGAGAGAGAAAATAGGAGAAGAGAGGAGAGGAGAAGAGAGGAGAGAATAGGAAAAGAGAGGAGAATAGAGAGAGAGAGAGAGAAGCACTTTGAGCTGCAATTCTTGGAATGAAGGTGCTATACAAATACGGTTTATTATTGTTATTATAGTTTATTCAGTTTTAATGTAAAAATATTTCCTTATAGTTTTAGCAGTATTTTTTCATGAATCACTCGCCAAACATAAAAAATACTTGCATTTGGCTAGTAAAGTGGCCTAATTTCCTCCCCTGTTCCCTTATTTCAATGTCCTTTTTTCTTTTTCTTCTTTCTCTGTCAGGTTCATTTTCCATCTCACCCTTTTCAAGTGGGTCCCATCTTTTTTCAAACACTGTGCAAATGTGGCCTGTTCGGTGTCCACTGTGAAGGGCTGACGAAGCAGGTGAATTACCTGATTGATGAAGGGATGTCAACTGGTAAAGGCAGCAATGCCGTTATCAGCTATGTGGATCATTTCTTCACCAACTATGGAGTTGGAGAAAAATCAGTGGACCTGCACTGCGACAATTGCTCCGGGCAAAATAAAAACAATTATGTCTTGTGGTATTTTGCGTAGCGTACTATTCACAAACTTCACCTGCAGCTTGCGCTCCACTTCCTAATTGCAGGCCACACTAAGTTTGGCCCCGACTGGTGCTTCGGTTTGATAAAGCAGGTCTACAGGAAGACTGCGGTCGACACCCTGGCAGGCATCGCAGACATCGTCAGGAAAAGCTCTGCAGTGAAAGGAGTCAATATCCCCCAACTTGTCGGTCGCGAAGATGGCACAGTGTATGTTCCAAGCTACGACTGGCAACAACATCTGGGAGGCTTCTTCAAAAGATTCCCACAAATAAAGAAATACCAGCACTTCAGCTTCGATGCCAACAGTCCTGGCATGGTGACGGCGAAATTACACTGTGACGATACAGAGCCATTCACGTTTCAGCTGTTGAAAGACCCAAAACGCTACCCAACCATCTCTGGTTTTCCTGTCCTCCCCCCACCTGGTCTAGACACCGACCGACAGGAATATCTTTATAAGGAGATAAGACAATACTGTTCTGATGACGCAAAAGACATTACATGCCCACTCCCAACGTCTAGAGCACCTCAGAACAAGAAGACTGTACGATGTTAGATACCATGGAGAAGACACATGGATGTAGAGCACACACACACACACACACACACACACACACACACACACACACACACACACACACACTGTACTAGCAGTCACTTTAACATGAACACACACACACACTCATGCTGCACACGCTCACAATGTAAGGTCACTTTAAAAAAATTAAACAAGAACAGGAGTGGTTCTTGTAGAGTAAAAGCTTTTGTAAAACTCATGTACATATACCTGATATGTCTTATTCTTATTACTTGTATTATTGCACAATGTCGCATTCTCATCCTATTGGATTCTTATTATTGCATTCTTGACTTGACTTGATAGTATAGTAGTACTAGTATAGCATAGGGACATAGAAGAATTGTATTGTTGTGTACCGGTACATGTACATTATATTTTTATTATTATTACTATTGTTTTATTGCACAATCGTAGCGGGCATGGCCAACCGCATTTCACTGTATGCCCTGGTATGTATGCAATGAATAAAAAAAAGTCACTTTAAACTAAATGGAAAGGTCACTTTAAAGGAAAGAACCGATGTGGTTCTTGTATAGTTTAGATTATTGTAGTATAGCATAATGACAGAGTTGAAACTGTATTAGCATGTCTATTTTTATCATGCACATCTTATGCCTTCTTATTACCTGTTTATGTATTTTATTATTAGTATTATTGCACAATCGATGCGGGCATGACCACCCGCATTTCACTGTATGCCCTGGTATGTATGTGACTAATAAACCTCTTGAATTGATTTGATATTGTCTGCTGATTTTCGTCTAGTTGTCACATGAAAGGTGGTAACAAAGATAATGATAATGATAATAATGAGGCTTGTGTCTATCACTCCGCTGGCCAGTTCTACCAACTATGCATTAAAATTCCCTGCGGTCAACATAATTTCTTCCTATTTTGGTTGTAATTGTGTAATGATAGATGTATAACCTGAACACTGTACATATCTGTTTTCAGGAAACACTGGGCTATACAAAGAATAAAATCATTATAGCCAACATGCAATATATCCCATTGATTGGTACAATGGGACAGACATTTGTTTTATACAGCTATAACCTGCATTCTTTCAAAATATATCATTAATCAATAAAACAGATATTGGAATACATAAATAAAGGTTTTCAATTCAATAACTGAAATATACATTATTCAGACTAGTAGTTATATTACTACTACAATACAAAATGTTTGATTTTGTATCTGATTTGTCAGCATGGCTGTCACAGCACTTAATTATGTTAATACTATTCAGGGGAGAGGTGTGGCTGGGAGGTATTGTTTACGCCCAGCAGAATCCTGGCAAAAGGTGTCAAATCTTTAAGAGCTGTTTTCTCTGCTTAGGTCTCTGGGGAAAAAAGACTGCTACAAGATTTAAAATTAGCACATCACAATAATAACGTTCTCAGATTTCAAAGTATGACACATCATTTGAAAGCTTACATTCTGTACTTTCACAATCTGGAAAAATCTGGAAAATGAAAAAATAGACATGTAGGCTATAGCACTGGTCGCGGTCACATATTTGGGTTAGGGCTCTCCGAGGAGGAGGCACTGAACCAATACACACTCAATAATCGAATTGAATCGAATACACACACAATAGAGCAGAACTCCTTTTTGAAGTTCTACTCACCTTGACAATCTGAGGAGGAGGCTCTGAACTCTGAGGAGGCTCCCTCACAGGGAAGGAGAGTCCGAACTCACAGAAGGCCCGAGGAGGAGCTTCGTGAGGAGGAGCTCCGACAACTCCCTGAAACAGATCCATAACATGGACCTGAACAACTCACGGAAGTCTTACCAACAGAGACGCGCACAGTGACGTACTCTATGGCGGGGGGATTTCTGCGGTGCACACGCCCAATCTTCCAGGGCGTGGGACCAGGAAACTCCCCCCCCCCCCCCTCTTACCCTGTAACGTGCCAAACAGCAACGTGACAGGAACCTTGAAGGACAGGAGGTTTGAACCCTTGACCAATCAGAAAAGGGGAGGAAAGGATTACCAGTTCACCCCTTTACGACCCCACACCCATGATACGATGTAATGACAAATAGAGCATGACACAATCATATTCTACTACATGAAGTATCTAACAGCTTCACATAGCTCATGCGCTAACCTGCTATCTGATTTTTACTAAGGAAAAAACACAGAATAGAGAGGGCCCCCTTTAAGAGCCCCGGTACCAGACTTACACATGTGCTTCTGTGGCCAACCTAACCCAGTTGTAGATCACAAGACACACACAACCCTTTATCACAACAAAAAATGGCAAAGTACAATCTCTACAGAGGAACGCCGTTTTTCATAACGAGAGAATACAAAATCCTCGATTATGTATTGGCCACAGGCCTTGCTAAGCACACACGATAAGTGACCAAACAATCTTTTCTTTAGGAAAATATAGTTTCTCAAGCGGTTAGCACAACCCCAGCAATTAAGCTGAGGGTTACATCGTATCCCCACAAACACAGTGACACAATATATTGTAAACAACATGTCTGAGAGGAGGGGGTGAAGCCCCAGGGAACCGGGGGGATCACCCCTCCTTCCTTACCCTTGATACGACCAAGTTGAACAGGTAACCCTGTTAATATGTGAACACACTGTTCATTGTCATTACAGGCTGAGAAAAGAATTCATTCTTCAATCATATGTCACTAAGCAAGCTTTATGGGTTAATTAACCCCCTTAGTTGTGAGTTCACGTTATATGAACACACATGTTCTCATCACAACTAACCAGATCATTTTTACACATGTAAAACAACAACCCGATTTCTATGGAGAGAGAAGCTATACCAGTGACAAGACAATTCACACACAACACGCGTCGTATCCTCAATGTATTGCAGCAACACACGTTTTGTAAAACATCGTTATTACAAAACATTTAGAAGGGAAGGAAAGAAGAAGTGTTTAAGGTCCGGTCGGGATCTTCCAACCCTGAACGCAGGCCAAGCGAACTGCAATCTGGCTAACGGGGCACCGAAGTTGAACACAGCATCTCTGTGTTGACGACGAGGGTAGCGTCGCTGCGCCACCCAGCCGCTACGTTTCTCCATGTTGACGCAGTCCTCGGTGTAGGTTCGACTAACATCCTCTGTCAAAGATGACGTCGAAGTCAGAGTGTTTAAGGCATGTTATAGTCATAAAAAACATTCAACAGTGTAGCATTAAGCTAACAGCCGATCGACTGATAGCAACAAGCTAACGTTTACTAGCCTGGTAAACACAGCGAGCTAACGCCGCAGCTAACAGCTGCACAGTAGGCCACAACTAGCACGCAAGCTAAGCAGCTATCACCTGAACGGGACAGAGAAGCATCCGCTCGAGAATCCCGGGATCACCAGGACCTGGTCGTGGCCCACTAGATTGACCACCATGGGTGTCAGACCAAGATCCTCCGACCGCCGTTTAAGCCAAGCAGAGGACCTCAGCCTGGAGTCGGCGTTTCGTAAATTGTCAGTTAACCCCCACAGCATCAACAACAACCAGAGCTCGCAAGCAAAACAGTACATACACACTAAAAACAGATGGGTCAATTCTATAACCCAATTTCTTGGTTAATCGTGTTGGGTTAAAATTATGGGTTAATTCTCTGAGAATAACCATTATTTGGGTTATTGAGATTTAATTTTGACCCAATTTGTGAGTTATAATAATTATGGGTAAATTTTCTGAGACATAACCCATGTGTTGGGTCAGAGAGCTGGGTGTTTCCGCCGGGATCTGCAAAGCTACACCCCTCCCCCACTGGGAACTATCGTACATGCCTTTTGTTCCAGTCAGTCAGAGGGTCATGTTCACGTTCACAGTCAACACGGTCCAACAAACCCTCTTCACGGAAAAGACTTCACTGACTCAAGGTAAGATCTCGTTTCGTTAGCACAGTATTTATATCTCAACCCATCCATTGTGCCTATTGCGTCGTGTTAACCATGCACTGTGAACGTTGTGGAACTAAATTAGCTAGCTCTTCACAGCTAGTCTAGTGGCTAGCTGGGACTTGTTACCTAGCTAGCTAGCTAGCCAGCGCATGTTGCAACTTAGCTACTCATTTCTATAATCGGTTCATCTCTAACCTTGTAAAAATATGTGGTAACCTCTATTAATAAATAAGCCACACAACACGACACGACACATAAATCATTACCGTTCAAGCATGCTACCGAAAGTGACCAAGTCTATGAGTATTACAAAGGTTCTGGCTAGTAGCTAGGCCTAGTTAGCCAGTACTAGTAACGTTACTGTTATTGCTAATTTTACCGTGTTTTGGGTTGTAATGATACCAGATTAACTGGAGACTATCTATAGCTGTGTAACGTTATATGATTGATATCTTTATTAACCATATGTGTGTAATAAAGCTGTTGTCCTCTCAATGCAGTGACATAGCTGGTTGGCTAGCTAGCTACATACTGTGATTTAGCGCCATTTTGAGGTCTACATTTCCCATCATCTCTCTAATGTCCCTTGATTCGCGCATCACCTATACTAAATTAAGCAGTAGACTGCGGAAGCCAGACATGTGGTGAGGCTTTTTACACCTGAATTCAGTGCTAAATATTCTAGTTTCAAGTTTCTTTAATAGTTGTCATACAGAAGTACAGAATACTTTTATACAAAAAACGTCTTACTGTTTCGCTCCAGAGACTGTGTTAGACAAGATAGTATGAAATAAAATAGTATAGCATGTAAAATAGAAGTAAAAATAGAGGTCACAGTGTTCAGTATAGACATATGTACAATGTTCGATGCAGAATAGAAGTAACTGAGTTACCATACAATATACAATATACTATGCAATGTACTAATATACAATACTATATAGTGCAGAGCAGAAATGGGATGAGGTACAATTTAGGTACAATTTACAGTACCTAGGCTGCTATGTCAGCTATACTTGGCCTATCGTTCACATGTGGCTGAGTACTTGGGCATGAGGCATTCATTAATTGCAGATGTGTTCATTTCCACATTGCTTTCTGTTTAGTTTCAGGCCAGTCTTGATGGACAGCTTTGTTACAGAAAAAATTATTTAGTGGCAAGTTTCAAGTTCAAGTTTCAAGTTTCTTTAATAGTTGTCATACAGAAGTACAGAATACTTTTATACAAAATGCTTCTTACTGTTGTGCTCCAGAGACTGTGCAAGACAAGATAAGTATGAAATAAAATAACATAGTAAAATTAGAAGTAAAAAAAATGAGGTCACAGTGTTCAGTTTAGACATATGTACAATGTTCGATGCAGAATAGACGTAGTTACCATACAATATACAATACTGTGCAGTGTACTAATATACAATACTATATAGTGCAAGGCAGAAATGGAGAAATGGGACGAGGTGCAATTTAGGTACAATTCACAGTAGGTGTACGAGTTGTAGTGCAAATCCTTTATCAATAAATATAAATATAAAGTGTAAGTGTGTTTGTGTGATCTAAAGTGTGGAGAGTGGGTGCTGCAGTGTGTTGTTTGTTTGAGTGAGTGTGTGCGTGTGGGTGTGTGTGCTGTGTGCATTTGATGGTTGTTGCATAGTGATTATTGTTCGTTTAGCAGCCTGATGGCCTGGGGATAGAAGCTTCTTCTGAGTCTTTCTGTGCTCGCCTTAAGACTCCGGTATCGCTTGCCTGACCGCAGCAGTTCAAAGAGGCAGTTGTTCGGGTGGCTCGAGTCCTTAATAATTATCTTAGCCTTCCCCTTGCACCGCTTGTTGTAAATGTTCTGGAGGGTGGGAAGCCCCCCTCCAATTGTGCGTTCGGCTGAACGTGTCACTCTTTGTAGTCTGCTACGGTCTTGTGCAGTGCTATTCCCAAACCAGGAGGTGATGTTGCCGGTCAGGATGCTCTCTATTGTACATGAGTAGAAGTTCCTAAGGATCTTCTGACTGACCTGGAACTTCCTTAGGCGCCTGAGGAAGTAGAGGCGTTGTCGTGCCTTCTTCACAACACTGTCAATGTGTGTGGTCCATGTCAAGTCCTCGGATATGTGGGCTGCGAGGTACTTGAAACTGTTCACTCTCTCAACCGGTGCCCCGTCGATGCTGAGGGGGCTGTAGTCCTTGACCCCCGACCTCCTGACGTCCACAATCATCTCTTTTGTTTTGCTGACGTTCAGGGAGAGGCAGTTCTCCTGACACCACTGTGACAGGTTCTCTACCTCTTCCAGGTAGGCCCTTTCGTCGTTGGCAGAGATCAGGCCCACCACTACTGTGTCATCAGCAAATTTGATGATGGTGTTGTTGTTCCGCTGTGCTACGCAGTCATGTGTGTACAGGGAGTAGAGGAGGGGGCTCAGAACACAGCCCTGGGGGGCCCCTATGTTGAGCGTGATGGATGAGGAGGTGCAGTTGCCGGCTCTTACCACCTGGGGTCTGCCCGTCAGGAAGTCCAAGACCCACTGGCAGAGGTCATAGTTCAAGCCCAGGTCCCTGAGCTTGGCTATGAGTTTGGAGGGGACTATGGTATTGAATGCTGAGCTGCAATTGCCAGAGCTCACAGACAGTTTTAAAGGTGAGCATTTTTACTTTCTTGACCATGAAAATGTGTCCATGACTAAGCAGTATAGGGTTTCAACACACATGCACACACATTATTCTGTTCTTCATCTTGGTTCTCATCCTGTTCTTGTCCTGGTCTCTGGTCCTGTGTTGGAGTTTGCTGCCTGGACTGTAAAAGTCTTTCTTTGTTTTCTGTCTTTTGTCTTTCAGATAAAGATATCGATGAGGAGGCGTTTCAACTTTTAGATGACGAAACAATCCGGAACCTCATCCCCAAAATAGGCCCCCGGCTCAAGTTCTCAAAACTTTACAGAGAATTTGTAAGTGATCACTAAGTTAAGAGTTCTAACATATCAAGGCAGATGGCGTATACATGCTTTAAATGCAAAAGGCTAATTCCTGGTGATGCCAAGTCTCTCTTTTCACATTTACGAGTAGCACACAATATAAACGCTTCATCCACTTATATCCAATGTTGTGAGGGAGTTTGTAGCAGAACATTTTCTTTCATTCGGTCTTACAGAAAGCACTTGCAAGGAGAACATAACGACAACCAGGCCCTGGCCCAGCCACCTAATGTACCAAATCAGGCTGCTAATATTTTCAATACTGAAGAGCTAGTACTTTCTTGACCATGAAAATGTTTCCATGACTAAGCAGTATTGTTCAGTAGGGTTTCAACACACATGCATGCACACACAAATTATTCTGTTATTCATCCTGTTCTTGTCCTGGTCTCTGGTCCTGGCAGCCTGGTCCTGTATTGGAGTTTGCTGCCACTGGATGGCACTGAAATTACTGTAAAAGTCTTTCTTTGTTTTCTGTCTTTGTCATTCAGATCAAGATATCGATGAGGAGGCACCACCAGTACCCCCCTCACCAGAACCAGCAGTACCTCCCCTCACCAGAACCAGCAGTACTTCCCCTCACCAGAACCAGCACCTCCCATCACCAGAACCAGCAGTACCTCCCCTCACCAGAACCAGCAGTACCTCCCCTCACCAGAACCAGCAGTACCTCCCCTCACCAGAACCACCAGTACCTCCCCTCACCAGAACCAGCAGTACCTCCCCTCACCAGAACCAGCAGTACCTCCCCTCACCAGAACCAGTACCTCCCCTCACCAGAACCACCAGTACCTCCCCTCACCAGAACCAGCAGTACCGCTTTTGGAGTTCGCAAAAGCGGGGTGGAGTTCTAGAGGAAGCAAGGTAAACAAAAAAAGCCATATAATGCGCAGCTCCTCCCCCTCAGGGAATGCTACACCCATTTGCAAGGGGGCAGAACAGGAAGCACAGCCCCCCTCGTCCTTCGCATTGGCTTAGCGGGGCAGGCAAAGCTGAAAGCTTCAGAGAGCCTAACTGCTGCTTCAGAGAGCCTAACTACTGCTTCAGAGAGCCTATCTGCTGCTTCAGAGAGCCTATCTGCTGCTTCAGAGAGACTATCTGCTGCTTCAGAGAGCCTATCTGCTGCTTCAGAGAGCCTATCTGCTTCAGAGAGCCTATCTGCTGCTTCAGAGAGCCTATCTGCTGCTTCAGAGAGCCTAACTGCTGCTTCAGAGAGCCTAACTGCTGCTTCAGAGAGCCTATCTGCTGCTTCAGAGAGCCTATCTGCTGCTTCAGAGAGACTATCTGCTGTTTCAGAGAGCCTATCTGCTGCTTCAGAGAGCCTATCTGCTTCAGAGAGCCTATCTGCTGCTTCAGAGAGCCTATCTGCTGCTTCAGAGAGCCTATCTGCTTCAGAGAGCCTATCTGCTGCTTCAGAGAGACTATATGCTGCTTCAGAGAGCCTATCTGCTGCTTCAGAGAGCCTATCTGCTTCAGAGAGCCTATCTGCTGCTTCAGAGAGCATATCTGCTGCTTCAGAGAGACTATCTGCTGCTTCAGAGAGCCTATCTGCTGCTTCAGAGAGCCTATCTGCTTCAGAGAGCCTATCTGCTGCTTCAGAGAGCCTATCTGCTGCTTCAGAGAGCCTAACTGCTGCTTCAGAGAGCCTAACTGCTGCTTCAGAGAGCCTATATGCTGCTTCAGAGAGCCTATCTGCTGCTTCAGAGAGACTATCTGCTGCTTCAGAGAGCCTATCTGCTGCTTCAGAGAGCCTAACTACTGCTTCAGAGAGCCTATCTGCTGTCTCAGAGAGCCTAACTACTGCTTCAGAGAGCCTATCTGCTGCTTCAGAGAGCCTAACTGCTGCTTCAGAGAGCCTATCTGCTGCTTCAGAGAGCCTATCTGCTGCTTCAGAGAGCCTATCTGCTTCAGAGAGCCTATCTGCTGCTTCAGAGAGCCTAACTGCTGCTTCAGAGAGCCTAACTGCTGCTTCAGAGAGCCTAACTGCTGCTTCAGAGAGCCTATATGCTGCTTCAGAAAGCCTATATGCTGCTTCAGAGAGCCTATCTGCTGCTTCAGAGAGCCTATCGGCTTCAGAGAGCCTATCTGCTGCTTCAGAGAGCCTAACTACTGCTTCAGAGAGCATATCTGCTGCTTCAGAGAGCATATCTGCTGCTTCAGAGAGCCTATCTGCTTCAGAGAGCCTATCTGCTGCTTCAGAGAGCCTATCTGCTGCTTCAGAGAGCCTAACTGCTGCTTCAGAGAGCCTATCTGCTGCTTCAGAGAGCCTATCTGCTGCTTCAGAGAGCCTAACTACTGCTTCAGAGAGCCTATCTGCTGCTTCAGAGAGCCTAACTACTGCTTCAGAGAGCCTATCTGCTGCTTCAGAGAGCCTATCTGCTGCTTCAGAGAGCCTTACTGCTTCAGAGAGCCTATCTGCTGCTTCAGAGAGCCTAACTGCTGCTTCAGAGAGCCTATCTGCTGCTTCAGGGAGCCTAACTGCTGCTTCAGAGAGCCTATCTGCTGCTTCAGAGAGCCTATCTGCTTCAGAGAGCCTATCTGCTGCTTCAGAGAACCTATCTGCTTCAGAGAGCCTATCTGCTGCTACAGAGAGCCTAACTGCTGCTTCAGAGAGCCTATCTGCTGCTTCAGGGAGCCTAACTGCTGCTTCAGAGAGCCTATCTGCTGCTTCAGAGAGCCTATCTGCTGCTTCAGAGAGCCTAACTGCTTCAGAGAGCCTAACTGCTGCTTCAGAGAACCTATCTGCTTCAGAGAGCCTATCTGCTGCTACAGAGAGCCTAACTGCTGCTTCAGAGAGCCTATCTGCTGCTTCAGAGAGCCTAACTACTGCTTCAGAGAGCCTATCTGCTGCTTCAGAGAGCCTAACTGCTGCTTCAGAGAGCCTATCTGCTGCTTCAGAGAACCTATCTGCTTCAGAGAGCCTATCTGCTGCTACAGAGAGCCTAACTGCTGCTTCAGAGAGCCTATCTGCTGCTTCAGGGAGCCTAACTGCTGCTTCAAAGAGCCTATCTGCTGCTTCAGAGAGCCTATCTGCTGCTTCAGAGAGCCTATCTGCTTCAGAGAGCCTATCTGCTGCTTCAGAGAGCCTATCTGCTGCTTCAGAGAGCCTAACTGCTGCTTCAGAGAGCATTTCTGCTGCTTCAGAGAGCATATCTGCTGCTTCAGAGAGACTATCTGCTGTTTCAGAGAGCCTATCTGCTGCTTCAGAGAGCCTATCTGCTTCAGAGAGCCTATGTGCTGCTTCAGAGAGCCTATCTGCTGCTTCAGAGAGCCTATCTGCTTCAGAGATCCTATCTGCTGCTTCAGAGAGCCTATCTGCTGCTTCAGAGAGGCTAACTGCTGCTTCAGAGAGCCTATCTGCTGCTTCAGAGAGCCTATCTGCTGCTTCAGAGAGCCTATCTGCTGCTTCAGAGAGCCTAACTGCTGCTTCAGAGAGCCTATCTGCTGCTTCAGAGAGACTATCTGCTGTTTCAGAGAGCCTATCTGCTGCTTCAGAGAGCCTATCTGCTTCAGAGAGCCTATGTGCTGCTTCAGAGAGCCTATCTGCTGCTTCAGAGAGCCTATCTGCTTCAGAGAGCCTATCTGCTGCTTCAGAGAGCCTATCTGCTGCTTCAGAGAGGCTAACTGCTGCTTCAGATAGCCTATCTGCTGCTTCAGAGAGCCTATCTGCTGCTTCAGAGAGCTTCAGAGAGCCTATCTGCTGCTTCAGAGAGCCTAACTGCTGCTTCAGAGAGCCTATCTGCTGCTTCAGAGAGCCTATCTGCTTCAGAGAGCCTATCTGCTGCTTCAGAGAGCCTAACTGCTGCTTCAGAGAGCCTAACTGCTGCTTCAGAGAGCCTAACTGCTGCTTCAGAGAGCCTATCTGCTGCTTCAGAGAGCCTAACTACTGCTTCAGAGAGCCTATCTGCTGTCTCAGAGAGCCTAACTACTGCTTCAGAGAGCCTATCTGCTGCTTCAGAGAGCCTAACTGCTGCTTCAGAGAGCCTATCTGCTGCTTCAGAGAGCCTATCTGCTGCTTCAGAGAGCCTATCTGCTTCAGAGAGCCTATCTGCTGCTTCAGAGAGCCTAACTGCTGCTTCAGAGAGCCTAACTGCTGCTTCAGAGAGCCTAACTACTGCTTCAGAGAGCCTATCTGCTGCTTCAGAGAGCCTAACTGCTGCTTCAGAGAGCCTAACTGCTGCTTCAGATAGCCTAACTGCTGCTTCAGAGAGCCTATCTGCTGCTTCAGAGAGCCTATCTGCTTCAGATAGCCTATCTGCTGCTTCAGAGAGCCTATCTGCTTCAGAGAGCCTATCTGCTGCTTCAGAGAGCCTATCTGCTGCTTCAGAGAGCCTAACTGCTGCTTCAGAGAGCATATCTGCTGCTTCAGAGAGCCTATCTGCTGCTTCAGAGAGCCTATCTGCTGCTTCAGAAAGCCTACCTACTGCTTCAGAGAGCCTATCTGCTGCTTCAGAGAGCCTAACTGCTGCTTCAGAGAGCCTATCTGCTGCTTCAGAGAGCCTATCTGCTGCTTCAGAGAGCCTATCTGCTTCAGAGAGCCTATCTGCTGCTTCAGAGAGCCTAACTGCTGCTTCAGAGAGCATATCTGCTGCTTCAGGGAGCCTAACTGCTGCTTCAGAGAGCCTATCTGCTGCTTCAGAGAGCCTATCTGCTTCAGAGAGCCTATCTGCTGCTTCAGAGAGCCTATCTGCTGCTTCAGAGAGCCTAACTGCTGCTTCAGAGAGCCTATATGCTGCTTCAGAAAGCCTATATGCTGCTTCAGAGAGCCTATCTGCTGCTTCAGAGAGCCTATCGGCTTCAGAGAGCCTATCTGCTGCTTCAGAGAGCCTAACTACTGCTTCAGAGAGCATATCTGCTGCTTCAGAGAGCATATCTGCTGCTTCAGAGAGCCTATCTGCTTCAGAGAGCCTATCTGCTGCTTCAGAGAGCCTATCTGCTGCTTCAGAGAGCCTAACTGCTGCTTCAGAGAGCCTATCTGCTGCTTCAGAGAGCCTATCTGCTGCTTCAGAGAGCCTAACTACTGCTTCAGAGAGCCTATCTGCTGCTTCAGAGAGCCTAACTACTGCTTCAGAGAGCCTATCTGCTGCTTCAGAGAGCCTATCTGCTGCTTCAGAGAGCCTTACTGCTTCAGAGAGCCTATCTGCTGCTTCAGAGAGCCTAACTGCTGCTTCAGAGAGCCTATCTGCTGCTTCAGGGAGCCTAACTGCTGCTTCAGAGAGCCTATCTGCTGCTTCAGAGAGCCTATCTGCTTCAGATAGCCTATCTGCTGCTTCAGAGAACCTATCTGCTTCAGAGAGCCTATCTGCTGCTACAGAGAGCCTAACTGCTCCTTCAGAGAGCCTATCTGCTGCTTCAGGGAGCCTAACTGCTGCTTCAGAGAGCCTATCTGCTGCTTCAGAGAGCCTATCTGCTGCTTCAGAGAGCCTAACTGCTTCAGAGAGCCTAACTGCTGCTTCAGAGAACCTATCTGCTTCAGAGAACCTATCTGCTGCTACAGAGAGCCTAACTGCTGCTTCAGAGAGCCTATCTGCTGCTTCAGAGAGCCTAACTACTGCTTCAGAGAGCCTATCTGCTGCTTCAGAGAGCCTAACTGCTGCTTCAGAGAGCCTATCTGCTGCTACAGAGAGCCTAACTGCTGCTTCAGAGAGCCTATCTGCTGCTTCAGGGAGCCTAACTGCTGCTTCAAAGAGCCTATCTGCTGCTTCAGAGAGCCTATCTGCTGCTTCAGAGAGCCTATCTGCTTCAGAGAGCCTATCTGCTGCTTCAGAGAGCCTATCTGCTGCTTCAGAGAGCCTAACTGCTGCTTCAGAGAGCATATCTGCTGCTTCAGAGAGCCTATCTGCTGCTTCAGAGAGCCTAACTGCTGCTTCAGAGAGCCTATCTGCTGCTTCAGAGAGCCTAACTACTGCTTCAGAGAGCCTATCTGCTGCTTCAGAGAGCCTAACTGCTGCTTCAGAGAGCCTATCTGCTGCTACAGAGAGCCTAACTGCTGCTTCAGAGAGCCTATCTGCTGCTTCAGGGAGCCTAACTGCTGCTTCAAAGAGCCTATCTGCTGCTTCAGAGAGCCTATCTGCTGCTTCAGAGAGCCTATCTGCTTCAGAGAGCCTATCTGCTGCTTCAGAGAGCCTATCTGCTGCTTCAGAGAGCCTAACTGCTGCTTCAGAGAGCATATCTGCTGCTTCAGAGAGCCTATCTGCTGCTTCAGAGAGACTATCTGCTGTTTCAGAGAGCCTATCTGCTGCTTCAGAGAGCCTATCTGCTTCAGATAGCCTATGTGCTGCTTCAGAGAGCCTATCTGCTGCTTCAGAGAGCCTATCTGCTTCAGAGAGCCTATCTGCTGCTTCAGAGAGCCTATCTGCTGCTTCAGAGAGGCTAACTGCTGCTTCAGATAGCCTATCTGCTGCTTCAGAGAGCCTATCTGCTGCTTCAGAGAGCCTATCTGCTGCTTCAGAGAGCCTATCTGCTGCTTCAGAGAGCCTAACTGCTGCTTCAGAGAGCCTATCTGCTGCTTCAGAGAGACTATCTGCTGTTTCAGAGAGCCTATCTGCTGCTTCAGAGAGCCTATCTGCTTCAGAGAGCCTATGTGCTGCTTCAGAGAGCCTATCTGCTGCTTCAGAGAGCCTATCTGCTTCAGAGAGCCTATCTGCTGCTTCAGAGAGCCTATCTGCTGCTTCAGAGAGGCTAACTGCTGCTTCAGATAGCCTATCTGCTGCTTCAGAGAGCCTATCTGCTGCTTCAGAGAGCCTATCTGCTGCTTCAGAGAGCCTATCTGCTGCTTCAGAGAGCCTAACTGCTGCTTCAGAGAGCCTATCGGCTTCAGAGAGCCTATCTGCTGCTTCAGAGAGCCTAACTACTGCTTCAGAGAGCATATCTGCTGCTTCAGAGAGCATATCTGCTGCTTCAGAGAGCCTATCTGCTTCAGAGAGCCTATCTGCTGCTTCAGAGAGCCTATCTGCTGCTTCAGAGAGCCTAACTGCTGCTTCAGAGAGCCTATCTGCTGCTTCAGAGAGCCTATCTGCTGCTTCAGAGAGCCTAACTACTGCTTCAGAGAGCCTATCTGCTGCTTCAGAGAGCCTAACTACTGCTTCAGAGAGCCTATCTGCTGCTTCAGAGAGCCTATCTGCTGCTTCAGAGAGCCTTACTGCTTCAGAGAGCCTATCTGCTGCTTCAGAGAGCCTAACTGCTGCTTCAGAGAGCCTATCTGCTGCTTCAGGGAGCCTAACTGCTGCTTCAGAGAGCCTATCTGCTGCTTCAGAGAGCCTATCTGCTTCAGATAGCCTATCTGCTGCTTCAGAGAACCTATCTGCTTCAGAGAGCCTATCTGCTGCTACAGAGAGCCTAACTGCTCCTTCAGAGAGCCTATCTGCTGCTTCAGGGAGCCTAACTGCTGCTTCAGAGAGCCTATCTGCTGCTTCAGAGAGCCTATCTGCTGCTTCAGAGAGCCTAACTGCTTCAGAGAGCCTAACTGCTGCTTCAGAGAACCTATCTGCTTCAGAGAGCCTATCTGCTGCTACAGAGAGCCTAACTGCTGCTTCAGAGAGCCTATCTGCTGCTTCAGAGAGCCTAACTACTGCTTCAGAGAGCCTATCTGCTGCTTCAGAGAGCCTAACTGCTGCTTCAGAGAGCCTATCTGCTGCTACAGAGAGCCTAACTGCTGCTTCAGAGAGCCTATCTGCTGCTTCAGGGAGCCTAACTGCTGCTTCAAAGAGCCTATCTGCTGCTTCAGAGAGCCTATCTGCTGCTTCAGAGAGCCTATCTGCTTCAGAGAGCCTATCTGCTGCTTCAGAGAGCCTATCTGCTGCTTCAGAGAGCCTAACTGCTGCTTCAGAGAGCATATCTGCTGCTTCAGAGAGCCTATCTGCTGCTTCAGAGAGCCTAACTGCTGCTTCAGAGAGCCTATCTGCTGCTTCAGAGAGCCTAACTACTGCTTCAGAGAGCCTATCTGCTGCTTCAGAGAGCCTAACTGCTGCTTCAGAGAGCCTATCTGCTGCTACAGAGAGCCTAACTGCTGCTTCAGAGAGCCTATCTGCTGCTTCAGGGAGCCTAACTGCTGCTTCAAAGAGCCTATCTGCTGCTTCAGAGAGCCTATCTGCTGCTTCAGAGAGCCTATCTGCTTCAGAGAGCCTATCTGCTGCTTCAGAGAGCCTATCTGCTGCTTCAGAGAGCCTAACTGCTGCTTCAGAGAGCATATCTGCTGCTTCAGAGAGCCTATCTGCTGCTTCAGAGAGACTATCTGCTGTTTCAGAGAGCCTATCTGCTGCTTCAGAGAGCCTATCTGCTTCAGATAGCCTATGTGCTGCTTCAGAGAGCCTATCTGCTGCTTCAGAGAGCCTATCTGCTTCAGAGAGCCTATCTGCTGCTTCAGAGAGCCTATCTGCTGCTTCAGAGAGGCTAACTGCTGCTTCAGATAGCCTATCTGCTGCTTCAGAGAGCCTATCTGCTGCTTCAGAGAGCCTATCTGCTGCTTCAGAGAGCCTATCTGCTGCTTCAGAGAGCCTAACTGCTGCTTCAGAGAGCATATCTGCTGCTTCAGAGAGACTATCTGCTGTTTCAGAGAGCCTATCTGCTGCTTCAGAGAGCCTATCTGCTTCAGAGAGCCTATGTGCTGCTTCAGAGAGCCTATCTGCTGCTTCAGAGAGCCTATCTGCTTCAGAGAGCCTATCTGCTGCTTCAGAGAGCCTATCTGCTGCTTCAGAGAGGCTAACTGCTGCTTCAGATAGCCTATCTGCTGCTTCAGAGAGCCTATCTGCTGCTTCAGAGAGCCTATCTGCTGCTTCAGAGAGCCTATCTGCTGCTTCAGAGAGCCTAACTGCTGCTTCAGAGAGCCTATCTGCTGCTTCAGAGAGCCTATCTGCTTCAGAGAGCCTATCTGCTGCTTCAGATAGCCTAACTGCTGCTTCAGAGAGCCTAACTGCTGCTTCAGAGAGCCTAACTGCTGCTTCAGAGAGCCTATATGCTGCTTCAGAGAGCCTATCTGCTGCTTCAGAGAGCCTATCTGCTGCTTCAGAGAGCCTAACTACTGCTTCAGAGAGCCTATCTGCTGCTTCAGAGAGCCTAACTGCTGCTTCAGAGAGCCTATCTGCTGCTTCAGAGAGCCTATCTGCTGCTTCAGAGAGCCTATCTGCTTCAGAGAGCCTATCTGCTGCTTCAGAGAGCCTATCTGCTGCTTCAGAGAGCCTAACTGCTGCTTCAGAGAGCCTAACTACTGCTTCAGAGAGCCTATCTGCTGCTTCAGAGAGCCTAACTGCTGCTTCAGAGAGCCTAACTGCTGCTTCAGAGAGCCTAACTGCTGCTTCAGAGAGCCTATCTGCTGCTTCAGAGAGCCTATCTGCTTCAGATAGCCTATCTGCTGCTTCAGAGAGCCTAACTGCTGCTTCAGAGAGCATATCTGCTGCTTCAGAGAGCCTAACTACTGCTTCAGAGAGCCTATCTGCTGCTTCAGAGAGCCTAACTGCTGCTTCAGAGAGCCTAACTGCTGCTTCAGAGAGCCTATCTGCTGCTTCAGGGAGCCTATCTGCTGCTTCAGAGCCTAACTACTGCTTCAGAGAGCCTATCTGCTGCTTCAGAGAGCCTAACTGCTGCTTCAGAGAGCCTAACTGCTGCTTCAGAGAGCCTATCTGCTGCTTCAGGGAGCCTATCTGCTGCTTCAGAGAGCCTATCTGCTTCAGAGAGCCTATCTGCTGCTTCAGAGAGCCTATCTGCTGCTTCAGAGAGCCTAACTGCTGCTTCAGAGAGCCTAACTACTGCTTCAGAGAGCCTATCTGCTGCTTCAGAGAGCCTAACTGCTGCTTCAGAGAGCCTAACTGCTGCTTCAGAGAGCCTATCTGCTGCTTCAGAGAGCCTATCTGCTTCAGATAGCCTATCTGCTGCTTCAGAGAGCCTAACTGCTGCTTCAGAGAGCATATCTGCTGCTTCAGAGAGCCTAACTACTGCTTCAGAGAGCCTATCTGCTGCTTCAGAGAGCCTAACTGCTGCTTCAGAGAGCCTAACTGCTGCTTCAGAGAGCCTATCTGCTGCTTCAGGGAGCCTAACTGCTGCTTCAGAGAGCCTATCTGCTGCTTCAGAGAGCCTATCTGCTTCAGAGAGCCTATCTGCTGCTTCAGAGAACCTATCTGCTTCAGAGAGCCTATCTGCTGCTACAGAGAGCCTAACTGCTGCTTCAGAGAGCCTATCTGCTGCTTCAGGGAGCCTAACTGCTGCTTCAGAGAGCCTATCTGCTGCTTCAGAGAGCCTATCTGCTGCTTCAGAGAGCCTAACTGCTTCAGAGAGCCTAACTGCTGCTTCAGAGAGCCTATCTGCTGCTTCAGAGAGACTATCTGCTGCTTCAGAGAGCCTATCTGCTGCTTCAGAGAGCCCAACTGCTGCTTCAGAGAGCCTAACTGCTGCTTCAGAGAGCCTAACTGCTGCTTCAGAGAGCCTATCTGCTGCTTCAGAGAGCCTATCTGCTGCTTCAGAGAGCCTATAGGTTGCACCCACAGAGTTTGGTTGCACCACCACCAAGCCAAGGTCTGACAACCAAAGTCCCCCAGGCCCCCATAACCTCTATTTAAACTCGAAAAGGCATTGAGGTTTCCCTCATTTACAAAGACGAGTTAAAACCACTGTTTTGAGCACTCCAAAATGTCATTGCACATGTCATTGGCATGAGAAAAAAAACTTGATTTAATTAGCTCCCTTGTATAGTTGGTATAAATCTGTTATCTTGCTTATGATTTGCTGTCAACCCAAGTTTCACCTGTATTTAACATTATTTCTTTGCTTATGTGCTTGTTTTAGGTTGGGACAAATATGGTGGAGTACCTCCAGCAGGCAAGACCCTCTCCCTCGGTTTTGGTGCTGGGAGAACCACACACATGTTGTGCTCAGGCATTCGTGATCTATGCAGGTCGGGCACACCCTGAAAGCACAATGCTCAGGGCAGTTGATACGTGTTTTAAAGCATTTTATGTATTTGACATAAAGTACCCCAGGCAGTGTGTTCATGCATGGGAGTTTCTCCAGCACGTTATATATAATATTGAGGGACCAGAGTCCAAGCATGTAGCATTCTTAAGGACAGCCGTACGTAACGCAAAACTTACGAATGAGGAGGAGGTGGAATAGGTGAAGTAGCAGGAGGGAAGGTGGAGGAGAGGAGGAGGAGGAGTATAAGGAGAGGATGTGGCGTAGTGAGGAGGTGAAGTAGGAGGAGGGAAGGTGGGGGAAGAGATGGAGGAGGAGGGAGATGGGTAGACGCTAAGTCCCGTATTTCTATATGTATATATTAGTGCTGTCAATCGATTAAAATATTTAACACGATTAATCGCATGATTGTCCATAGTTAACTCGCGATTAATCACAAATTAATCGAATTTTTTTCTTTTTTTCTACCTTAAATGGATCTTTTTCAAGTTCCAAGTTTTAATACTCTCTTATCATCATGCGAGTCAACAAATGCTTTCGTTATGCAGCCATTTAACACAAAAGGATGACCCTCATGCATTGCAAATTTGCATCAAATTCAAAACAGAGTGATGCACAAAATAACTTAAAAGAAAGAAAATTCATTAAAACAATGAATAAAGTGTACATGAAATAATAGGGGAAAGAAAACGTTGTTACATTCACCCACACAAGGGCTGAGTAATCACACACACCCCCCTCTCTCTCTCACACACACTCTCCCAGCTCTCTTTCTTTCTTGCCCCTTCCCTTCTCTCTCACCCCCCTCTCTCTATATATATCTCACACACACACACACACACACACACACACACACACACACACACACACACACACACACACACACACACACACACACACACACACACACACACACACACTTCAGAAACAAACATAGTATCAATGAGAGCATCAATAATACACCTGAGTATAGTCTAGTAAAAAAAAATCTTAAAAGTTAATCATGAGTTAAAAAAAATAGTGGCGTTAATAGAATCGGGCGATAACGTGTTAATACCGCGTTAACTTTGACAGCCTTAGTATATATGTGTTTTGATCTATCAATATCTGGGGGAGTGTTCCAACAGGGCAGTAAAGCAGTACAAAACCATACCGATATGTATTATTTATTATTTATTATTTAAACAGGAAATCAGTTTGACATGATGTGTTTCATGGGCACTATAGCAGCACAAGCACTTTTTGATGTCCACACGCCGTGACATGTATGCAACAAGTGTAATACATTTTGAAGTTAAATGTATTCTACGCCTTGGTCTGTTCTTTTCATTGATTTCAGCACATTTAGACTTTATATTTTTCAATCAAGCATCTGTGCCAACCTAATGTAGTGTACTAACTATAGCAGTTGTGTTAATAGGCCCTTTTCACAGCAGCCATCTTGACACAGCAGGGTAAACCTACATCCTGTGAACCAGACTGACACATGTGTAACTAATCATGTTGCTGTGTCCATCTGTTGGTCAATCGTTGTCAATCTGGCTCACAAGATGGCTGCTGTGAATAGGGTCTATTTGACCCTTTTGATGTAACCCAAGATTCAGTCAAAGCAATTATTTTGACCCTTAAAATGGGTCGTTTGTATAACCCAATAAGGGGTCAAATCAACTAGGAGGTTGGGTTATTTTGACCCTTAAAATGGGTCGTTTGTATAACCCAATATGGGGTCAAATCAACTTAGAAGTTGGGTTATTTTGACCCTTAAAATGGGTCGTTGGTATAACCCAATATGGGGTCAAATCAACTTGGAAGTTGGGTTATTCTGACCCTTAAAATGGGTCTTTGGTATAACCCAATATGGGGTCAAATCAACTTGGAAGTTGGGTTATTTTGACCCTTAAAATGGGTCGTTGGTATAACCCAATATGGGGTCAAATCAACTTGGAGGTTGGGTTATTTTGACCCTTAAAATGGGTCGTTGGTATAACCCAATATGGGGTCAAATCAACTTGGAGGTTGGGTTATTTTGACCCTTAAAATGGGTCGTTAGTATTCGTTTATTTGACCCAAGTTATGGGTCAAATTAAATAACCAATAATAATGGGTCAAATTAACCCACACACTGGTCGGGCCCTTTTTGACCAGTGAATTGGGTAAAAAATAACCCAAATTGGGTCAAATTTGACCAATCTGTTTTTAGTGTGTACCCCATCCTGGAAACAACCGCTTCTCACACAGTCGTTGTTTCCCACAGTCCAGCTGTGTGGCCGGAGGGCAACCCCATCCAGCCGCAGCAAGGAGGACTATAGCTGGGGAGCATGTCAGCGGCGTGAGCTCCCAATACGAAAAGCCGTTTGAAGGTCAGAAATCATTTTCCAGACACTCCAAAAACGAAGACAATATCGCCGTATTTTCTCGAAAAAAGTGAGAGAGAAAATAAAGATATGATGTCAACGTATCTCCTTGTTCTTCTGTTTTCCTTTCCTCAGACTAAATATTTTTCTCCACGTCAAGTGGGCATATAGCAGGCACTTCCTTGTGGATGAAATTTGAGAAGGAGATGAGTGTGTGGCCCCACCCCTGCTTATGAAGGTAAGCGGATGGGGGTGTGGTCAGATGAATGCTGGCATGTAAAGGTACATGGTGGAATTTTTTATTCAGTGTACATAGACGCCTGCGCAATAGAGCACGCGGAGCGGGTGCTCTACGACTATTGAACATGGGGGGGCAAACGCTGGTTTTGCTCCCCCACTTTTTGATCATATGAAAAATATGATATACCCCCCCCCCCCATATATAAATCTAACCATAACTAAGTAATTTCAATCAAATTAATAATACGCAATGACACTTAATAGCAAGTTTTTAAGTTTCCAAAGATTGTGTGACCCCCCACTTTAATGGTTTGATCCAGTGCTCACGGGCCACGGTTTGTCGGCATGACGTATACGACATGTTGGGGGAGGCGGTTTTTCCGAAAGCCCTTGAAAAATTCAGGCTGGATATTGGATAACATTGTGACTGGATTATTCTTCGGCGTTTACATCAAAATGGAGCAAATCATCATGTAAGTCGAACACTGACTGTATACTAAATGCGCAAACAGATTGAAACTGAATATTTCTCATATGGTGAGCCTCGGCGCTGCTGCGCTGCACCGAGTGAATCCAGAGATACGGGATGGTGCGCAGGCACTGTGATCACCCAACGGCGGAAATAATGCTGCTTTGAGCAGTTTATAAAAAAATATTAAAAATATTTATTAGCAACGCCGAGCTTTCAAACCATCCCGTATCTCTGTGCGAACCCCTCGTGCAACTGTGAGCACCTTTGTAATGTCTCTGTGATACTTGTATAACGAACGGTTCGGCCAGAACCAGTCCTTCATGGTAAATCTAGGTTGGTTTCCCATTGAGGAGCAAGTGACTGTGGATTCACTCGGTGCAGCACAGTCACGAAAGGGGACCCTGATGTAAACAAGACAAACGTGTTTCTCTGGTCTGCATCGCCTTAACAATTGTGTGTATTGAGCCGTACTGTATTGTACCCATTCTGCAATCTGTTAAATAAAGTTTTCATTCATTCATTCAGCCGCCGCACTCACTGGGGCTATTGATAGCGTCAATTAGTTGTTGTTGTTGTTGGTACTGCGCTGCGGATGTGAACGGGGCCGGAGGGGCTTTGGGAGGATGGGAAAGTTATTATTATTATTATAATAGTAATTGGCTATCATACGTGCCTAGCTAGCGTTAGCTAAAAGAGCCCTCGCAGTGAAGTTATTATTATTATAGCTATCATACTGCAATATAAACTGAGTTTTATAGTGAAAAGAGCAGCTTTATTTTGGTCAAGATTGAAGGCTCTATATTGCAGGAAATTGCACATACAGGTGTTCATTAAATGTTAAAAAATCTGCCGTGGAGGGGGTCGTGCCGGACCCCCTCCAAACCACCCATTGCAATTTTTTTTTTTTTTTTAAAGGTAAAAAAAAAAAGAATACAAAAAAATCTTGCACCCCCACTTTCAACTATAACTAGGCGGCCATGTCAGTGTATATACGCTGAAGCGAGATATATGCAACTAGGTGCTGAGCGAAGCCATAACGACACAGAACAATCTGCATAGTCAAAGCCATGCCTATAGCCAAAGCCATGCCTATAGAACCTGCAGGGGTGGTAGTCCAATACCCGTGGTACGCTCGGCTGAGCGCACCACTCTCTGTAGGGCCTTCTTGTCCTGTGCCGTGCTGTTTCCATACCAGGCAGTGATGTTTCCAGTCAAGATGCTCTCTACAGCTCCGGAGTAGAAGGACTGGAGTATCTTCCCAGATACTCTGAACTTCCTTAACTGTCTCAGGTGGTAGAGGCGCTGCTTCGCCTTTTTTACGACTGAGTCTATGTGTGTTGTCCATGTCAGATCCTCTGAGATGTGGACCCCCAGGTACTTAAAGCTGCAGACGTTTGGATAAAGTTTTAATAAGCTAAAGTTTAGTAACCACCGGTGCATACGGTCGGTAGTATAGTGTTTCATGTTAAGTTTAGTTTTCGTGCTATTAGCGGTAATTTCCTTTGAGTGAGTTTACTGCTGTCCTGACCGGTAATGTTCGGAAAGCGGGGATTACAGAAGATTAAAGACAAAGACAGACACATGATTTTAGGGAGATGGACCATGGGAGGGAGGGAGGGAGGGAGGAGAGAGAGAGAGAGAGAGAGAGAGAGAGAGAGAGAGAGAGAGAGAGAGAGAGAGAGAGAGAGAGAGAGAGAGAGAGAGAGAGAGAGAGAGAGAGAGAGAGAGAGAGAGAGAGAGAGAGAGAGAGGGAGAGGGGGAGGGGGAGAGAAAAACAAACAGACAGACTGGAGCACCTATCGCTCATTAGAAGAGGAAACGTTAACTGCCATCCACTGGATATCATTTGTGGAACTCAATACATTTGAATGAGAAACCATATTTTGTGTTTTGAAGTGAATATTCCTACTGTGGAGTGTATTGAACTTTGTTTGCAATAGTGGAATATGGACTGAGAGAAAACAAACCCTGCAAATAGTTTCACAGACTTTATAAGATAGGGCTTTGTGAAGTGATATAAGTTCCAGATATATTGTGAATCCATTTTTGAAGTGGAGATAAGTATTTTATGTTGGGTTTGGAAACTATTGAAACTGTGGAGAGGTTATTACTGTGAAAGTGAATATTTTTCTGAGGAGAAAAGAAAGAAATTCATAACAAATATATTATTTGAGAGAATAAATATATATATTTTAAATTGTTACATGTTTTGTGATTCAGGCTTACCTTGGAATAGGGGCATCTCACATATCCTGCTAGATCTGGGGAGGGAGGGTTTATGTCTTAACTAACCCTTATTGTGAGTTGAGAATACATTGTAAACTTCATTGGTAAATTGGGTTGCCACTGTGTCTGAGTTAAATCCTCTACAGTAAATCTGACCACTTAATTGAGCAAGATAAGCACAAACATACATACACGTACTGTAGGTACTGAGGCTAATTGTGTTGGGGATGGGGACTCAGATCCTTTCGTAACCTCAGTCATCCAAGGTAAGTGAGCACTATATCCACCCCTACAAGGCTGGCATATTCACCTTCTGTGTGAGGGTTGTGTTGCCAGATTAGACTGAGACATGTTCTAATCTCCTTCACTCAATACATGTAATTTCCCTTGCACAACCTGGCAACCCAGAGTGTAAAACTCTTGAGTGAAATGTGTGGAATCAGCCATTGAAAATGTGTGAGGATAATTAAAGCTACAGAAAAAAAAGCACATTTCTTGTGTGAAACATATCCCTTTCAAACAGGCAAACATCACACGTGTTGTAGTAGGTCAAGGTGTATGCGTTCACTCAAACCTTTATTTACTCAAGGTTACCCTCATTCGCAATGTCGTCAAGATTGTAGTCGAGATTACAATCATATTAAAACACAATAAAAGAAAGTTAAAGAAAATCAGTCAAGATCGTCCCAGGTTCGTTTCCCAGTCCCGGCGACCATTTGCTGCATGTCTTCCCTACCTCTCCTCCCGTTCTCCCTCTCTCCTTCTATCGGTCCTGCGTGGCCAGAAAAAGATGAAAATGCTGTATAAATAAAAGTAAAAAAAAAATAATAATAATTAAACATTGAATAATAGGACGAAAACACAGATGGAAATAAATTAATAAAGATCTAAATTAAAAACAAATTGAAGCAGGGAGATTTCTAATCATGTTTTTAAACATAGGATAGTGGAGTATTGATTCTTGGCCTGAGCTGAAGATTATTCCAAGAAGCTGATTCACCCAGTTCAATGTGTTCTCTGGGAACATTAAGCATAAGCCAGTCGCATATCAGATAGGGTCCATAATTCCAATCTTAACAACATTGTGATATAAGGTAGTAATTTCCTGGCAATGGCTTTAAAGATGAACAGATACCTATGTTTATTTTGCCTCTCTGCCAGAGAAGACCAACCCACGTTATGATACAGGATGTAATGGTGAGTACCATATCTATCACCACTCTAATAAATCTGAGGGCAGAATGATAGATTGTTTAAGAGATTTAAGAGTGCAGAGGCATGCAGTTAAAGGTGCTGTAGGTGTTTTTTTCTAGTTAAAATAAGTGTTAAATAGCTCTACTTTCCGACAGCCATCACTGAGATAGAGTGTTTGGTCAGTAACATGGGTTTCCCAGTCCCGATCCACTCTGCAGTAAACATAATTAATTTTTTATGGTATCCCGTTCCCACTTTATCCAATCAGGAGAGAAAACTCTAGATAGATTTTGACTTATTTGCTTAAAATAAATGTTAATTTCTTATTTTCTCCTGATTGGATAAAGTGGGAATGGGATACCAGAACATTTATTTTCTGTTTACTGCAGAGCGGAGGGACTGGGAGACCCATGTCACTGACCAAACACATGTAGACCACTTATTTGAACAAATAATTACCACCTTTAGTTTTTTTGTGAGCTATAAAGTAAAGATTAATTTGCATTTTGACGCCCCAGAAAATCTCTTCTTTGTTTTTTTAGTTTACATGCTGGCAGGTATGCTACTTGCATGCACAATTGTCATTCCTGGCGTAGCAGATACTGGTGTACTCGCAATACATCTTTCACGGGCTGTGCTTGTGCCTAGCCCCTTTCGTGACTGTGAGGCAATTAAGCCTTGCTTGAATACGCAGTCACTGATTCGACGGTAGTAGCCAGGTTAATGTGCACATCAAGCACTGGTTAAAAACGAGCGGTTGGTCCAAAATATATCAGATATAAATTTCAAAGGTACTCACCGTTGCATTAGGGTTTCACACACAACAGCGGGGTGGGGGGGGGGGGGGGGGGTTTGAAAGCTTGGCGTTGCTAATAAACATTTTAAATACATTTTATAAACGAGTAAAAAAAACACTTCCGCATTTTGACACCGGAGCGCTGTGGTTGCTGAGCGCACCAGGCATGTGACAAAGCAGCCAGCAATCACAGCGCTCCTGCGTCAAAATGGACATTCAATTTTAAATGGAACAATAACTATGAGGTTAACATGCAGACTTTCAGTTTTTATTTGAGGGCATTTACATCCATATTGAGTGAACTTTTTATACACAGTTCCTCCTTTTTGTGGGGACTAAAAGTAACAGGATACCTATTCCTGCATGTGAGTGGGCAAAGCAGGTCTCCCTCATCTGGGTAACGTGACATTCTAGTGACATTCCCTATGGTCTATGGTCCAATGGTCCAATGGTCTAAACTTGACATTCCCTATGGGTGCCCTTCCAATGGTCTAAACTTGACATTCCCTATGGGTGCCCTTACAATGGTCTAAACTTGACATTCCCTATCGGTGCCCTTCCAACGGTAAACGGTGCCGTGATAAAGTGCCCTCTACATGACAGTGTCCCAAAGGGTGCCCTGTCCAGTAAGGCTGTTAGAGCCAGTATTTTGATTTTCATAAGAAAGCCACTTAATTGTGACGTCTGTAGTCAACGCACTACAAAGGACTACAAATCCCACAGCGCCTTGCCTTGTTGAGAGACGCGGTCGGGAAACAGTTTTTAACCGTTTCATATAGTTTCATACTTTTTCCTACCTTTTCATAACGTACCTTTTCGTATTATACGTACATACAACTTGTACAAATACCCTTTAAGTTATAAAGTTATATAAGCATTACCAAGAAAGAAAGAATACCTAAGTTGTTTGTTATTTACTTTGAGTTTTGCATATTTTCTTTTGAATATTGTAAAGGCCTATTTTCTTTGTTGCATGTGCAAATGTTTGGTACTTTATTTTGAGCAAACACATCGCAACATCATCGAAACCATCGGAGGCCAAGCAACACTTCGAACTGTGAGTAATCTAAGGAAAGAAACGAGTTAGAACTGTCTGTTTAAAGCGTCTAGTGGCTTGATGGAAAGACTGATCGATTGATTGATTGACAATGGAAGGAAGCCACGACATTGTTAAAAACTCTCGAGACGGACAAATCCGTGTGGAATTAAATGGTTGCCACCATAAATAGAAGGAATTAAATACTATTGGAAATGATTAATGAATCAATGGAGCGGATGTGAATCGTGAGTTTACAAATCACGGACTTCAGAATGAATAAAAGGATCGGACCGCTTTGACTTTCTGCATTGTGACAAGTGGATTTCTATGAAAAACGCTTAATTGTGCCGCATGATGTGGATGTTGCATTACAGTACAGTCAAATGCTGCCAGTGGAATAAATTCGCTTATGAATAAAAGGACCGGACCGCATTGACTTTCTGCATTGTGACAAGTGGATTTCTATGAAAAAGGCTTAATTGTGCCGCATGATGTGGATGTCGCAATACAGTACAGTCAAATGCTGCCAGTGGAATAAATTCGCTTATGAATAAAGTGTGGAACGTAATTCAAGGAGCGCATCTTGAGGGGCGCGCTTAATACATTTGTTTGTCTGGCTGACGCGGATTCGGGCCACACAACAACAGGAGCGCATCTTGAGGGGCGCGCTTAATACATTTGTTTGTCTGGCTGACGCGGATTCAGGCCGCACAACAACAAAGCGCAACATTAGAACAAGGACAGCTGTTTTTTACAAGTGGATGTTTAATGATAATAAAGCATAACAATGGCTGAAAAGGAAAATGTGGATACTGAAACTCATACGGACCTAACGGTAAACGTGAATGAGCCAGAAGTGCCTGTTGAAAATGCTGACGTCAGACCAAAAAGAAATATAAAACTTACAGAAAAGGCTTTTGAAGGTAAACTGGCGCAGTTTATTAAAAAAGGGAAAACGAAATTGGGTCAAGTCTCAAGAAAGAAAAATTAGATTGATTCACTCATGATTGATTATGGGAATATCAGCCAGGTGCAAGGTTGTTATGGGGTTTTTCAATTACTCTCCAAAGAGTTTTCAAACGCACATGACTCAGTGCAAGACATGCTGTCAGAGCAAGAACAAGAAAATGATCATGTTGACTGGTATCTCCCAAGAATGGCATATTTCAATGAGTTTCAAGATGTGATGAAGAAATGGTTAGCTAGCGCTGCCTCTTTTGAGCATGTGCCTCCTTCTGACCATGGCTCATATGTTGCATGTATGCCAAGCCCACATAAAGCAATATCAGTGGGCATGACAAGCAAAAAAGGTAAAAGCCATAGTGGCAGCAATAGATCTTCAACAGCTTCAACACTAAGAAGAAAAATAGAGATAGAGAGAGCTGGGCTTATTTCACGTTCTGCTTCCTTATCCGAGAAACACTCGCTTGAAAAACAGGAAGCTGATCTGGAAGCAATGAAAGCCAATATCAGAGCTAAAAAGGAAAGGCTTGAGCTTCAAACTGATATGGATGCAGCAACAGCCCAAATTAAAACATTGGAAGCTTTTGAGGATGATGGCTTTGATCCTGACCTTAACCAGGGGGAGGAGCAGTATGGCACTGGTCAGCCAGATGTAAATGATGATTTCCTGGATGAAGAGAACCAAGGAAAACCTGTGGAGAAGGAAAATAAAATGAGTTTCATAGACTTCAATTCAATTAACTCAAGTCATGCAGCCCCTAGTGGCCATGTCCAAGTATTACAGCCAAGGCCCACAACAAGGACAGAAGCATCAGCACAGCAGCATCACTCCATCCAAGTCAGACAAAGCTCTCGGACAGAAAGCAATGACTTTATCCAAGTAATGCAGCGACAAAATGAAATAACTGAAATGCTAATGAAGGAGCAACGCTTAACATTACTCCCATCCAGAGAAATCTTTAAAGGAGATCCATTACAGTACCTTTCATTCATCAGAATGTTCGAACATACAATAGAAGATAAAACTGACAATTACAAGGACAGGCTGTTCTTTCTAGAGCAGTACACAGAAGGCCAAGCTAAAGACTTGGTAAAAGGTTGTCAATACATGGAGCCAAAAAAGGGCTTTTTGGAAGCCAAAAGACTGCTCCAAGAGAACTATGGACATCAACTCTTAATCGCAGCAGCTACTTTGGACAAAATGTTGAACTGGAATGCCATCAAGAGTGAAGATAGAAAAGCATTTAATTCTTATGCTATCTTTCTTCGTGGATGTTGTAACACAATGGAAGATGTTGAGTTTCTGGATGAAATGAATAGCACATCAAACATGAGAAATGTGATCATGAAACTCCCATTTCAACTTAGGGAAAAGTGGAGAACAAATGCATATGCATATTATGAACACAATAAGAGAAGAGCAAAGTTTCCAATATTGGTTGACTTCATTGAAAAGCATGCACGCATTGTATCAGACCCGATGTTTGGAGACATACAGGATGTCATGCCAAAAAGGGATACCAAAGTGTACAAACCACCCAGCAATAAGCCTGCTCATGGTTATAAGGGAAGTAGTTTTGCTACTGTGACAAGCCCACCAGTCAATGAAGAGCAAACACCTTTCCAAAAAAGCAAGTCAGACCATAAAGGCATTACTGTTCAGAAGCGCTGTGTATTTTGTGCAGGAGAACACACCTCTGAAACATGCAAGATAAACACAAAATCTCACAATGACAAGATTGACTGCTTAAAAGCACAAGGAATTTGCTTTGGCTGTCTAACAAAAGGACATCTAAGCAAAGACTGCCAGAAAAGAATGAAATGTGAAGTTTGTTCAATGAAACATCCAACAATACTGCACATCTACAAGAAAAGGATTGAACAAAAGGACAACTCTGATAAATACGCCCAAGCAGCTTCTGTAAGTAGTGCATTGGTCTCTTTAAATGGCAGAAACCACACTGGGGCCGGTGATCAACAAACCCTACCAATTATTCCAGTTCAAATAAAGTTATCAAACTTGAACCAGACTGTGCAAACTTATGCATTTTTGGATCAGGGAAGCACTGCAAGTTTTTGTACTGAAGCCCTTCAACAAGATTTGCATGCCAAAGCCAAGAGAACAAAAATCCTCTTAAAAACAATGGGTCACGAGAAAATGATTGACACTTCCTTTGTCAAAGGTCTTGAAGTGAGTTGCATCGAAGGCAATGATTTTTATCAGCTGCCTAAAGTGTACACACAAGAGGAGATTCCTGCTGGAAAAGAGCATATCCCCACTCAAGAGGCCATAAATAAATGGAAATATCTAAGAGAGATTAAGTTGCCTGAATTGGATTGTGAAATCGGGTTGCTTATAGGAACAAATGCACCAAAGCTGATGGAGCCGTGGAAAATAATAAACAGTCAGAATGGAGGACCCTTTGCTGTTAAGACAGTCCTAGGTTGGGTTGTGAATGGACTGAATCAGGAAACCCCTGAATCTGAGAATACTTCATGTGCTGTTGTTAATCGGATAACGGTGACAGCCATAGGTGAGCTGCTGGAGCAGCAATACAATCATGACTTTCCAGAGCGAGGTTGTGATGAGAAGAAAGAAATGTCAGTTGAAGACAAACAATTTTTAAAGATCATGTCAGATTCAGCTCAAATCAAAGATGGACATTATCAGCTTGAACTTCCATTTAAACAGAAGAATATCATGATGCCAAACAATCGCAAACTTGCAGAGCAGAGAGCAGAATCATTAAAAAGGAAATTCAAAAGGAACAACGTTTTCCAGGATGAATATAAAACTTTCTTGGAGGCTGTGATAGCAAAGGGTCACGCTCAGCTAGTGCCCCAAGAGCAGCTCAAACCTGAGAGTGGAAAGGTGTGGTACATACCACATCATGGGGTTCATCACCCAAAGAAGGGCAAGATTTGTGTAGTGTTTGATGGTTCTGCATCTTATCAAGGATGTTCATTAAATGACAAGCTTATTCAGGGTCCCAATCTTACCAACACGCTACTTGGTGTGCTCATTCGATTCAGACAAAAGCAGATAGCTTTCATGGCTGATATCGAGGGGATGTATCATCAGGTCAAGGTGGCTCCTGCCGATCAAGATTATCTTCGCTTTCTTTGGTGGCCAGGAGGAGATGTCAGTTTACCTCTCGCTGAGTACAGGATGACAGTACATCTGTTTGGTGCCACTTCATCAGCAAGTTGTGCAACCTATGCTCTCACTAAAACCGCTGAAGACAACAAAGATGATTTCTCTGCAGAAGCTGTTGACACTGTCAGAAGAAACTTCTATGTTGATGACTGCTTAAAATCTGTCGCTTCTGCGGATCAAGCTGTGGAGTTATGTGAAGAACTCAAATATCTTTGTGCAATGGGAGGTTTTAATCTAACAAAGTGGACAAGCAACAGTAAAACTGTGCTGGCCTCCATCCTAAAGAGTGAAAAACCCAAAGAGGTAAAAACCCTGGATTTAGAGACCCAAGACAGTCTTCCAATAGAAAGAGCCCTAGGGATACAGTGACATGTGGAGGAAGATGTGTTCAAGTTTCAAGTCTGCTTAAAATCTCAACCAGCCACAAGGAGAGGCATCCTTTCAACAGTCTGCTCTGTGTATGACCCACTTGGATTTCTTTCACCATTTATCTTCACTGCAAAGCACGTCCTACAAGAGTTGTGCAAACTCAATTGTGGGTGGGATGAATAAATCCTGGAAGCTCTCAAGAAACAGTGGCAAAGATGGCTCATGGGATTAAAGCAGATAGAAAGCTTCAATATTGATCGATGTATCAAACCAAAGAATTATGGACAAATCAAATCTGCACAATTGCACCATTTCAGTGATGCAAGCGAGATTGGATACGGTGTTGTCACCTACCTTAAGATGACAAATGAAGACGAAGACGTTCACATATCCTTCATGTCAGGAAAGTCACGTGTCGTGCCTCTGAAGAAAGTTACTGTCCCAAGATTGGAACTCACAGCAGCAGTACTGACAGTATGCATGGACAAGATGATCAGAACCGAGCTGCAAATCCCATTATGCAAATCTGTTTTCTGGACTGACAGTACATCTGTTCTGAGATACATCATGAATGAAACGCTAAGGTTTCAGACATTTGTAGCCAACAGAACCAGTCTGATAAGAGAAGAAACAGCAACATCACAGTGGAAATACATCAACACTAAACTGAATCCAGCAGATTATGCATCTCGGGGATTGACAGTAGAATCATTCTTGAAATGTGAGACTTGGATAAATGGTCCATTGTTTCTGAAAGAACCTGAGGACAAATGGCCTGAGTTTCCGGACGCACTTAAACTGGTCAATGACAGCTATCCTGATGATCCGGAGGTAAAGAAGGGAAAAGTCAATGTGAACCCAACCATTGCAACTGACCTAAATGGCACAAGCAAGCTAGTGCATCACTACTCTGATTGGAGGAAACTGAAAAGAGCAGTTGCATGGTTCCTTCAAGTAAAACACCTCTTGCTGCTTTTAAGTAAGAAGAGGAAGGAACTACTTACTTCTACTCAAGCACAAGAACCAAATCGAATAAAGATGATTGAGAAGGAGATGAGAGTGTTTAAAGACTCTATGAGAGGTCTCACACTCTCTAAGGATAACTTGGATAAGGCTGAAACAGCAGTGTTGTGTTTCTGTCAAAAACAGTCTTTTTCAGAGGAAGTGGACACTTTGAAAAGGGGAAAACCCATCAAAGGAAGTAGTACACTGTATAAATTGGATCCAGTGTACGAGAATGAATTACTAAAGGTTGGACGAAGGCTAAACAAATTGGCAATGCCTGAGGAAGCAAAGCACCCAACCATTCTTGGCAAACACCACCATGTCTCTAAAACCATACTTCGCGATATTCATCAACAAGTTGGTCACAGTGGAAGGAATCATATGTTATCCAGGTTAAGACAAAAATACTGGATACCATGTGCCAATGCATTAGCCAGAAAAATTATATCTGAATGTACTGTGTGCAGACGCATGCATGGAAATGCAGGAGAACAAAAGATGTCAGATCTGCCAAAGGACAGAATTACACCAGACCTACCACCATTCACATATGTTGGAGTGGATTACTTTGGCCCAATGGAAGTGAAAAGAGGACGAAGCATTGTGAAAAGATATGGAGTTCTCTTTACCTGTCTAACAACCAGAGCGGTGCACTTGGAAGTAGCTCATTCGTTAAATACAGATTCGTGCATTAATGCCTGCAGACGTTTCATCAGCAGAAGAGGACAAGTATTGGAGATGAGGTCGGACAATGGAACTAATTTCGTTGCCACTGAAAGAGAACTGAAGGAATGAATCTATAAAAGAGTGGAATCTGAGCAAAATTCATTCTGATTAAATGAGTATTTTTTTTTATTATTAAATCAACTTTCCAGACCCAGCCCAGGGAGAAGCCCCACCCCAACTAAATCAACTAAATTAACTTTCTAATTAATATAACTCATCAGTTTATTTTAATACTATAATATTAGTGTAGCCTAATATTTATCTGCAACTGTGAAGAAAAACCCCATTGGTTTAAACAGAATGAATAGAAGAAAAAAAATCTTTTTAATTAAAAATAAAGAATTCGAATGTTGATTTAGAATTCGAATGCCAACATAACGAACGAAGGTTCGAACGTTTGGGCTCAGCCCTACTGTCCAGTAGACGAAATGGGATGAAGTGCTATAAAGGGCTACATGCATGAGAATGTTGGAAGGTTTCCTAATGGCTGTGCCTGCAGTGGAGAAAATGTGATGTGATGTCCTACAGTAGGTGCCCTTACAGTGGGATAAACCGGAGGTTCCCTACAGGTGCCTTTCTGATGAAAACTGGTGAAATAGCTTCTTAGATGCCCTTCCAAGTGAGAGGGCTGGAAGTAATGCGGGGAAAAAAGTATTGAGTGCCCTCTGTGCCCCTTCATGCAATAAATGATGATGATGCGCCCTCTAGAGCAAGGAAATTCAATAACGTGTCTTAATGAGTGCTCTTCTAGTGGAGAAAACGTGATGCAGCACCAAGGTGCCTTTACAGTGGTCTAAACTTGACCTTCCCCATGGGTGCCCTTGCAATGGAAAGTGGTGCTGTTATGAAGTGCCCTTGCAATGAAGAGGGAGTGTTAATGCAAGAGACACACGCCCTCTCGGATGTTAATAATAATAATAATAATAATTTAGGACCTGCTCAGAGGTCATCATTCGGCACGCATGCGATGCATGAATGTGATTCGTATCTGCGATTAACCCATCCCGTCGTCCTTCCCCCCCAAGGGCAGCCGGGAGCAGACAGGCGTCAACGTGAGCCGCGCCAGGGGACCAATCCAAGTGCTCCTGTCCGTCTTCGTCAAGGATGCCACAGCGTTAGCGATCTATTGTTGTTGTGCATGTTTTTCCATTGGGTTTATCTTATCGGGGGGGGGGACCCTTGCGAGCACGGGGAGAACATGCAAACTCCACACAGAAAGGCCTGGGAGATACCCCACCTGGGTAACTGGCATCATGGAAACCTGGTCCCCAAGCGGGAATCTAACCCTGGACCTTCTTGCTGTGAGGCGACAGTGTTAACCACTACACCACCGTGCCGCCGGTAAATTATGTTCAGACGTCATAGGGGGCTTAATGCAGTGCAAGCTTTAACCCTGCATCCTACCGGTGTGTGTGTGTGTGTGTTATGTACCAGGAGTCTGATCACTCCTGTGTCACTGTACAGGCAGGCCTGATCACTCCTGTGTCACGGGGCATGCAGGTGAGGGCTGCCAATTAGCCAATTAGTGCTGATTGGTTACCTGCTGGGAGCTTTAAAGCCAGCCCTAGTAACACACATGCAGTGTCTGTGCTTAGAGGTAGAGCTGTCAGGTTCTTCCAGTCCTTGTCCGTTGGGTTTACATTAGTACATTAGTTTACATTTACATTAATAGTTCCTTGATATAGTAGCACTTTGAGTTAGAGCACGGGGTTTTGGTGTTGGTTTGCACATAGGTTGCGTGCCCATGAGCCAGGGTCGTAACAGTTGGGCACTGGTCCGGGATATTTTACCCCTAGAAATTTGTTTGGTGGTTTTTTTTGTGTTACACGGGGTGTCATGGTATTATGGTTTGGGTGGTGTTCGTTACATATGGTGTAACGTGGGGGCTTGAGCCATTTCATCAAACAGGTGAGTATGCCGTATTTGTTTGTAATTTGATGTGACTACTTATGCTGTTAAAATATATAGTTTAGTGGGCACCACATGTAGATAGGGACATTATTTTCTGGTTGTTGGTTAGCGTCCTGTGCACCACATACTCCTGGGGCAGTCAGGGAAGGGATTAGCACCATCTACTTGTCTGGTACCGTATCATGTACTGGACGGGTGGATGGTCAAGTATGATCTTTGACTGGTAGCAGGTGTGGTTGAAGATGGTTAGGTCTACAGGGCATTAGTTTAAGGGTAGGTAGATTAGGGCGGCCAGAAAACACAGGTAGTGTGGTAGGGCTTGATTTAGTGTTTCTTAGGGTAGACATGTGGTGGGCCGGTTTTGACTGCAGTTTAGACGTAGAAGCATATGTAGTCATATCAGGTTAGAAGGCGCACCTGTTTGGAATTGTTTGTTGGATTTATTTTGTTTGTTTGAGTGTTTGGTGAGCATACCTGGTAGCACCTAACACCCTGCGTGTATGACACGTCTATTTAGGGTGGGTGTGTTTTATTTTTTATTTTTATATATTTTTTTGCAACCTAGAAAGGTGCGCTCCGTAGAGCTCACATTTCCACCGCGTTCCCTTCTGGTTGTTATTATTGGCATTTAGCATTCTTCAGTGGTTCTTCAGTGGTTCTTCATGGTTCTTCAGTGGTTCTTTGTGGTTCTTCAGTGGTTCGTTAGGGGGGTCTTCGTGGTTCGTTAGTGGTTCTTCGTGACTGTGAGGTAAAGTGTGTAGCTTGTGGTGGCTGGTACAGTGACGATGGCTTCCATCAAGGACTTTGTTGATCGCCCGTCTCATGACATGTTGGAGAAGTTTTCCAAAGAACAACTTCTAGAACTTGCTGTACACTACAGGGTAGAGCTTTCTGCAGGTGAGAAACGTTTGAAGCCGACTGCCTTGAGTGCTTTAACCCTTAGGAGTCTAACCTAAAGAGCTCCTCCTCCTGAGAATTTCCCCCTTTTTTTTTGTTACATAATATACAATTACAGATTCATACCTTCAAAATAAGCCATCAATTGTCAAATTTGAGACGATAGTTTTCAATCAATGTCCTATCAAACATTCTGGTAAAATCCTAACACCTTTTCAGTATAGGACTTGAAGTAGATCCAAGTTCATTCAGCTATCTGATGAGAGAACTACACTCCCAGAATTCAATGTGATCATTGTCACTAGAACCATTTCACACCTGGAGCAAAGGCCCAGTCATTCCTTTGTTATTCCAGTGAATGGACCCAGCAGGAGGCCTAGCCTGTGTGTGTGTGTGTTTCTGTGTGTGTGTGTGTCTGTGTCTGTATTTACAGTACTGTACCATATCAAAAAAAAAAAGCAAACTAGACTAGATGTAAATGTAATGTGTAAATGTGTAAATGTAAATGTGTGTGTCTGTCTGTCTGTGTATGTGTGTGTGTGTATGTGTGTGTGTGTGTCTGTGAAACATGTCTTGTACTCATTTACCTCACTAAATACAGCAATGTGTAACTGTAGATTTCAAGAGAGAGAGAGAGAGAGAGAGAGAGAGAGAGAGCGACATTTATAATAATTATATTATTAATTAGTTTTTTTACACACACACACTAATAACATGATCATAACCAGAGAAAACAAGACCAAAGACAACTGGAATAGAATATCACACAATTTTATTAAAAACACATAGAGAATAATAATCAACAACAATGTACTGATTTCTTTTGATTTCTCTGTTTGAGAGAGAGAGAGAGTGTGTGTGTGTGTGTGTGCAGGGGAGTAGCTGGGGGGGGGGGGGGGGGTAGGATGATTCCAAGGGCCCAGCAAATGCCCCAAATTTTTTTATAGATTGGGGGCCCCACATTTTTTAATAGATTGGGGGGCCTACAAATTGTTTCTTTCATGGGGCCCAGAATCTCCAGCTACGCCCCTGTGAGCGCACCGTTCTACTCTAGAGAGCTGTCATGACCGTGATGCGCGCTTGAATGAACTGCGAGATAACTCATAACTCGTACACACACGCACTCTGTCTGCCATACAGTAGTTTATGTTGTTTTAGCGCGACGTGGGTATATACACGGGCGAGGATGAAAAGCATAAGACTACTTTTAATACATAAATTAACGTTCTGTCGGGTCCCGTGTATTCTCGAGAGAGAATGATAATAATAATAATAATGCAGGACCAGATTATATTATCAACGACAGACAGTGAGAAACACAACCCCCCCCCCTCTCGCGCTGAAGAATATGCATATTAGATCACTCAGTGATTAACACCTATGCGCTGTTGGTGTGTGTGGTGTGTGCGCGCGTCCATGGATGTGACGCGCGATGTAGTTTTTATCGCAAATGGAGATTATTACAAGCATACCATCTAGCAAGAATTAAACGTATTTACAAGTCGTATTAGGTTTAGCAAGTTGGGGGACGTATACCTTACATGTCAAAGCACTAGAAATGGCAATTTTTCTATTTTTATCGATTTCTGAAAAGATGTCCTTTTTGAGTATTTAAGAGGGATTCGAATTTCTTTTGTTGTCCGCCGACGGGTTCAAAGCTCCAGCGTGACTCCTAAGGGTTAAGGGTGTTACTCATTAGGGAGCAGGTGCTTGAGGAGAGGGTGGAGGAGCCTCCTTCGTCTGGCGCGTCTCCGCTATTACCTGGTGTAGAGGGTGAGTGGAGGATTAGGGAGTTGGAGTTTAAGGAAAGGCAGCTAGAGCGAGAGCGTGAGGAGAGGAGAGAGGAGCGTGAGCTTAAGGAGAGAGAGAGTAAAGAGGAGCGTGAGCTTAAGGAGAGAGAGAGGAAAGAGGAGCGTGAGCTTAAGGAGAGAGAGAGGAAAGAGGAGCGTGAGCATGAGCGTGAGCGTGAGGAGCGTGAGTTTAAGGAGAAACAAATGTTGCTGGAGCACGAGCGTGCACAGAAGGAGCTTGAATATAAGCATGCTGCCTTGCAGGCGGGTGCTCTGCATCCAGAGTCACGTTCCGGGTTTGATGTAGGCAGGAATATTAGGATGGTGCCACCATTTTTTGAGAAAGACGTGGAAAGATATTTTCCCCTTTTTGAACGGGTGGCAACCACATTGAAGTGTCCTGATACCGCCTGGACACTGCTGCTGCAATGTGTTTTAGTTGGTAGGGCACAAGAAGCCTACACTGCTCTGTCCCTTGAACAAAGCGCTGATTATGAGCTGGTTAAAGCTTCCATTTTGAGGGCTTATGAGTTGGTCCCCGAGGCCTATCGTCAGCGTTTTAGAGGTTATCGCAGGTCGGAGGGGCAGTCTTATGTTGAATTTGGAAGGGAGAAGGAGAACCTGTTTGATAGGTGGTGTACTTCTCAGAAGGCAGAGTCAAGAGAGCAGCTTAGGCAGTTGATTCTCCTAGAGGAATTTAAAAGATGTGTTCCTGATACCGTTTCCACACATCTAAATGAGCGTAAGGTATCGAAGATAGGCGACGCCGCTGTCTTCGCTGATGAGTTTGTGTTGACACACAAGTCCGTGTTTTTGGAGGACTACCGTGTTGAGTCCGGGGATAGGCGTCCTGTTCAGGGGGGCCGTTTCCCAAAACCTGTGTCTGCTGGTCAGTTAACTTCAACTCCTAGGCGGGGTGGTTCTGCTGGTGCATTCCCAGAAGGGATTATCTGTTTCTACTGTAAAGAACCTGGTCATATCGTTGCTGGGTGCCCGGTGCTTGAGCAGAAAAATTTCAGAACCGTGGCTCTGGTAGAAACCATATGCAGAACGCCTATGCCAACGTTAGATGGGGATGGGGGAAGTATCAAACGTGTGGACAAAGAGCTCGAGGGTTCCTCAAGGTTTATGATGAATGGATTTGTTTCCCTGACTAATGCACTAGGGTCCAAACAGGCTATAACAATTTGGAGAGATACCGGTGCTTTTCAGTCCCTCATTCTGGAGGGGTTTTTGCCGTTTTCAGAAAACTCTTCTTTGCATTCCGGTGTCATTGTTCAGGGCTTTGGGGGTGGATTTGTGGATTCACCTTTGCATGAGGTCACACTCAATTCTCCCTTAGTATCAGGCAATGTTGTTGTGGGGGTATGTTCTCACATTCCCATAAAGGGGGTGTCCTTCATTCTAGGGAATGATTTGGCTGGTGACAAAGTGTTGGCTACTCCGGTTGTAACTCCCATTCCTGTGGTTTCTGAGGTCCCTAATGAGCTGGCACAGAAACATCCAGGAGTGTTTCCTGTGTGTGCTGTGGCTTGGGAAATGTCAAAGGACAAAAGTGATGTTGTTGATACTTCGACTTGGGACATTACACTTAGTGACACATTCTTTGTTGAATTAAAATGTGTACCTTTTGAGAATTTTGGAAAGCACACTGTGGATCTACCTCTGCATAATGATTCTCTTGATTGTGGCTTTGTGTTAGGCCCGGTGGTGAAACCAGAGTTGACATGCGTGCCGGAGAAGCATGTGGCAGGAGATGGTATGGCAGCGCAGTGTCTCAGGGTCTTCCCAGCCTGTATGGTGGCTGAGGCCACGAACGAATTGGAGGAGGAGTGTGGGAAGGATGCTATGAGAGGTGCTGTTGTTTCATGTGACACCGTTCTAGTTGAAGAGGCTACTAAGCCTGACTTAGGCTGCCAGCCTTCCCACAGTAGCTCTATTGTCCCTAATGTTTCACTTGTGGGCAGGGATGGTCCCAGTATGTCAGTTGATGATTCTGACATTGATCCACATGTCCACACTGATTCTCTGCCATGCACTAGGTGTGATGGTCAACCTAGTTACCTGTGGAGCAGGAGCCGCCTTCGCGACCTGGTCTGTTGAGTGGCAGCCATTTTGATTTTGATCAGGACAATGTTATTTTGGGTGACGCCATTTTAGATGGTGTTCCAGACGTTTTTGTGACTGTCATACTGCCATGTTCCAGGTACGGTGGGGCTGTACCTGAGGCGGTACATCCTACTCTGGATGTTCACGGTTTGCAGTATCCTGGACTGCCAGTGCCAGGTGGGATGGATATGGGCACGGTGGTGGTATCAGTGATCTATGGTTTTTGTTTTGCTGTGTTCTGTTCTGTTGAGCGCAGTTCTCAGGTTGATTTTGGTTTGCAGTCTATTTTTGACAGGTCGGTATCGGTGGAGGGGCCTGTTGAAAGGGAGCATACAACATGGTTGGTGGTCATGTTCGACAGGGGCCGACCCGCTATCGCTGTTGTGGTGGTGGCCCTGACAACTAATGGGTCACAGTTGTTTTTTTTGTTTTGTTTATGGGTTGTTGTGTGGTGGTTGCCTCTGGGGCAACCAGTTTGGTGGGGGAGGTGTTATGTACCAGGAGTCTGATCACTCCTGTGTCACTGTACAGGCAGGCCTGATCACTCCTGTGTCACGGGGCATGCAGGTGAGGGCTGCCAATTAGCCAATTAGTGCTAATTGGTTACCTGCTGGGAGCTTTAAAGCCAGCCCTAGTAACACAGATGCAGTGTCTGTGCTTAGAGGAAGAGCTGTCAGGTTCTTCCAGTCCTTGTCCGTTGGGTTTACATTAGTACATTAGTTTACATTTACATTAATAGTTCCTTGATATAGTAGCACTTTGAGTTAGAGCACAGGGTTTTGGTGTTGGTTTGCACATAGGTTGCGTGCCCATGAGCCAGGGTCGTAACAGTGTGTGTGTGTGTGTGTGTGTGTGTGTGTGTGTGTGTGTGTGTGTGTGTGTGTGTGTGTGTGTGTGTGTGTGTGTGTGTGTGTGTGTGTGTGTGGTAGGTAATACAAACTTTCTTTGAAGTTGCAAAGATTGAGTCTTACCAATGATGCATTACTAAATACTAATGTATGTACACTGCAAGTGTTCTTATTGATAGCAGAATTACATGTGTTAGGCATCTACAGTAGCCTAGGCCCTAGGCTAACTAAACAGGTGCCTTGCTTATTCTATGCTAACCTGTGTTCTCAATTTGGAAATAAAGCAGAAGTGTAAAAAAAATCCTTCCCTGAGTTTCAAGTTTCTTTAATAGTTGTCATACAGAAGTACAGAATACTTTTATACAAAATGCTTCTTACTGTTACGCTCCAGAGGCAAGACAAGATAAGTATGAAATAAAATAACATAGTATAGCATGTAAATTAGAAATAAAAAAATTAGGTCACAGTGTTCAGTATAGACATATGTACAATGTTCGATGCAGAATAGACGTAACTGAGTTACCATATAATATACAATACTATGCAGTGTACTAATATACAATACTATATAGTGCAAGGCAGAAATGGGATGAGGTGCAATTTAGGTACAATTTACAGTAGGTGTACGAGTTGTAGTGCAAATCCTTTATCAATAAATATAAAGTGTGTTTGTGTGATCTAAAGTGTGGAGAGTGGGTGCTGCAGTGTGTTGTTTGTTTAAGTGAGTGTGTGCGTGTGGGTGTGTGTGCTGTGTGCATTTGATGGTTGTTGCATAGTGTTTATTGTTCGTTTAAAATGTCGCATGATTTTAAAAACGCTGTATTAAGTGAGCCTATTATGGGATCCACGCGAGCTTTCTATCGTGGAAACATTTGGGTGTCCCGCAACTTTTACTCATTCACATGTAGCCCCGAAAATGCTTAGAAAAGGAAAACCGAAAGGGTGGAATAAACTCGCCGAAACGGAAAAGTGTCCCACGGGCGCGCCGTGATTCCGATCCGCATGAAAATATTCACGGCCACAGAGGAGACCGTGGGACACCTTTTTGCAACCGAATATGTGTCTCGAATTTGCTCCCACGCGGCGCGCAAAATCGTGCAAGGAAAATCGGACCAAAAATGAACCAATGCTCCAGCAGTATTAATGACCCTGATGTAAACAAGACAAACGTCTTTCTCTGGTCTGCATCCCCTTATACAATTGTATGTATTGAGCCGTACTGTATTGTACCCATTCTGTAATCTGTTAAATAAATAAAAAGAAAGTTTGACTGGCCGCCGAGCCATACTGTAGTGTACATGGTGACTGCTTGACTTAAAAAAAAAAAAAATTATAAAAATATTAATAAAAATATTTAATAATTTTTTTTTTTATACTTTTTTTTGGCTTCCCCTGTTATTTTACCCACGCGACGCCACTGGATACAGTAGAGCGAAAGTCAATTAACGTTGATGTCAAGATGGACAGTGGAAGAAAGAGAAAGGGTGGAGGAGAGAGGGCTAAAACAAAGAAAAAGAAAGGCCCACAGGAGAGAGTGGTTTTTTAAGGTGGAGAGAGTAGCATTGCTAGTGCCACAACAGTTTTATTTGAGGTCCATAACAGTACATTGTACTAAGCAATTGTTGGCTCATTAGTTTGTGATTCACATGCACTAAAATTCACCAGAATGCAGGAAATTAAGTCTTTGTAACAAAAAATATCCTGGTGGGGGACCCCCAGACCCCCCCCTTAAAAAGTGGCCTGATTGGGGCTATATTTCGCGCTATATCTCCCGGTATGAATTATTTCCCCAGTCCGGCCCTGGCCGTATCTGTAAGATGTGTGCCAATTTCATGATGCAGAGGAAGAAAATATCACTGAGCTCAAGGTATTCCACTCATCATATGCGCTCCCCTCCAATAATGTCACAGCGTGTGCCTTAAAGACAACAATGTGGAATCAGTTTTCCCAAATCTAACCATGCTCCTCGAGACATAATTATGCTACAATGCCAGTGACAACTGTTTCAATAGAGCGATCATTCTCTACACTGAAGCTGATCAAAACCCAGCTCAGAAACCAATGTGGGGGGGGGGAAGGCTCTCTGATCCTCTACTGCTCTCAATCAATTGATCATAATGAGGTCATATATAACATAAATATAAACGGATGGCCTAAAGAATAATTCTGCTATGACTCCACCTCCCACCATTTCCCTTCCAATGTAGCAATGGAGAGCCAACTCATACAAATCTGTCCCTGCCTCTCCTGCAGCAAGCGCCCGGTCAGCCTCCCCATGGGTTATAAAGCTGCACTGAACTAAACACACCGGCTTAAACTAATATGTGCCTTCAATGGACATGCAGAGTGATTTTCAAATGAGAACACTCGTTTTACATTTTCTATCTTCTTACAGTCATGTAATCTAATGTTGGGTCTTAAAATCAACCTTTTATCTATAATTGTATAGCTTATTTTCTTGCAGATGTTCTGCCCTATTCTAGTTTGTTTCAAGTTATTGGCAGTTGTTTCTATAGATAATTCCTGAAACTGAAACTAGTGGGATTAACTCATTCCACTGGTAGATTTATCTTCCCACTTGGTTTAAGTAAAGGAAGAGTATTACATTCATCAGACAAAATTATCTGGTTGGATATTTTTGGTAATTTCTAGACTGAATTCAGGGGGCAATACAATTGATTAATCATCAAGGGTAGAACAAAACAGAAGCTTGTCCACCTAAGTGATCACATGGGCAATCAACCTCTTGTTCAAGAACACATTTATAGACATAATTAAGTTGAGTGGCCTGGCAGTCAATACAACCTCACCTTGATGTTTTGTCGCTGGATTGGGTCTGTGTGAACTAATGCTGACCCATCAGCTGAAATCAGTCACTCACAGCAGTAGTTGATGTGAGTTTATCACCCCATGTGCTGTAACGTAAGTATTTTAATGTGTCCAGCTTGTGGTAAGGTGTAAGATTAAATTGACCTAAAACATACATACAGTAAATCATGAAAATAACCAACATATGTGTTTTTCTTTTGAGGTGTTTGTGAAATAAACATTTTAAAGTTGTATTGTTTCCTTTGTGTATTTATCATAGAGGTGCGGTTATTATGGGTGTAATGGTACACAGAAGCCACGGTTCGGTACATACCTCGGTTTTGGGGTCACTGTTCGGTACGAGTTCGGTATAACAAGTACGCTTGCACTTTTCTTTTCTTTTTGGATGTGAGGGGAAAGTAGTGCAGAAGAAAGTTGGTGTGTACACATTATTTAGGCGAACAAGAAAAGGATGGACATTTTCAGCCTATTGTAATGACCCTGCAGTGTTACAAACATATCATTCATTCATGGTTTTGTTTCAGGGACACATGTAGTAAAGGGGAGGGGGGAGATTTGTTCTGTCGGCTTGTCATCATGCCTTTACAAGCTTCAACGTTTTATTCATCATCTAAATGTGGCAATACAAGCTTGATATTCAACGTTAAAGATCAAAGTAAGCCAGTGTAAAGTAAAGTAAAGATATTGAGCATACATGTGTAAAATGCGCAACCCTAGTTTCATCTAGTGTCATATGAGACGTATTCGTCGTATGGCTGGATGTACCGAACTGTGATGTCCATACCGTGAAGTCGCGGGACGAATACACATACCGTTACATCCCTAGTGGTTATACTGTACTTTTTATCAGGATCGCCTAGCCTACATAATCTTAATCGTAATCACGGATGATAGTTGGGGAATTTTAGCAAGATGTTCTGACCATCTGTGAAATAATGTACTACCAATAGCTTTTGTTGCACTGTTCATATTTATGACACGGATGTCTAGCTACATACTTATTAGGTATGTTATTAATGTACTTTTGTTGAGTTGAACTGCAGGAACAAAGTCGCACGTCTACACATGAACTTGGCGGGGCAGGGAGAGTTTATTGCACATGCGCAGAGGTTATATACACACATGTATGGATACCCGCAATGAACAAATGTGAGACTGTACATTACATTATGTTCAACAGCTTTCTTCACCAAAATGTTCATATAGGTATCTACTAGTAACACCTCTCTCAATGTATTTAAACCCAAATCTATGGGGACAATTCTGTAGAGCCACACAAAGTGTGGGTGTCCAGGGGTCTGTGGCGAATCTTTTTTTAAATACATTTACTTTTAACATTGGTGATGACACCTGCTCTGCACATGCTCAGTGGGATTCCCTCTGTGCTTGTGAGGAAAGAGCGAGATTGTTGCACCATGGGACAACATCTAAACTATTTCATGGTTTGAAAGTAACTTTTTTAGCATGGTAAGTGTCTTCTAATGAATGTGAATTTAGACTTACACACATTTTATATCTATTTAATTGCCTAAAATAACAACTGTATACAACCTCTGCTAGCTAGCTATAACATTAATGAGCAACAGAGTGGTTAACATTAACATTACAAGACCAAGTACAGAGTGCAATTAAGCACTTTGTTTGTATTGACCTACTTACATTTTGTTATAACGATTATTTTGTAGCGGACTGTCAGATATTGGCAGGATTTTTGCTAATGTTTGCTAATGTGTAATGATATGCTAAAGAATATCCATAAAAGCATTATCTATAAATCTACCATATCTATCTATCCATCTATAATTGTATCTATTGTAAAGTACTTAAACAAGTGTGTACAATCAACTGTTATCTACTGTGTTCAAACTATTGTTTATATGTGTGTTCATGCAGGGAATGTCATACATTCCATACAACAGCTCCTGTTAGGAGACGAGAGTCTGTGTTCTAAAAATGTTGTAATCCAATCCTAACTGACCAAGACAACAATGCTGTTACAGCCAAGACACTGGTGTCAGTCTCTACAGGGTTCAGCAGCACTCCTGGAGACCCAGTCAATGCTGATCAGGCAGAGGAGATTGGCAGAGCCATACAGGTCAAGATAGTTATTGACTCCCTCAAGCTCTTCAACTACCTCATCACCATCAGCGAGCGGGAAGTCAAGACCAAAAAAGCCCTGCAGTTTGATTTGACGCCAACACCAATGTCTCTCTTTGACAAGAACCAAAAGATGCGAAAGCCAGACCAAAGCTGCCCAAGCAAGGTTCCTGAAGGCATGTGTGGAACCTGTTGAACAACCCCCCTGCATGAGCATTTTGATTGATGGTGGGTGGCTCCTGCAGGTGGGAGGCCAACCTCACATGGAAGAACATAGCCGAGATCTACCTCCTCCGGTTTGTCCATGGGGAGCCAGCACCTCCAGATCACTGTGGTTTTTGATGGATATGGCAGCTCCACCAAGGACCATGATCACCTGTGATGAACAAAGATTGCATGCTGTGACATTCAAATTCGTCCAGACATCAAAAGCATCGTTCCAAGAGAAAAGTTCCTCGACAACAAGAGCAACGAGGCCCAGCTCATTATCCTACTTAGTGAGACATTCAGTAGGAATGGGATCAGTGTACAGCAATGCTCTGATGATGCAGACACCTCTATTGTCCGGGCAGCTCTAGATGAGGCAAGATAGTCCCTTGTTGAGGTGAGAGCTGAGGACACTGACATTCTGGTTATGCTGATTCATCATGCTGCAGACCACCCAATCTTCCTCACAATAGCCAAAGACACATCGTATGATGTTGGAAAGATCCGGGAAGCCCTCCCAGAGAGACAACGGAAGTATCTGATCTTCCTATTTGAGCCTCTCTGTGATACAGTGTTAGCTATTTATGGGTTTAGGAAACCAACTTTGCTCATCAGCTCTGCAAAAAAAAGCTGAGAAGGCTGAGAGGGCCATGGATGTGTTTCTTGACATCCAAGCTGATAAAGATGACATAATCAAAGCCGGCTGTGTACTATGCATGCTGATGTTCCTTTGGAAACCACCTAATGACTTGGGTGACCTGAGATTTGACATGAGCAAGTGGGCCACTGCTGGGAACATCAGACCAGAGAAACTGCCCCTGACTACAGGAGCTGCAGCACAGCACTATCTCTCGGCATATCTCCAAACCACAGATTGGCTACTGCTACAAAGTCCATCACTGGATGTGTTTTGAGTATGGATGGAAACTGGGAGAACAAGGTTATGCACCAGTCCCTACAGCAGACCCCATTACACCAGACTATCTTCTGAAGTTTGTCAGCTGCAAGTTAACTGTCAGGGGGACTGTAGCTCACTCAGGTGCTGCTGTAAAAAGCAAGGGGTCAGGTGTATATCTGCTTGTGGTAACTGTCATGGTAACTCTTGCCAGAACATCAATCCACCATGGTTCGTTTGGGCTCTTGTTGCAGAGACTCTTGTTCTTTCTGTGTAGCACCGCCAGGTGCTCTGGAGCTGCTAATGTAAGCAGGTTCTTCTATTTTTGCTACGGCCTCGGGAGCCAGCCTAGCCTGCTTGTGAGCTTGTGATAAGAAGGAACTCTTTTTCTCTAGGTGAGAGTTCCTTCCATCCCTACGGGACACTCTGGATGAAGCTCGCTGGTCCTCGTACTTTGCCAGTACCTCTGAGGCCGCTAAAGCAGTCTGGACCTGTAAATCCTCTTGGCTTAGCCTCCTGTTCCTCGCGTTGTCGTTTTTGTTTTATAGCGGAAGCCTGGGCTAGCAACTCAGCCCTCTCTAATTCAACTTTCAGACGCTGGCCTGCAGATGATGCTCTGGAAAATGTAGTGGATGGGCCACTAGACCCGTTCCCTTCTACAACGCCGGATGCACTGTCTTCAGGCCTCAGAACCCAGAACCCCATGGGGACCTAACCACGGAGGACCCAGAGGTAAAGAACGCTGTGGTCAGCGCTACTGCAGCTGAAGAACAGTTCGACACAGTTCAGCAGTTCCTGGAATATTACTCCAATTGGAACCGTCTCCAGAAGGCAGTCGGTTGGATGCTGAAGCTTAGAAGCACTCTGCTGAGGCTGTGTCGCCAGAGGAAGGAGATGAATGTGTCGCTCATACAGTCTGAGGTACAGACACAGATGGAGATCTTCAAGGCAAGCCTGGAGAAGACCGACCTCACTGTGGAGAATATAAAGTAAGCAGAGCTCGAGATCTTCGTGAAGAAGAAGCTGCATGAGGCGGTGGTAAAGACCGTCCTCCTACGGTGTGCTATGTACTAGTGACCTCTGGCACCAGGTATCCCGCAGCAGAGACACTTATCAGTTGAAATAGTGTTTGGTTTGGCTCCTTGGTTGTTAGTAGTTAGTAATTGTTTCTAGATTAGAAGGACAATTAAGGGCTGGGGTAAGAGCCAAAGCTATATATATTTAGGTTATTGTATTTGTAAGAGCCAAAGCTATATATATTTACTGTAGGTTATTGTATTATATGAATGTTTAATATTGATTGGATTTAGATTTAGATTGAACCGCCGTATTTGTCATAATAGAGCATTCTAGAACATAGAACCTTCTAGAATGTTTGTGGTGATGTCATAATAGTCCTTACTGGACCATAGGACCTTCTAGAACGTTTGTGGTGATGTCATAATAGTCCTTTCTGGAACATAGAACATTCTGGAACGTTTGTGGTGATGTCATAATAGCACTTTCTAGAACATAGAACCTTCTAGAACGTTTATTGTTGTTCCGGAGGGGGGAAATGGAAACAGGTTTTTTTCTTGTCGTTTCAGAACCAGACGTCATGACCAATAGAACCTACACACACACACAGACCGACCGACAGACACACAGAGACAGACAGACACACACAGAGACACACACATTATCATGACAGGGCAAGGCATCTCTCACCAGCTTGGCTCCGTCTCCAATGAACATCTGGACCAGCTGGGGACCGGCTAGCTTCAGGAAGGTGGCCTTTGTCTGAGCAGCACAGGCCCGGGCCAGTAGGGTCTTTCCCGTCCCCGGGGGGCCGTACATCAGGACGCCTTTAGGAGGCTGGATGCCCAGATTCTCAAACTTCTCCTTGTGGTTCATAGGCAGGACAATGGCCTCCACAAGCTCTTGGATCTGCTTGTCCAGCCCTCCGATGTCGCTGTACTGTTCAGTCGGTCGCTCATCAACCTCCATGGCTTTAACTCTGGAATCATATTCAGTTGGTAGAGTGTCCAGAATCAGATAGGAGTCCTTGTTCACCCCCACCAGATCTCCAGGTTTGAGTTTCTCAGCGTCAACCAGACCAATGACAGGCAGGAAGTAGGTATGTCTGGTTGAGGTTTTGATGACGGCACACTTTCCTTTCCTCTGAGAGTCCAGGTCGATGTTTGCTCCGTCCTCCTCCTGGTCGTTAGGATCCACATCCAACAGCTCTATACCGTTGGACACCAGGTAAGGCAGGGTCTTGTTGACTTTAATCTTCTCCGTGTTTTCTTTGATCTTGTCTTTCATGGCTTGAAGTTCATGGGTCACCCTGAGAACCTCACTCTTCATAATCTTTATTTCACTGTCCAGCAGACGGGTTCTCTGGACGATCTCCTCAGTTGACATCTTCAACACCTCCTCTCCGATTCCATCCTCAACTTCGTCCCACACAGACTTGTCGTTCAGAGACGCCATGTTGGTTGCCTTTGACTTTTTCTTCCTCACAAAAAAAGCCGTAAATCCACTTGCTAGCTCCTGGCTTCAGTCCGGTTGAAGATGCAAAACTGCTGTTCTGAGAAAATGTCCGCTTATATAGAGACCCAAATGTTGTAGAATGTTCGGTTATGACATCATACGGTGACATCACGAAGCTTCCATCACTTTCTATCATGACGTCATACTGTGGTTCTAGAATGTTTTATGTTCTAGAAAATTCTATTATGACATCACCACAAACGTTCCAGAAGAAATCGATACACACACTTTCTTAATTTTAAGGTAAAAAAACTTTTAGTAGCATCACTTTAGTAGCATCACAGCATACAATGTCACTTTGACTACTCTTGTTCCGCGTGGTATAGTGGCCTTTCACAAAAGCTTAAGAACAAATTATGGGTTGCACAGAACAACATCATTAGATACATGCTAAATGTTCCTCTGAGGACTCATATCGGCCCCACAGAAAGGAAAAAAGTTGGGTTATTACCAGTCGAGGATAGAGTCAAACAATTCAAACTAAACCACATGTATGATATAGTTCAGGCACGTGCACACATAAAGCCCAAGGGGTGCTTGAGCGCCTGCCTTTTTGAGCCTCATAAAAAAAGTGCCCTTTTTGAAAAGTGCCTTTTTTTTTCGTTACGCATATAGACCTTCCAACTGAAAAATGTCAGGATAGAATCAAAATATTAGGTAAAGAGAGAGATGCCCCATATTCCATTGCAGTTTGCACGGCCTCCTCAGCATGCCTCTTCGCGGACCTATATTTTATGCATAGCGTGGGTGGTGATGATGATGATGATAGAAACCGCTGTGGCGCATACAGTTGAATGCTGGTATTACACTCATTGAGGGACACGAAGAAGTCAAGTCCGATGAGATTTGGGAATCTCAAATACAAATCGGGCTTGGAATAAAAAATGCATTTATATTAAACAATACAGAATATACAGCACTTTTTGGGGTCTGTAGGGTAAGCACTTATTCCCTCCCCCCTGAACATTTATGGAGATGTATGGGCCTTTTAAGTCAGTGATAAAAGTGTCTTTCAAGGATAAGTGAGCTCCTGCACTGATTATTATAGTTCAATATTCAATATTTGATCACCAAAACCCCCCAAAAAGCATAAATGTGATACTTGTAATTTTCCTAATAAAATAAAATCAAACGTCAAGAGGACGTGTAGTATATTTCTATAGAATCCTACAATAATCTAAGGTTATTGTACAGTACAATGAGATTGCTATCTGGAAGGAGGAGAAAGGATCATACGTGATAGAATTGTTGGTCTCCTCATCTGACTTAAGCAGATGAGGAATAAACGTGTAAGCCAGACAACCAGAACTATAGTTCAACTCAACTGATTTATTTGACCCAGGGCCAAGAGTGAATAAAAGGTTGCCTTTCACATACAAGGATTTATCAGAAAACATTAACATGTCTGCTGTGTACAGGAATCAACAAGGTTTGCATCTCAAACTCCAACATAGGTACACACAACAGTCATTCCTTAACATAATTTGAACATACATTGACAATACTGTAGGCCCTTTTTGCATATAAGTAAGCCTGGTTTCTAAGCTAAGTTACATTCTATTCTAACCAAACATAGTGGTTCCATCCGACTTACTTACATCAAAAACAGCTCAGTCTCTCTGGTCGGGAGGGGTGGAGCCACAGACCTGGCTTGGGTGGTCTGGGCTCCTGAACTACCAATATGTTCGCTCTTATATACTATAATTTCTGGCCAATAATAGCACATTTTACTAATACAGTTGGTCCAATCAGGCGTCTTCTGTGGTCGGTCTCCTGTGGGGGGTCTCCTGTTGGGGACTGAAGGGGGGTCTTGATGCCCCCCCCCCCCCTTGGTGTGGCCAAATCTCCCCTAAATGAATCTATATGGCTATAGATGTCTAATATCATCCAAGTACAGTCAGTGCTTTCTCAGACTGATATAAGACATCCTATGAAACCACACAACCTTTATTCACCAGACTGACACTCTATCTATCTGTGATAGATATACCAGGGCCCTCATTCATCAACGTGATTTACGCACAGATATGTGCTTAAGCTGTGCGTACGACCATTTCTAAGCAGAGTGTGGGATTCATCAATTTCAACTTGAACTTGACTTTGTGCTTATATTTACGCACAGCTCGGACCATGCGTACCTGGCGCCCGTTGGTAGAATATATTATTACAACAAGGAAATGAGCTTCTGTGCATTAGTTTCAACACTGGCATGTTCTGTATGAACCGTAATTCATTATAGTTCATTGTAAAATAGCAACAGTAGTGTAATTATGGTCAAAACCCTATAAATAGCATTTGGAATAATAGATCTTTCGCTCAGAATGAAAGCAGCATGGTTTATATAGCGTTATCGGAATATACGGGGTGTGCTGACTGACTGCGCTCCGCGTAGCTCAACTCGTTATTATTTTGCGCACAGACCGCAGAAACACGGGAACGTTTTGATTATATTTAAAAGGCTTTACGTTAAACGAAACAAGTGGAATTTCGAAGCTGTAAGCAGAATACAAGTCATATGAACACCCACGATATAGTGTTCTTCCCCCTTTTTACTGTATAAGAAAGAATAAAAAACGCATTGCAATGACACCAGGGTGTATGTGTATTACAAAACCCTTGCAATAACAAACATAGTGGACAGACACAACATATAAATATGATGATGGAATTCATTCAAGTCCTCTCCACCCTCGGGTCTTTGCCACCGGCACGGTCCATCGTGATATTGGAGATGGATCGAGCAATAGACTGTTACTGTAGCTGTCAAAGCTCCATCACAAATGCAGTTATGTGAATAGAAAGGGATTCCACTCAGTCAATGTTGCGATGCGCATTTGCCTGATACATGTTGTTGCTGCATGCCGGGAGGAAAGGCATGCTGCATGTTTTCAATTCATTAAATAAAATGGATACTTTTTGCAAGGGTTTACTGACTGTCATACAAATAATCAACCAACTACATACTGTAACTTTTCAGTGCACGTTCTTATTTACATTGTGACAACAGCCTTGTGAGTTCCCGCAGTGACCCGCACACAGACATGATGGAATTCAAGTTCATGTTTGTATTGATCACATATAGGCAGGCTACACATGGCGTATCTGCTACATCATACATGGCAGTAAGATTCATTGTTCTTGTATATGCTCTCGTATTATTGTTTATATAGGCTACCCAATACTGACATCAAAATAGATTGTATGCCTCTAGAAATCATATGCAGCAGGTAGAAAATTGACGGAAAATCCGTCGCGATTTGGAATAAAATTGAGGAGAACTTTAATCCCTGGGTATTAATCAAACAAAACGGAAAATGGCAGTCATATTCCAGCACGGTCTTTATTAGTGTTTGCGCTGCCCATGCAGCAATGGTTAATAGATATCATATCCGACATCACCGTACGTGTACACGTCTGTCAGCCTGTCTCATAACACGCTTCCCTCGGTTTAGTCCATTCTTCCACATTTCATGGGGGTGTCCATTACCGTATATGGTTAATCGGGGCGGTTTTGGTATGCAAATACGTGAAAGTGTGCACGAGCCTCGGCGCAGGGCCAAGGTGATATTTATCATGACAGGTGTGCGTAGAACCTGCGTACGCACGTGTGGTAAATCCCGTTTTTTTTGTGCGTGCACTGATTCTAAATTCTGTGCTTACGTGTGGAAATAGAACATTTTCTACGCCACGTTGATGAATGAGGGCCCAGGCTTCCATAACAGGAGTGTAATACCACTTGTTCCTCTGCTATTTAAAGTGAGCCTGTTTACTGTGGGGTGTGACTTCCCCTGTGGCCTTTTATGACCGGCAACTGTCGTTCTCTCCACTCCAATCTTCCCCCTGATCGGGGGTTTGTTTGGACTGCACTTTTGGCTAAGCCCTGTATTCATTTCTTTTATTCACACATATTAGTTATGGAATTCAAGGTCAATATTTACCACATTTCCCCACTTTGACAATTCACATAGTCATATACTGTATATTGACTTGATTTTCTATACATACTAACCATACAATATAATAATAAAAATCATTCTTTACAAATTTCTCAATTTTTTTCTTTTTTCTCACATTTCTTTTTCCATTATTCTTTGGTACATATCATCAATGAGTTTTTTCTTCTTGTCTTCTTCGTTTTTTCCCCCTTTGACCCCTTGACTATGACCCCCACCCGGGAGGCAAATAACCCATTTATCAGCCTCCTAATTAACTTATCCCTCTGTGATCCTGTGTTTACCACATGGCTATCACTGGGTTCTCAACCAGAAATATGCTACATGGAATGAGAACTAACATACTCAAAGGTAAGTTAAGTCTAAAAGCATACAACTTATAACCAGTATTTTCAGTTTTTCACTCTTAAATGATCTGGGGGAGACAACATGCATTAGTATTCATTTTTACACTTCTTTCTGCTAATTCCTTTTTTAAGACAGCACAATCACATCTGCATAATCCTTCAATTGGTCTTCTCATCTATCCACCCCCCTTATGACCATATCATGGTCATAAAACCTTACCACCTCGTCGTCACAGCACAGTCGGCCAGGGAAGGCGGAGAATCACTCAAGGAGAAAAAAATTTCACCACCTTACTTTGGCCATAACCTATGTCTAATATTCTACCTATGTGAATGCGTCTAGTACCCTGCGTTTTGTCATAATCTATATCAGTTGCTACCGTTCAGTTACCTCCCGTCCTCCACACCAATCAAATTTCACATTCCACAGAGGCCCTCGCTCATCTTTCTTGCACAGTCCTCGACCGGCCTCGCCTCCCCCTTCTCCCCATGCTGGCCAGCCTCAGCTGTAGCCACTGTTTGTAGGCCTGTGATCCTGTCATATTCTGACCTATGACCGTCCTTCCTTGGATTTACAGACGGCTCTCTCAGTCTGGACGTTTTCCCAAACCTGCGTCTGTTTTGGCCTCTGTCCTCGGGGCTATGATGAAGGAGCGGCTAGCGTCCACGAGCGACCTCTTTTCACAACCTAATAATTTCCCACAGGAGACAACTGAACAGGTTCACTCCTCTGTGTCGTAATCTAATGAAATGTATTCATACCCATCATCTATGACTCCTCTACACGTGACGGTCCGCTTCCCCCCCTCGACTGAATCTGTGAGGGAAAAAACACAAAGCAAATCCATTTCACATAATATGTCAAATACTCTCAAGAGAAACCAATGTTAATCATATGCAAACGTGATAGGCCACTTATCTGTCACCGATCTGTTCCAATGCATCCCAGCCTCCAACAGTCCTCTCCCAGACCATAAAAAGCAGATGAGAAAATAAAAACAAAAGGCAAATAATTAAAGAAATATCCCAATAGACCACATCCTTTAACCACATGTTCTGCACCTCCTACACGTGAAATTACCATTCATACCTAAAACAGTAAATCAATAAAAACAACAAGCTCCAAACTCCACATCAAAGGTTATTAGAAAGGAAAGAAAAACCAAAAATACACCAAACACTCCCTCCTCACACAACTGTTCCATTCAAACACGTCTTTGTGCCTTGACACATCTATGTTAGCACATGTGCCTTGACACGTCTATGTTAGCACAGTCTCCCCTACAGGCTCCATTCAAACCCATTCAGTCCACGCAATCAAAAATTAAAATAGACATATGTACTGACAAACCATTCTTAAAAAAAACAATATCAAATGAAGGTAATAAAATAAAACTCCTTTCATCCAATATCTCAGTTTCAAGCACCCACTGAAATCAAGACACCCAGACATGCACTCACACGCCACTCAATCCATCCTCACATTATCAGGTAACCATTCAAAGACAAAGCCATTCACGCTTGCCCCACTCATGCATACCACCTGGCACACAATCATCCACAGTCACTCTGATCATTTGAACCACCATCTTTTCCCAACATACATCACTCATATCATAAACAAATACTTTCACGCTTTCTCTCATCCAACTCGTTAATCAACCAACATCCTTAACAAACAATGTTAGTTTGTTCCTCCCTCTTCTGCTCTCAACTTCAGGCTACCACAGTCTACACTCACATCTGCTCCTCTTCCCTCACTTCAAAGACGGACTGGAATCCATCTTTAATTCAGACCTATCCATGCCTTCCAGTGCACAGACAGACCCAAATATTCCCTTACCAAAACAGTTATCATTCATAAGTCATAACCCCAAATGAATGCCTACTTTGATTTCCTTCGCTCACTCTCCAACTGTTTCCTGAATAGTCGCCAACTGTCTCACCTTTCTGTCACTTCCTGTCTCCCTTATGCTATCCCAAACTAGCACCTTATATTCCTGTCTCCCTGTTGTAAAAATAGCTGCATCTGTTAACACTCCTCCAACTGTTCTCTCCTATCTTCACCTCTGACCTCTCTCCTGTTGCATCTAATTTTACCAGGCCTGCTTCATCATCCTGTCATAAAAAACAAACAGCCATTGTAAGCAACAGCTGTCCATCTCGACCCCCCTCGGGCCTTGTGACCTTTTTCTAAATTGCTTTACCACCCCTCGATCCTCTTGAAATTCAACAAAGGGTTAACCATTCCACACAAATCATTTATAATAACTGCAAAAACACAATCTTAGCAGCATCTAAACAAGTCCCCCGTCACTAAATTATCCTATTGTGACCCAAGGACTTGCAATCAATCCTAATATAAAACATCAGCCTATGTAATCCAATGGCATTAAAGAAAATTATTAGTTAAGTTCCAATCATGCTAAGACTCAAACATTTTTAAACAGAATATTCTGGGAACGTTAGCTCTGTATATAGGTGACATGTGATTCTAATGTAGATGTATTTAATCAAATATAACGCAAGCAATATGCCTTTCCCAGTGTAGAGTGCTTTCCCACCTCAGCTCTCAAACATTATCCCTCCCGGTCAAGACTATACTCTTGTGTAACATATTCTTGCCCAGTGTTACAGGTTCAATGTGTATCTGGTTTGTGAATTCCAGTTTAATTTGGGCATGTATATTAAATCATCTCCTCTTTGTTATTGACTATCTCCCCTAGTCTAATCACATGCTGCACCTACCCTTTGCCACACAGACTTGTAGCAACACAACCAAAACCACTCCCAGAACACTGTTTACAACCCACAGCAAAAATACAAACCACTTACCAATCTTACTAACCAGAGCTGCACACATGTATCTCCTCCGCCATTAGACAACGGAACAAGACGATAAAAACTACAACTAAAATGGTTGCTACGGGGCTTCCTGTCCAAAATGGTCGCTACGACGCTTCCTGTTAATACGGAAGTCGTGCACTGCTATCCCTCCGCTGGCGATCACAAGTTGCACAATGCTACAGACTCTACACAACCCAATGTCAACTGTTTCCAGTACAACGCAATCCTACATCCTACGCAGTACAAAACATAACACTGTTCGTTCATACAACATGAAAAGAATCAACCGTACCCTTAGCACAGGTAGCTCAACAGCCCCGTCAGCTTAGCTCATCATAGGTAGCTTAGCTTAGCTCTAATAGCCAGCTCCCCATTTCCCAAGGGTGCACCGCGGCGCTCTCGCCCAGGGCCATACAACATTACGACTGAAGCGTCCTACTTTTGCAAATAACTCTCAATCAACGTTATTATCAAACAATCGCTTCACTGACCAATACCCCATACCTAACACCACCGCACCGCTTCTAATCATAACATTGTACAAGCCCTCATCACGGCGATATCCCCCAAACTCACATACCAGCTAAGTAGCTAGCCAACCTGATGCGAGGTTCCATGCGTTCCCGGAAGCCCCAAGTTATGCCACGTTCGAGATCCGTACATTCATCCAATCCGCCCAGTACCAATCTAACAATAAACAACTCACACATGCTTAAATAACAACCTACTTTAAAAGATTTTTTTTTTTTTTAAACATTCTCACATACCAACGCCGCATACACAGTCCAACACGAATCATAAACCAATTCTCCTACCCTTTTCTCCGCCTGGCTCCATACACAGTGGATGTTTCACACACTCCATTCAACTCCATGACGTCATCAAACAGCGACTTCTTCCTCCACCATAATAACGTACACAATTGTTACCGCATTAAATATATCCCTCAAAACGGCCACAATCTCCTCAACTTACGCCTCGATTAGCTTCTTACCAGCAATTGCCGCCACAGTGTTTCGTCAATTCTCTCACATCGCCGCCTTAACGTCCCTAGATTTACCGCGGCTCTTCCACAGAGCTAAGCTAGTTAGCCCCAATCTCCAATATGATTCGCTCCAGACCCGTATACCACCCTGATCCACGTTAAAACTACACAACAACCCGGCCAAGGCTGCTCTGCATACATGCAATACATGCAATGTACACTTAAATTTGTCTAAGAGCTACTGTCCCCGTTTTTGCCACGACGCATGCGTCGATATAGGACGCCGAAGCCTGCCAAACACGTTCTAATCGGATTTGCTGCGTCTTTTTGCTTTCTGTAATTACCCTTCTCACGGCTAACAAGCAAATCCCGCCTACCCTTCTAATCAACCCTCAATATCGGATCGACTATAGTTAGATCGGCTGATATTCTCAGAAAATATCCCCTCCCCGTTAAACTATCGAGGTGTCTGACCCGTGACGATCTCTCATCATATTAGCGCATTTCTTTACATATCCATCTGAATCCGCGGATCTGTTTCAGCGTTGGCTACAGGGCCTGTAACTTCCATCTGCATCGCTCGCCGACGTTTAAAACCTCCGTACCCTGCCGCTCGAGAGGCGCCAACGAACGGAAATTCTGCGTTAGCCCAGCAAGACGTACACCCAAGCCACTCACTGTACAGATTCACGAAAAAAATAACCATCACATTTCTACGCTCCCTGTAACAACACGGCCTGTCTTGTATCCCAGGGCGTACTCCTATCGTACTTACCAAACACAACGACGAATGTGGCCTGATCAGGACCACACGCCGACGCGCAGTACAATACCATCAATCATCGCATTAAACTGACATTCTGCTCTATATGATCTCTGATCGCCACGCACACCCTATTCACCCCCTCATCTCCCCCCTCGACGGCTGCTCCGTCCTGGGCGAGAATCCCATGAGGCTACCTCTGTTCTCACCATGGAACCAGGATATCCTGTACTACAATCACGGTTCTCTCATCAGACTCTTTACCTTACCCTATAATCTTTTCTTTAAGATCTGACTACTCCGCATTACCCATTAATGTCCATAACCACTTCACAGTCCCGCTTCCTGCATATCTGTGACTATTCTCCGTTCTACCGCTCCACGCCTTCGCCTTCTAGTAAATTACCTATCCCTAACCTATCCCCCTAAGCTATTACTTTCAACAAAAATAAAAATTACTATCCCCCTGTCCGCAAGGGCCTGGCACCAAATACGCTGCTCATACTTACTGCCATAAACCTCAAACGAATAGGCCGGGAATGGCCTCCTGTGTCTGAATAAACATAAAAACATCAAAAGCACATGTTTGTATGTTTACTGCATAACAAGCGCGATCCCTTTACCTTTGGATATTCTAACCTAAACTAACCTAAACACCACTCCCCCAATCCTGTACGCAAAAGGCTATATTCACCGTGGGTCCCAACTAGTGGCGTACACAACCAGCCTTCATCCTGAATCCTCTGTCCTCCATCCAGACAGCAAAACCCTGTACTGCACCCCTTATTGAAACGCAACAACCCCCGGCTCTTCTCCTGCATGTCCCCCACATCCAAGCAAGGCTATGGCTCTGAGCAGCCTGCCACATAGAGACCTCACCGCACATCTTCAGGGGGGGGCACAACAGGGCGGGTGGAACGGCACCACTTCTGTAGTATATTTCTATAGAATCCTACAATAATCTAAGGTTATTGTACAGTACAATGAGATTGCTATCTGGAAGGAGGAGAAAGGATCATACGTGATAGAATTGTTGGTCTCCTCATCTGACTTAAGCAGATGAGGAATAAACGTGTAAGCCAGACAACCAGAACTGTAGTTCAACTCAACTGATTTATTTGACCCAGGGCCAAGAGTGAATAAAAGGTTGCCTTTCACATACAAGGATTTATCAGAAAACATTAACATGTCTGCTGTGTACAGGAATCAACAAGGTTTGCATCTCAAACCCCAACATAGGTACACACAACAGTCATTCGTTAACATAATTTGAACATACATTGACAATACTGTAGGCCCTTTTTGCATATAAGTAAGCCTGGTTTCTAAGCTAAGTTACATTCTATTCTAACCAAACATAGTGGTTCCATCCGGCTTACTTACATCAAAAACAGCTCAGTCTCTCTGGTCGGGAGGGGTGGAGCCACAGACCTGGGTTGGGTGGTCTGGGCTCCTGAACTACCAATATGTTCGCTCTTATATACTATAATTTCTGGCCAATAATAACACATTTTACTAATACAGTTGGTCCAATCAGGCGTCTTCTGTGGTCGGTCTCCTGTGGGGCTGGCTGGCCCCACCTCTGGGTTTCTCTGGGGGGACGTGCTGGGACAGAGAGAGAGAGGGGGCTTATCTGTGGCCCCCGTCATTGTCTTCCTGTTGGGGACTGAAGGGGGGTCTTGATGCCCCCCCCCCTCCTTGGTGTGGCCAAATCTCCCCTAAATGAATCTATATGGCTATAGATGTCTAATATCATCCAAGTACAGTCAGTGCTTTCTCAGACTGATATAAGACATCCTATGAAACCACACAACCTTTATTCACCAGACTGACACTCTATCTATCTGTGATAGATATACCAGGCTTCCATAACAGGAGTGTAATACCACTTGTTCCTCTGCTATTTAAAGTGAGCCTGTTTACTGTGGGGTGTGACTTCCCCTGTGGCCTTTTATGACCGGCAACTGTCGTTCTCTCCACTCCAATCTTCCCCCTGATCAGGGGTTTGTTTGGACTGCACTTTTGGCTAAGCCATGTATTCATTTCTTTTATTCACACATATTAGTTATGGAATTCAAGGTCAATATTTACCACAGACGTAATCAGAGCAGCATAACTGGACCACATTAGATTAGATTAGATTCACTTTATTGTCATTACACAGTACAAGACAGTGCAACGAGATTGTGTACGTCTAACCAGGATGTGACAATCAACAGTCAATTGCAATATAAGACACATAAATAAAACTGTACAGTAAGGTGCAATGGTTAGCACAATGTGCAATGGTGAGAATACAAAATAATAATTAAAATAATCATTCAAATAAAGTCTACATAAATTATGGCTATAGCCTATACTAGGGATGTCCCGATCACGTTTTTTTGCTCCCGATCATGTGATTTTGAGTATCTACTGATACCGATATTTCCCGATCCGATCAAAAAATTAATATTTTTTTTTTCTTTTTTCTTTTTTTTTTCGTTCAACAAACATGACCATGTTCACGTCTTAAACTCATACTGAGGCCTTAGTTTTGGTTTTAAATTGCATATCATCATTCATTTATTTATTGTCACACAGAGCAGAAGAATTTTGCCAAAACAAACCAATAGTATCCAGCTGCAGAACGGCAGACCAGCCACACTCTCAGACCCAAACGCATTTCCTTTGATTTAATTATACATCAAATGATTTATGAAGTTAACTTTTCACCTGGATAACGTCAACATTCAGGGTGAATGTAATGTGAGAAATTGGGATTAAAAAAAAATAAAAATAAAAATGTATTTGGGTCTGAGACTGTGGCTGGTCTGCCGTTCTGCAGCTGGATACTATTGGTTTGTTTTGGCAAAATTCTTCTGAATAAAAAAAAAATTAAAAAAAAAAAAAAATTGCCGATCCCGATCTTCGGAAAATCACGTGATCGGCCCCGATCCCGATCACGTGATCGGATCGGGACATCCCTACTATATACACAGGTATACAGTGAGGTGCAGTGGGCTAAGTCGAGTTTTGATTCAGAAGTCTGACAGCTGAGGGGAAGAAACTATTCGTGGTCCTGTTGGTTCTGCCTGGGAGGCTGCTGTAGCGTGCCCCAGAGCAAGTACCCCGCAGGCGGGTGAACAGTCCATGGTTGGGGTGAGAAGCGTCTTTGATGATGTTCCGTGCTCTCCATGAGCACCGCTTCTCATAGATTGATGAGATGGAGGGGGGGGGGGAGTGGGGTCTTGGTGATGCGTTGGGCTATTTTCACTACCCTCTGCAGTGATTTCCGGTCCTTAACAGTGCAGTTGCCGTACCAGACTGAGATGCAGGTGGTGAGGATGCTCTCAATCGTACAGCGATAAAAGTTCACTAGCACGGAGGGAGTAGGTGGAGTTTGGCCAACTTCCTCAGGAAAAAGAGGCGCTTGTGGGCCTTCTTGACCAGGGTCGAGGTGTTGATGGTCCAGGACAGGTCCTCAGAGATGTGGACTCCCAGGAATTGGAAACTACAGACACGCTCAACCTCCTCTCCATTGATGTGGATGGGGCTGTGCGTGCCTGTTTTATCTTTCCTGAAGTCCACCACTATCTCCTTAGTTTTCACATACCACTTAACCTGAAGATGTCAATGGATAGAGGATTCAAATGCTCCCAAGCACTGGAATACACAAATGTCACATATAATGCATACCTTTACCTACAGTAAGTACATCCAATAGCAAATACTTCTCTACTTTTACTTAAGTAGAATTTTAACGGAGGACTTTTACTTTTACCAGAGTACTCATTTCTTTGGGTGCCCCTTGCCCTTCAAACAGCCTGAGTCCACCACTGTTTTTTTTATCAATTTTTTCTCCCCCTTTTTTTCCGTATTTTTCTCCCATCCCAATTTAGTCGTTATGCCAATTCCCTTCCTGGTCGTTGCGCGTATTTCCCCCCTACTTGCCGGCCTAGGGAGGGTTGATAGATACTATCACATGTCTCTTCCGATACATGTGGAGTTAGCCAGCCGCTTCTTTTCACCTGACAGCGAGGACTCTCACTGGGGGAGTGTAACGCGTGGGAGGATCACACTACCTCCCCCAGATTCTTTCCCTGCTGAACAGGCACCCCGACCAACCAGTAGGAGTCGCTGTTTACAACGACCAGGATACACACCCCACCGGCTTCCCACCCGCTAACACTGCCAATTGTGTTAGTATGGATGACCGACCAAGCCGGAGGTACCGCTGACAGCTGGATTCGATACCAGAGTCTCTGCGTGGTAGGCAGGCGCTTAGTCCGCTGCGCTACCCAGCCGCCCATCTGAGTGCACCACTGTTGAAGGATAGGCTAGGATGACTGAATGGCAACAAAGTGGAAGAGCTAACATTACTGCACAAAAATCACTCAACACTAATGTTAGCCCATCAACTTTCCTCCACAGTAGTGTTGTAACCTCCTCCAAGTATTTTTGTTATTCATAACTTAACAACCAATACAATTCATAATGAGTCATATTCTTTCAATTTTACTTGCATTTAGGGCTGAATTAAAAAAAAAATCATTCTTTCCAAAAGAAAAGAGGCATAGAAGCGTGGCTAACGCTAATGGCACGCATACCAGAGGCTAACTGCCTAAGAAAACAGGCACAGAGGCACTGAAAGAGGATTTCACCCATCTAATGAACACACTAGACTAGACAAATATCAAGATGTATCCATCAGTGGACCAATTGCATGCTTTCGCAGAGAACAAGAAGCCTTCCGTCGACTCCTTCAGACATTAAGCACCCCCACAGCCCAAATGGAATGATGAAAAAAAAATTATACTTTTTTATACTTTTTTTTTCATATAGACTATCGGCTAATTTTGGCGACTACAAGTCGACTATATAAATCCTTAGTCAGGGACAGCCTTTTGCACAGGGCTTCAAGTTCAAGTTCTTTATTTGTCAAATGCACAACAATACAGGGGGCATTGCAGGTAATGAAATTATTGTGTTTCGAGCTCAGACTCAACAGTGCAACAGTTTTTTTTTATCCACTTTTTCTCCTTTCGTGTTTCCAATTCTCCCCTCCCGTGTCTTGAACGTTGCTCAACTATGCCCCCCACTGGTCGGTTGTAGGGAAGATAGAAGCCTTGCATCATGTGTCCCCTCTGGTACACGAGGAGGCAGCCTGTCACATCTTTTCACCTGCCAGCGCGGACTCTCGGTGATGAGGTGTAACTCATGGGAGGCTCACACTACCCCCGCTACTTCCTGTCTCTGCTGTGCAGGCGTCCCCCAACCGACCTGTAGGAGTTGCTGTCCACAACGTCCAAATCCCCACCCATCGACTTCCACCCGCTGGCTCTGCCAATTGAGCCAGTATGACGGCCGGCCCAAGCCGGAGGCAATGCTGACACCCGGATTCGAGACCGGAGTCTCTTGCATTGGTGACGAGCGCAATCTCTGCTGCGCCACCCAGCCGCCACAGTGCAACAGTTTTGTAACATTAAGGAATACAAGAATGGTAACAATAGGCAGTAGTAGTAACATCAAATAAAATATAAAATGAGGTAAGATAATAGTAAATTATTTACAGAAACTGTCTTGCGTGTAGTGTATGTGCATGATAAGGTGAAGGGTGCATGTGTGTGTGTGTGTGTCCAATAACTATAAGTAATAGTAGTACGATAAATAAAAAATAAAAAAAATTACAGAAAGTGTCTTGCATAAAAGTATGTTCATCTTAACTCATTGGACGCCACGGACTTGAGCATCTTTTTTTCCTACCACGCCAACGCTCTAAGAGATAGGAATAAGTGGCTGTGTTTGCAGGGCTATATCTATATTCTATATTATAGCTATGGATACAATACTATGGCCCATTTGACATCAACTATCTATTGTTCTATGTGAAAAATTATAAATGTTTTCATCCATATGTTCGCTTGTTATACCGTGGTGAATGTAAGTATAGTTTTAGAGTGATCATGTCCGATATGCCCTACTTTGTTACTTGTTTATTGCACAATGTTACTTGTTTATTGCACAATGTTGTTCTATTGGATTCTATTATATGTTATTGCACATCGTTGCGGGCAAGACCACCCGCATTTCATTGTATACTTGTATGCCGTGACAAATAAAACTCTTGACTTGACTTGACTTGACTAGGAGGTACCCCAAAAAGAATATTCCAATTGTCTGTCCATTTACCGGCAGGAGGTGGACAGAGCAGTGAGGTGGTGCTCAACCAACAACCTCCTGCTCAACACCTCCAAAGCCATGTAAATTGCCAAAAACACCAATACTCCCAATAACCATCTCAGACCAACCCATAACCCTAACTGAATCATTCAAGTTCCTCGGCACCCACATCAGCAATAAACTCAAATGGGACATTAGCACCACTGCCATCATCAAAAAGGCCCAGCAGCGCCTGTACTTCCTCAGCACTTGACCAACACTTTCTGTCATGGTCAATGTTTAGATTTTTTACTGTTTTGCTGAAATGGTGTGAAATAAATAAAAATAAATAAAAGTACAGAGTCCAACAACGCCTGCTGGTCCAATTCTACACCGCCATAATTCAAAGCATCCTCACCTCATCCATCACAGTCTGGTACGGTTCCACAGACAAACACACCAAACACAAACTCCAACGCATCACCAAGACAGCCTCCAAAATAATTGGCTGCCCCCTCCCCTCTCTGGACTCCATCTACACCTCACGCACACAGTCACCCGCTCTGGTAAAATAGTCAACGATCCCTCCCACCCAGCACACCACTTATTCCAGCACATGCCCTCAGGTCGCTACAGGTCCATTTCAACCAGACACACACGCTTCACAAACAGTTTTTTCCCCACAGCAGTCCGAACACTAAACACCCTGGTCCGCCCCCCCTTGCACAGATGGGCAAGCATCCGAACTGAAGTGAACATGAACTGAATTGAACTGACACTGACTGACACTTGTTATACAGTATGTGACTGTCCTGTATGTATTTATGTATTTATTGTGGGGATTGAAAGGTGGGAGGGGGGCGTTTGATGTTCCATGTTGATGTTCCCAGTGCTTAAGTAACATGCTGTACCGCAAACAATTACCAGCACCAACCATAGTTGTGTGTAGGGATGCCCCCCGAAACCCGGTTCTAAACGGGAACCGGTACTAAATTAGAAAAGTATTGAGTATTGGAGTATTGATAAGCTCCGACGTTAACGGTTCTGCTATCGGTAGTCTAGGAGCGGATTAGCTACGGAGCTAACAGAGTGTACCATCCATCTGCGATGAAACGGTGGCAGCAACACTGGAAACTACATGTATGAACTCGACATAACGCTAACATTACTCCGTTTCCATGAAGTGTTTAATTAGCAGCAATCTGTTGTTGAAAATGTAACGTTAAGTTAGGTATCCGACGCCTTCGCTCCGTGCATTGCATTGCACCGGAAATGCGAGGACAGGAAACCGTCATGAAATCGTTTTCTTTTTTTATCTTTTTCCCCCTCCTTTTTTCCTCTGATTTTCTCCCATCCCAATGTTAGTTGTTATGCCAATTCCCAATCCCCTTCCTGGTCGCTGCGCACTTACCCCCCACAGTCGGTCTGGGAGAGTGGAGGCTACCACGTGCTTCCTCCGACACACGTCCAGCCGATCAACCGCTTCTTTTCACCTGGCAGCGCGGATTCTCACTGAGAGGGTGTCAAGACTTTTGGTTTATTTAATATAAGGATCAGATGTGTAAAGGGGTCTAAATAAGTTAACAGGTGTTTGTGATTGGGACTGAGCATGCGCAGTTCGCGCAGCTGCCTTTCAAATGGTGGCGGGCTGTCACTTCTCACTATAGCACTGACAGGATCACATCGCCCATTGGTAAGTGGACTTTATTAAGGGATTGCAATGTTAACTTGGCTGTGTCACATAATGTACAATGTAATGTATCACGTTGGCTGCTGGCTGCTAATGCAGCCTGCGGATAATATTTGCATAGTGCACGGTGTTAGTGATGCTGGCTGAATGAATGAACGTTGTGTCTGAATGTTTGCCGCTGGCTTGTGGCTAGGCTAACGCTCCTCGCCGAGGGTGCGGGGCTGGGCTGGTGTCTTGGTGGCTTTCCCGGTTTGTCACGGTGAGATTCATGTGGGGAACTTTGGTATGTGTGTGTGTGCTTTGATGAAGGAGAACTGCTATCTTGTCCGTTGTGTGTGTGGGTCGCGCTGTGTCTGAGGAGCTCAGTGGCTCACGTTGTGGAGGAGGAAGTAAACATTGCCATGCATTCTGGGAAATGGAGTCATTGTAGTTCTCCCTCCTTTCACCCACAATTAAAGGGGACATGACATGCTGGTTTGATAAAGTGTAATGTATATTTATAAATAATATAAATATAATTATATATATAATATAATATATAAAATGAATAGTGTATGTATATTTGATAGTGGTATTGATATATTAATATGTATATTGATATTAATATTAATATTGATTGATTGATTGATTGATTGATTGGTATTGATATTAATATATATTGTATATTAATATTATGATTAATGTGTATGCACTGCATTTGTTCTGTTTCACAGGTTTTTGACCTATGGTAAGCCTGTGGTCAACTGTGGGAATTATAAAGGTTGTATTGTGGAGAAAACATCTCAACTAGTTTGTTTAAATAAACAAACTCTAATGACTAACCATTGAGTCATCCATTGTGTGGTGCCTGTCAGCCCTTTCGGAGGGATTCAAATAGAACATTCTTGAAAGATCCGAACAGTCAAAAACCATGGTTCAGTTATAAACCAGGAAAGGTTTTAAGTCATAAACCAATGTGACAACCAAACCACTGGTCCAACCAAGAAACCATTGGTTTATCATAAACCAAGGCCGGATGACCTTGAAGCAAGGACCAAAATAATTAATTAAAGAGGCTGCTTAACTCATCTGACTGTTAGCTAACAGCCCGTCCATACTGCCCCCTGTACATCTGCTAAACCTGCTAGCCGAAGACAAAGAGCTAAAGCCAATAAAAGGGAACAGTCGGAAAACGAGACTATTAAGCCCAGTTGGGAGAAAAGCTCAGAAGTCAACAACGGTCAAAGAAAGAAAAGTTAGCAAGATGGCAGCGACAGAGGAGGAGCTGGAGAAGCTGAAGCAGAGGCATTCAGCAGCCCAGACCGCTTTTTCCAAAAAAGCCAACCATCTCACCAGGAGGGCTCACGCACTAAATGAAAGTGAACTGAGAGGTGCATGGTCGAACTTCAAAATGGAGCATGCCAGAGTCGCAGATGCTGGTTCTGATTATGGCACGGCCCTGAGAGAAGCGGAGGATGAAGAGACCACAAAGAAGGCGGTGCAAGTCGACGAGAAAAAGGCGGAATGCGACCGTACGTTTGATGGAATTAATGACATCGTCGTAAAGAGCTTCTGGACCAGGTTTGCTGAAAGGGACATTGCTACCCTCTCTAAATGGGCTGAAGCAGCATTGGACGAGGCCGAGGCAACTGACCTTAAGAAGATGACTAGGAGGGAGCGCGAACGGAAGATTGAACTGGTGAATAAAATGCTGAATCGGGAGATTGGCGAGCTCTACAAAGCTATGAGTGGGTGGACAGACCTGATTCCAGTAACTAATTTAATGGAGTCAAGGGACCGTAGCAAGGAGCTAAAGCTACGACATGAGACACTGTGGGAGGAATGGTCGCGGCGAGACTGGGACCAGCCCGACAACGACGACGGCCTGCGAGAACAGGTAAAGTCTGAAGGCAAAGAGCAGGCGATAAACAAGCAGCAACGATCGGTGCTCACCCAGACCCTGACCAGTTCTCCCCTGTAGTCACTCAAACCCCTGTAGTCACTCAAACCCCTGTAGGTGGCGTCCAGCCTAGCTTGCCCAGCATGGCCCCCAGTCTCAACTATGGTGCACTTCTGAATGCCATGAGTACACCATATGACATCTTCCACGCACCGCAAGGTGGTTCCGGCACATACCCCGGTGCTTACAACTCCAGGCCCCTGACCACTCTAAGCTTCTCCCTCAAACCGTGGGTCTTGACAGGCCAAAGTGGGAGGTCTGGAACTGTGGACAGCTCCAGTAACCCAAAGACAACTGTGTCTGCACCCAAGACTCTGGTGTTATCCAACCAGATGCGGGATGAAGAAAGCAAAGCACTGGGAGTTGGCTACGAACCAGAGACTGACAAGCTTCGCATAATGACCTCCATCAATTTCTCGAGAAAGCGAGGCAAGATGAGTACTGGACTCGATCTGCGCCAAGAGGAAGTGAGAAGTAACACTCCAAACCCCTTGACCCGTCGAGTACTGCTAAGCCAGGTCGCTGGATTCTACGACCCCATGGGTCTTGCCACACCCGTAAAATGGAAAGAAGTGATGATCGTGAGAGACTCCTACCAAGAAGCGGGCAGAGGAAATCCCTACAAATCTGACATCGTCACAAGGGGAGCAACTCCAGAGGAGCATTATGAGTCAGAGTGGCAACGAGGCTCAAAGTTCTTGGGATGGCCTGAAGCTGAGTGGCCTGTCAAGATGGCCAGCAAAATTGTGACTAACGTCGCTGATGACATCCAAAGACTGCAGAGAAAGGCATCCTCAGCTGTAGTCACCAGGGCTCAATCACAAAAGCTCTCAGGCCCCAGCAACACTGACGTTGGTGCAGACTCGAGAGACTCTGCGCTGCAACCTCCGCTGAATGACCAAGGTCCAACTTCAGCAGCAGACAGGCCGAAGAGGAAACCACCCTGGGGTGTTGTTCTCGTGAGCCTCGTCAAGCCCAAATGGTTCGACAAGCCTGTCGCCCAGGTTCGACGAGCTACGGAATCCTGGCTGAAGGCAAAAGACCAAGCAAACAGGCCAAAGAGGAAACCACCCTGGGGTGTTGCTCTCGTGAGCCTTGCCAAGCGCAAACGGTTCAGTAGCTTGACAAAGCTAGGTGGAACTGTCGCCTGGGTCCGACGAGCTGCGGAATCCTGGCTGAGCGCTAAATACCAAGCCTCAGATTCAGCAAAGTGGGAGGCAAGGGGACCAGAGCTCTCTGCAAGAGAGAGAATGGTGGCCTTCCAAGACTTGGCCCTTGCAGCCCAAGACGGCGTAAACTTTCAGGACACAACCCTGAACCGCCTTGTTGTGACCAGAGATGACAACACAGGACTCTTGCTTTGCGGCGGTAGAGTCCAATCGTGCAGTGAAGACGGAACAGCTGTACTGTTAATCCCTTACAAATCATGGCTGGGGACCTTGCTGGCTAGAGAAGCTCATGAGGCCAATCATGAAGGCATTGCAGCCACACTGCTGCGCACAAGAAGAAAGGCTTGGGTAGTACAAGGTCGGAGAACTGTCAAAAGGGTGGTCAACGAGTGCGTCCCTTGCAAGAAGCAGAGAGCCAAGCTATGCCGGCAAGTGATGGGAAACCTCCCTCCGGAGCGTACCAGCAGGGCAAACCCATTTGAGCATACCACACTGGACCTTTTCGGCCCCTTTGAGGTGAGGGACGCCGTCAAGAAAAGAACCAGGAAGAAGGTATGGGGAGTCGTGTATTGCTGCATGGCTTCCAGGGCCGTCCACGCTGACCTTGTCGACGACCAGTCTTCGGAGAGCTTTCTTCAGGCCTACTCCCGATTCACTGCTCTAAGGGGGCATCCCAGGAGGTTATGGTCGGACAGAGGCTCAAACTTTGTAGGCGCCAAGCCTGCCTTGAGAGAGTTGCACAGGCACCTAGCATGTGTGCAGAAGGCATCGGTCGAGAACGCAGCCGCCAAGAATGGCACTGAGTGGCAGTGGGACTTCCATCCTGCGGATTCGCCCCACAGGAACGGAGCAGCAGAGGCAGCTGTTAAGCTCATAAAAAGAGCTCTCAACAGCCTCGACGGAACCACCGGTTGCTACACCTGGGGGGAGTTCCAGACCCTCCTCTACTCAGCAGCCAACTTAACCAACGAACGACCCATCGACGCCAAAGGCACAGGAACAAGAGGACACAGTCGAGTACCTAACTCCTAACTCCCTTATCCTCGGGCGCACCGGACAAGGAGGAGACATGCAAGGGATTGATGTGGAAACTCATCCGTGGCGCAGGCTGAGGGCTGTCCAGGCTGGGGTGGACAAGTTTTGGTCGAAATGGAGCGAACTGGCAGGTCCAAACCTGTTCATCCGGCATAAGTGGCACCGAGCAGAAAGGAGTGTCAAGGTTGGAGATGTGGTCTGGATCGCAGACCAGAATGCCTTAAGAGGACAGTTCCGGCTCGGCCGGATCGTCTTCACGTATCCAGACAAGAAGGGGGTAGTCCGTGACGCGGACGTCACAACCTGCATAGGGTTTCCTGCCCCCCTTGTATCCAGGCCCCGGGGAAAGGACTTTACCCTGCCCATAACCATCGTCCTTCGCAGGGATGTGCGGAGGCTGGTGGTCCTGATTCCGGTTGAAGACCAGCAGAAGAAGTCCTCACCATCGGGTACCCAAAAGACTTTGTGACCCTTTTGTTTAGTTAGCGGGTAACCCTGTGAGGCAACTGAGTGGTTTAAGGGCAAACCTACACTCAGTAGGAGGAAAGGTGGTGGGGCCCACCTCCTTAGTTAGTTTGTGTTCATGATGCAGGTTGTGTTCACAATGTCCCACTTACCTTTGAAGGACACTTTAGTTAAAAGCACTTTAATGTAGATACTTACAACAGTTTGATTTAAGGCTGAGATGCCCATTAACACTCTAGTGACTTGTATTTATAGTGGCCTGTATTTTAGTGGCCTCCTTGGATTGTATCAGTCGGCCAAGTGGGAGGTGTCAAGACTTTTGGTTTATTTAATATAAGGATCAGATGTGTAAAGGGGTCTAAATAAGTTAACAGGTGTTTGTGATTGGGACTGAGCATGCGCAGTTCGCGCAGCTGCCTTTCAAATGGTGGCGGGCTGTCACTTCTCACTATAGCACTGACAGGATCACATCGCCCATTGGTAAGTGGACTTTATTAAGGGATTGCAATGTTAACTTGGCTGTGTCACATATGTACAATGTAATGTATCACGTTGGCTGCTGGCTGCTAATGCAGCCTGCGGATAATATTTGCATAGTGCACGGTGTTAGTGATGCTGGCTGAATGAATGAACGTTGTGTCTGAATGTTTGCCGCTGGCTTGTGGCTAGGCTAACGCTCCTCGCCGAGGGTGCGGGGCTGGGCTGGTGTCTTGGTGGCTTTCCCGGTTTGTCACAGTGAGATTCATGTGGGGAACTTTGGTGTGTGTGTGTGTGCTTTGATGAAGGAGAACTGCTATCTTGTCCGTTGTGTGTGTGGGTCGCGCTGTGTCTGAGGAGCTCAGTGGCTCACGTTGTGGAGGAGGAAGTAAACATTGCCATGCATTCTGGGAAATGGAGTCATTCTAGTTCTCCCTCCTTTCACCCACAATTAAAGGGGACATGACATGCTGGTTTGATAAAGTGTAATGTATATTTATAAATAATATAAATATAATTATATATATAATATAATATATAAAATGAATAGTGTATGTATATTTGATAGTGGTATTGATATATTAATATGTATATTGATATTATATTAATATTAATTGATTGATTGATTGGTATTGATATTAATATATATTGTATATTAATATTATGATTAATGTGTATGCACTGCATTTGTTCTGTTTCACAGGTTTTTGACCTATGGTAAGCCTGTGGTCAACTGTGGGAATTATAAAGGTTGTATTGTGGAGAAAACATCTCAACTAGTTTGTTTAAATAAACAAACTCGAATGACTAACCATTGAGTCATCCATTGTGTGGTGCCTGTCAGCCCTTTCGGAGGGATTCAAATAGAACATTCTTGAAAGATCCGAACAGAGGGCGTAGCGTGTGGAAGGATCACACTATCCCACTTAGATCCTATCCGCGCTTAGCAGGCGCCCCGACCGAACGGTAGGAGTCGCTGTTTACAACAACCCGGACCCACCCCGCCAGCTTCTCCCACCCTCTAATACTGCCAATTGTATTAGTGTGAACAGCCAGCCAAGCTGGTGACAACCCCGGAGCTGTGAGCTGGATTCGAACAGGCGAATCCAGCCGCTCCGGGGTTGGTGACGAACGCAATCTCCGTTACGCCACCTGACCGCCCGTTGTAGTCATATTGTAGTATTTTAGTCTTAACTAAAAGATTTTAACAAAATAAAAAGCAGCAGCACTATTGGATAACTGAGTCATGTTTGCTATGTATTTCTTTCTTATAATAATAATGCAGGACCTCTTTAGGGGGGTCTTTATTCGGCATGCAACGAACTGGACATGCAATTGGAGCGGCACACACACACCGGGATACACACACACACACACATGCATTGTCTTTCCTCAGTCGCCGATGCGATTGAGTCTCTGCGCTTGACCCATCCCGTCGTCCTTCCCCCCATGGGCAGCCGGGAGCAGATAGGGCGTCAACGTGAGCCGCGCCCCGGGGACCAATCCAAGTGCTCCTGTCCGTCTTCGTCAAGGACACCACAGCGTTAGCGATCTGTTGTTGTGCATGTTTTTCCATTGGGTTTATCTTATCGGGGGGGAAACCCTTGCGAGCACGGGGAGAACATGCAAACTCCACACAGAAAAGCCTGGGAGATACCCCACCTGGGTACCTGCATCATGGAAACCTGGTACCCAAGCGGGAATCTAACCCTGGACCTTCTTGCTGTGAGGCGACAGTGTTAACCACTACACCACCGTGCCGCTTTAGGGGAGTAGGACATTTGTTTCACAGTTTTATCCCTAGTTGTGCGGCATTAAAGTATCTTGTATCTTGTGAACAGGGAGTACTGTACAGGAGGGGGCCGAGTACACAGCCCTGAGGGACATCGGTGCTGAGAGTCAGTGTGGAGGAGGTGATGGAGCCCATCCTCACAGCCTGCCTGTCAGGAAATCCTGGATCCAGCTGCACATGGCTGGGTTGACTTCTAGGTCCCTGAGTTTGACGGTGAGTTTGGAGGGCATAATGGTGTTAAATGCTGAGCTGTAGTCGATAAACAGCATTCTCACATAATGTGTCCCTCTGGTCCAGGTGGGAGAGGGCGGTCTGGAGGGTGAGGGCGATGGCGTCGTCTGTAGACCTGTTTGGTCTGTAGGCGAACTGTAGTGTTTCAAGTTTCAAGTTTCTTTAATAGTTGTCATACAGAAGTACAGAATACTTTTGTACAAAATGCTTCTTACTGTTGCGCTCCAGAGACTGTGCAAGACAAGATAAGTATGAAATAAAAACATAGTAAAATTAGAAGTAAAAAAAATAGGTCACAGTGTTCAGTTTAGACATATGTACAATGTTCGATGCAGAATAGACGTAGTTACCATACAATATACAATACTGTGCAGTGTACTAATATACAATACTATATAGTGCAAGGCAGAAATGGAGAAATGGGACGAGGTGCAATTTAGGTACAAAGTGGGTCCAATGTGTCCGGAAGTGAGGAGGTGATGTGGGTTTTTGTTATGACCTCGGCTCAGAGGGACGCAACATAAAGGGGACACAGACACCAAAGGTCAAGTTTAAACCAAAAGGATATATTTATTACAACTACTAGCACAAACAAAGGGTCAATTGTGGTGGAAGGGGGAAGACACTGCTCCCACAGTGTCTTCCAGCAGTAAGAGAGAGAGTGTGTGGGGCGGGGGAGGGCCTTTTGAGCCCTGACAGGCAGCTTCCCAATTAGCCGCTAATTGCTGCAACACAGGAGACAGTCACAAGCAGCCTGGCACGTAATCGTTTTGACCATCTGCTCAAAGCACTTCATGAAGGTGGAAGTGAGAGCTACAGGGCGGTAGTCCAACATGTGAACATACTGTTAAGAAAGCGTATTTAAAAAGATTGCCCACACAGTATGCCAATATACCCTCATGTGTTTATTTTTTTATTTACATTTTTTTATATCCCCCCCCCCCCTCCTTTTTCCTCTGTTTTTCTCCCATCCCAATGTTAGTCGTTATGCCAATTCCCAATCCCCGTTACGCGTTATTTTTTTTCCGTAGCCGCATTTCTGGCAGACGCTCTCTGATTGGCCACTGACTGACGCTCTCTGATTGGCCACTGACATGTTTTCCCAATCGCGTGACGAGCTGTGTCTTTGCCCATTTCCGCGTAGAACAGCCTGCAAACTACCTGGCGTTCTATCGCCATGCTCTAAGACAAACTCTAACCTTAACCAACTTTAGGGCGGCTACGTGGCGTAGTGGGCAAGGCACTCGCCACGAGATCTGGAGACGCTGGGTTTGCCTGTTCGAGCCCAGCGCTCCACATTTGCTTTCAGTTTAGCTGGTCGTCCGTACTAATACACATTGGCCGTATTAGGGGGTGGGAAACTGATGGGTGGGGATCGGGCGTTGTGGACAGCGACTCCTACAGGTCGGTTGGTGCGCCTGCGCAGTAGAATCAGGAAGTGTCGGGGGCAGCGTGAGCCTCCCACGCGTTACTCCTCGCCACTGAGAGATCGAGCTGAGCAGGTGAAAAGATGCGACTGCTGTTACCTCAAGTACCGGAGGGGACTTGTGCTATGTATGACTTAGTCCACATTGCAGCCGGCTTGTGGGAGGCAAGAAACAGCGTTCGTGACAGGGGAGGGTTGAATTGGATGATACAAAAATTGGGATGGGAGAAAATATAGAAAATGGGAGAAAAAGTGGATAAAAAAAAAAACCTTAACCAACTTCGAAAGAGTGCCTAAGCTTAACTGTCGAAAGAACTTGCCGTCACGCTCTAAGACAAACTCTAACCTTAACCAACTTCGAAAGAGTGCCTAAGCTTAACCAGTGTAGAAACAGGCGTCGGCCAATCAGAGAGCGTCTTGCCAGAAATGCGGCTACGGAAAAAAATAACGCCCCCCTTCCTGGTCGCTGCGCACCTACCCCCTACAGTCGGTCTGGGAGAGTGGAGGCGATCACATGTTTCCTCCGACACATGTGTAGCCAATCAACCGCTTCTTTTCACCTGGCAGCGCGGACTCTCACTGAGAGGGTGTAACGTGTGGAAGGATCACACTACAAGTTCAAGTTTCAAGTTTCTTTAATAGTTGTCCTACAGAAGTACAGAATACTTTTATACTCTGGATGCTATGAAAGCATTTGACAGGCTGGAATGGTCGTATCTATGGGCAGTATTAGAAAGGATGGGGTTAGGAAAAGGATTCATTGATATGATTAAAGTATTATACAAAGACCCATCGGCCATGATTACAACAGGTACATTCATCTCCGAAATCTTTTCGGTATCACGCTCAGCCAGACAGGGTTGCCCTCTTAGTCCCGGACTATTCGATCTATCATTAGAGCCTTTAGCACAATATATAAGACAATCCCAATCCATAGAACCAATCGTAATCAAGGGCACACAACATAAAATTAGTTTATATGCGGACGACGTAATATTGTTCATGCAAAGCCCCAACACCACATTGCCTCATCTACTCAAGTTTATTGAGAACTTTGGTGATCTATCGGGATTTAAAATAAATTGGCCGAAGTCGGCTTTCCTTCCACTTAACACCCATGCAAAAAAAGATACAACCCTCCCAGGTGAGATACCTATGGTAAAACATTTTAGATGCTTGGGTGTGGAAATATTTCCCACCATAAGACAAACGGTGAAGCACAATTACACAAAAATACAGAACAAAATCAAAGACGACCTGGACAGGTGGGCAAAACTTAAAAACTCAGTACAGGCAAGGGTATCAATAGTTAAGATGGATGTACTACCTAGAATCAACTTCATCAGTTCAATGCTACCGTTACCCCCTCCAGAGGGTTACTGGAAAAGATTACACTCCTCCACATACAAATTTATTTGGAATAACAAACCACCACGTATAAAAAGATCCACCGCACAGAGAAATAAAGCAGACGGTGGAATGGCAGTTCCAGATTTTTTCCAATATTTTAAGGCGTACACATTAAGACCATTGACAATATGGTTTGATCCCCAAGCATTAGTATCCTGGAGAAAATTGGAAGAAAACATAGTAGCCCCACATAGACTGAAGGACATAGCACACACTAAACTACCAATCAAGCACTGTGAGCGGAAATTTGGCCCCATAATTACCCATGCGATCCGGATATGGCGTGAAACACAAAAAAAATATCCTAACCCACAAAAATGGCACAATCACACTCCCTTATTCAATAACAATGCACTCTTAATTGAAAAATGTCCTATAAGATTCCCTATATGGGAAGAGCAAGGCATACACTCATTAGGGGATGTTTTTAACAACCAGGGTTTTTGTAGTTATGGAGAAATATGCACAAAATTTTATCTCACCGAGTCCACATGGCTTTTTTACATACAGTTACAGCTATGTTTGAAGTCTCACGGTGTTCCATTAGACATACCAGTTGAACACCACAGATACCACAAATTATTCTATGAAAGAGAGACATCGAGAGGTTTTGTATCAGGTTTTTATTATCAATTACTAACGTCCTCGTATGAAACCCTCCAACTAGACTCTGTCTGGAGGAGGAATATACCAGACCTGGAAAGTGACTTTGATTGGCAAGGAGCATGGGTAAATGTCTGTCTTACATCAAGGAACCCGGACCATCAACAAATCAATCTTAACTATATTCACAGGACATACTTGACTCCTATAAGACTGAACAGAATGGGTCTCAAACAAGACTCAAAATGCTCCCAATGTACAAATGGAGACGAAGGAACATTTATGCACATGTATTGGGACTGCCCACCAGTTAAGGCATTCTGGAAAGATGTGACCCATCAATTATCAAAACTCGTATCTTGGAATATACCAGTACACCCCTCTGTATTACTATTGAATGATGTTTTTGAGTTTGCAGTAAATCCACAGCTAAAGAGATTGGTTTTATCGGGTATCACATTAGCTAAAAAACTGATCGCATCACGCTGGTTTCAACTGGAAAAAATGTGCCGGAAGGTTTGGTTTCTTACATATCTCGATGTGATTTATCAAGAAATATCTACAGCAAGAATTCTGGGACTCAACGAATCCAAAATGTCAATGTGGTTAGAAGTGGTGGAGAGAATAAAAGCTAGCTTATAATGGTGGTGTCTGGTTAGGAGTGAGGGATAATGGAGGTACTATCCAAGGAGGGGTCCGGGAGGGGGGGGGGTTTGAGCTGGAGCATATGTGTGTAGGGTTTTAGATAATAGGTATTAGGAGTATATCCTGTATAAGACATTGGTACAATTGGTAATTTCGTTGGATATACACTGTATACGGTAAAATATTATTATATACTTTTTTTTGTTTTCTGTTACTGTACTTGCATGTCATTTTAGCCACCTTAATTGTTAGTTTCATTATGCATTGTGTGTTGAGTACTGACTTTTAACAATTTTGTTTTGTAATAATAAAAAAAAAAAAAAAAAAAAAAATACTTTTATACAAAATGCTTCTTACTGTTACGCTCCAGAGACTGTGCTACACAAGATAAGTATGAAATAAAATAGTATAGCATGTAAATTAGAAGTAAAAAATGAGGTCACAGTGTATGTATAGACATATGTACAATGTTCGATGCAGAATAGAAGTAACTGAGTTACCATATAATATACAATATACTATGCAGTGTACTAATATACAATACTATATAGTGCAAAGCAGAAATGGGATGAGGTACAATTTAGGTACAATTTACAGTAAGGTGTACGAGTTGTAGTGCAAATCCTTTATCAATAAATATAAAGTGTGTTGAGGTGATCTAAAGTGTGGAGAGTGGGTGCTGCAGTGTGTTGTTTGTTTAAAGTGAGTGTGTGCGTGTGGATGTGTGTGCTGTGTGCATTTGATGGTTGTTGTATAGTGTTTATTGTTCGTTGGGCAGCCTGATGGCCTGGGGATAGAAGCTTCTTCTGAGTCTTTCTGTGCTCGCCTTGAGACTCCGGTATCGCTTGTCTGACCGCAGCAGTTCAAAGAGGCAGTTGTTCGGGTGGCTGGAGCTATTCCCAAACCAGGAGGTGATGTTGCCAGTCAGGATGCTCTCTATTGTACATGAGTAGAAGTTCTTAAGGATCTTCTGACTGACTTGGAACTTCCTTAGGCGCCTGAGGAAGTAGAGGCGTTGTCGTGCCTTCTTCACAACACTGTCAATGTGTGTGGTCCATGTCAAGTCCTCAGATATGTGGGCCCCGAGGTACTTAAAACTGTGTATGACCGTCAGTCACTTATAGACATTGGATTACGGGAAACTTACCGACTGGATTACTCTCTGGATCAGCTCTCTGAACCACAACAATGGCCTGTTGAGATCTTGAGGACATCAGGACCGGATCTCGCCCCCAGGGACAAAGGATCCAGGCGACGAGGAAAGAGAGCTGGAGTCCGTAACCGATTGAGAACCAGGCGGCACAGGACGCCACTACCCAGTATATTGCTAGCCAATGTACAATCAATAGACAATAAACTAGACGACATCCGAGCAAGGATTCAATTCCAGAGAGACGTTAGAGACTGTAACGTTCTCTGCTTCATCGAGACGTGGCTGACGCCAGACGTCCCAGACCACGCCATCCAACCGGCCGAACACTTCTTCATTCACCGCAAGGATAGAACAGCAGAATCCGGCAAACAGCGTGGAGGTGGAATAGCCTTCATGTTGAACAACAATTGGAGCGATCCAGGCAACGTGAAGGAACTATCGAGCCACTGCTCCCCCAACCTGGAATATTTATCCATCAAGTATCGACCTTTCTTCCTCCCGAGGGAGCTAACGTCGATCATCCTGGTCGGGGTGTATATTCCACCGCAAGCAAACACTGGTGACGCACTCTCCAGGCTCCACGACAAGGTAAATAAACTCCAGGCAGCTAACGTTGATGCTGCTATTGTGGTTGTGGGTGATTTCAATTAGGGATGCACGATATTGATTTTTTGACACCGATAACTTTATGCTCCTCAAGCCGATACCGATACCGATTATCAAACATATTTATGTATTATCAAACACATAAATATGGCCGTTGTCTATATCTCTCCTGCCTCTGTGTGTCTCTGCCTGCGCGGGGAGCGGGCTGCCTGCTCTCTCCTCTCTTCCCTCTCCCACACACACACACACACACTCACTCCCACACACACACACACACACACACCGAGTACAGACAGCTCTGCTCTCATAATGGCGGACAGAACGAAATGTTCAAAAGTCTGGGTCTATTTTACTAAAGTCGATGCTGACAACGCTCGTTGCCACAAGTGCAACAAGACATTTGCCAGTAATGTATAAGCGCTGGTACTTGTCAATGTGGCTGGCGGGGAGATAACGTTAGCTCCGAGTAGAGTAATGGCTGACAATCCGGAGGTAAATAAACGAACGAGAGCTTCTGATTGGTGGTAAGAAGAAGAGGTGGGTGCAAGCCGTGGGACGTAATCGACTGTCTGTCTCCGAATGTAACGTGACTACGTCACAGCCAAGAAAGGGAGCGCTGGATTTGTGAAAAACTCCCTGTTCCTAAACCACACGCTATCAGTTTTACCACAGTACTGGCAAAACGGGAGGAGGCTATAATAAAAACAAGCGCCCTTCATCCAAATCCACCCACACCGGATTTCTTTTAACCAAAAAATGTATTATATGTTATCGGAGCTATCAATAACGTTATCGAGTTTATCGGGATGACGTCATAATTGCTGATATCGGCCCGATAATTACCGGCCCGATAATTATCGTGCATCCCTAATTTCAATAGCGCCAATCTGAGAAAGGTATTGCCGGACTTCTACCAGCATGTGACTTGTAACACCAGAGGCGGTAACATTTTAGACCACTGTTACACGCAATTCAAGTGTGGATACAAGGCTCATTCTGCTAGCGGCTTCGGAAAATCTGATCATGCGGCCATTTTTCTTTCACCAAAATATAAACAAAGGATCAAGAGCACTCCGGTAGTCTCGCGAGAGGTGCAGAAACAATCCCCACTACCATAATTAAAGTTTACCCAAATCAAAAACCCTGGGTAGACAAATCCGTCCGTGAAGCTCTGAAAGCGCGCACCACAGCATACAACGACGGCCTGGTGGCAGGCAACATGAATGACCACAAGGTGGCGCGATACAACGTAAGGAGGACAGTAATAGAGGCAAAACGGCGCTACTGGGATAAAATTGAACTCCAGTTTGAACAGGCTGACTCCAGAGCTATGTGGCAGGGCCTCAAAACGATGACAGACTACAAAGGCACCTCCCTCAAACTGAACAGTGACATCTCCTTAGCAAATGACCTCAATACCTTCTATGCGAGGTTTGAGGCTGGTAATAACAACACCAGTCTACAAGCCACGGCAATGGGGGGGGGGGTCTGCTGATGGAGACTCAGTGTTCAGGGTAACAGAGCATGAGGTGAGGCGGACCTTTAAGAAAGTGAATATCAGGAAGGCAGCAGGACCGGACGGCATCCCCGGCCGCGTCCTAAAAGTCTGTGCCGACCAACTGGCCCCGGTATTCACTGGCATATTTAACCTGTCCTTAGAACAGGCTGTCATCCCCACCTGCCTGAAGAAGTCCACTATCATCCCTGTACCTAAAAAATCCAAGCCTGCTTGCCTCAACGACTACCGCCCTGTAGCTCTCACCTCCATAGCCATGAAGTGCTTTGAGAAGCTAGTAAAGGGCTACATCTGCTCCTCCCTCCCCATCAACCTGGACCCCCTGCAATTTGCATACCGCCCCAACAGGTCCACGGAGGACGCCATAGCCCATGTGCTGCACATGTAACAGGTTAATATGTCCCTCTTGTGAATTTCGCCAAAACACCCTTTTTTCATTGTTTTGTTTATTATTATTATTTTATTACCAAAAGTCTTTTGTTTTGAAACATCGTCACTTCCTGCCGAAGTGACGTATTTCCCCTCACGTCGCTCATTTCTGAGCGTGCGTCCCTCTCGCGCCAGTTTCTCTCTGGTTGTTAAGAGGTAAGGACTGCTCTGTGGTGCTAGACATATCTTTGGGTTAAAAGAGCATTATTGTGGTGTAAATGTATGGATAAGTTGCTGGGCAATGAACCAGATTATATACATTAACTACCTATGGTGAAGAGTAACTTTTGTGCACTTTCTGTGGAGTTATTTAGAAGTGACGATCTTTTCTGTGTAACACATTGAGTAGGCCTCAAACCCTGACGTTATTATGTCTTCCCATTACAATCTAAGAACCAAGGCGCCATCTTGTGGCCAAAAAGGATAAGACCAGACATTGATTCCTGTGTTATTTGGGTTTTCACAGGTAAAGATTGAATCTTATCAGTGGTTTTGTTTATTATTATAATGTATCTGGTTAACAGGTAATGGGTCCATCTTACTAATGGTTTTGTTTATTATTTTAATGTATTTGTTTAATAGGTAATGAGTCAATCTTATTATTGGCATATTGTATTATTTTGTATCTGTTTTAACAGATGGATGAGTGGCCCATATTGTATTATTTTGTATCTGTTTTAACAGATGGATGAGTGACCCATATTGTATTATTTTTGGTATTGAATTGTATTTACTCCATGTGCCATTTTAATGTGAATTAAAATGAGGGGTTTCTCTCTGGTTGTTAAGAGAACCAAGGCGCCATCTTGTGGCCAAAAAGGATAAGACCAGACATTGATTCCTGTGTTATTTGGGTTTCCACAGAGGGTGAATAAACAACCTGAGATCCAGTCCTGCCTGATTCTTGACAGTACACCAGAACACAACGCAAGCTAAACCATCGGGTTACATTGGTGCCGTCGACCTTCGGATTCATCTGCCAATCGATGTCGTCTCGATCGCCGAGGGAAGCTGAAGATCGCCTTCGTTTCAAGTTGGTCACTCTTGGCCGTGTGGGGCATTTTGAATAAGGTTTAAAAAAAAAAAAAAAAAAAAAAAAGGAGAAAAGATTGACAACTGAAGAAAGGGGAATAATTACTTCAAAGTGTCGAATAGAATAAAGCAAATACTTTGTTAGATAAGGTTTTATACAAAAAAAAAAAGGAGAAAAGGCTGAAAAAAAAGGAGAATAATTACTTTAAAGTGTCAAATAGGAACATTGGATTATTGGATATTGTGTGACTATATATATATGTACTTATGTACGTATGATTTTTATTTTTGTATGGTTCTTTGAATTTCTCAATTGGCATGGAACCAGCAGCTAACTCAGAAGGGGCTGGGGTCTCTGAAGGAGAGAGTTTATCTGGGGTGGGCTTCGGGAGAGGTTGGTTTTTGGGTGATGAAGGCCAAACGCCTAGGGTGGGTGGGTTGCAAACCCCACGGTTTTGTTCCACTGGTGACCAGGTCCCCCGGTATGAATTGCCAAGCCCACAAACAGCTTCTCATGTAGATGAAGGCCAAACGCCTAGGGCGGGTGGGTTGCAAACCCCACGGTTTTGTTCCACTGGTGGCCAGGTCCCCCGGTATGAATTACCAAGCCCACAAACAGCTTCTCACGTAGAGTTGAGTGCTCTCATCTCAGAGTTGGCCAGTCAGATTGGTCAGTCGATTGCGACCCAGTTACAGGGTGACAGGGGTGTTAATAGGTCCATGTCAGCAGAGAGCCCTAAATCGGAGCAGAGAGCCCTGAGTTGAATTTGTCAGGTGTAAAGCTCGTCATGCAGTCCGATGTTAAGGAGCCACCAATTTTCAGGGGCGATGGCAGTGATAAATACTCCGTTCGTGAGTGGGTGGAAGTAATGGGGGTATATCTTATAAAGAAAACACACCGAAACACCAACAGTCACAAGAGATACTGTCTAAGCTAATGGGGGGGGGCGAAAGATGTAGTGAGAATTACGCTACGACACAACCCCACACTCGACCCCATTAAGACTCCCGACCTGATCTTTGACATTCTGAAGCAGCACTTCGGTGAGCTATCCTACTCATCCATGCCCATGGCTGACTTTTATAATATCAAGCCACTGCAGCGGGAGGGAGTGATGGAGTACTGGGTGAGACTGAACAATGCCATTGATATTGCAGACGAGTGTCTAAAGAGGCAGGGGCGTAGTGTGGAGGATCCAGGACGTGAAGTGTCGATGATGTTCATCAAGTACTGTCCAGACCCGGTCCTTTTTAACAGGCTCAGCATCAGAGCGGCTGAAGAATGGTCGACCAGCGAGGTTCAGGAGCGCATCGACAGCCACCAGCGTGAGCTCAGGTCATCGCAAGGCCGTTCTCAAGCCCCGCAGATACATGTACTGAGCCACACCCAGACGGCCATACCACAGCACATGGAGAGACCACCGCCAGTGCATGTCAGCACAGCTTCACATCTCTCAGCTGTCTCAACTGCGGCAGCATACGATGTGCAGCCTCTTTGAACTGCTGCGGTCAGGCAAGCGATACCGGAGTCTCAAGGCGAACACAGAAAGACTCAGAAGAAGCTTCTATCCCCAGGCCATCAGGCTGCTAAACGAACAATGAATGAACACTACACAACAACAACCACCAAACGCACATAGCACACACATCCACACGCACACACTCACTTTAAACAAACACGCTGTAGCACCCACTCCACACACTTTATAGCACACACCCACTTTAAACAAACACACTGTAGCACCCACTCCCCACACTTTATATTTATGGATGAAGGATTGCACTACAACTCGTACACCTTACTGTAAATTGTACCTAAAAATTGTACCTCATCCCATTTCTGCTTTGCACTAGATAGTACTGTACATTAGTACACTGCATAGTATTGTATATTATATGGTAACTCAGAACATTGTACATATGTCTATACCGAACACTGTGACCTCATTTTTCTTCTTCTAAATTACATGCTATATTATGTTATTATGTTATTTGATACTATCTTGTCTAGCACAGTCTCTGGAGCGTAACAGTAAGAAGCATTTTGTATGAAAGTATTCTGTACTTCTGTATGACAACTATTAAAGAACTTGAACTTGAACTTGAACTTGGCATCGGTCTCAGCACTAACCCCACAGCTTTCGCCCACAGCAGCCCAGTTCATTCCGGCTCCAACAGCTGCTCTCACTCCACAACTTCCCCAGGTGCTAATCGCCCCTCACCCGGTACCAGTGGCCACTGCTCAACCTGGTTTTGAGCCAGGTCATCGCCAGCCGGCTCCGGGCCTCACTGCAGAGGCCGACGTAGATGGCATGCATGCTCTATTCAGCCTCTTGGGTCGCATGATGACACAGCAGAATGTGCAGGTGGCAGCCCATGCACCGGCACCGGCCCCGCCAAGACAGTTTGCTCCGGGTCCTTTTCAGACGAGGAACTGCCGGGTCTGCGGTGATATCGGCCACTCCACGCTCATGCACTGCAGGAGAGAGAATCTGTGCCTCTCATGCTTCACTCCAGGTCATTGGAAGAGAGACTGCAACAGGCGTGGACAGAGGCAGTCAGGTCAGGGCGACCCCAGTCGGGATCAGCCTTCGGGAAACTAGAACACCCACACTCAGAGAGGGGCAGTGTGGGGGGTGGACAGCAGACCCTCAGTGAAGATGAGTCAAGTCTCGAGCTTCTCTATGTTAACACCTGTTCAGCCATGCCAGAATGCGAAGTCGTGGTTCAAAGATCAGCAGAGGTGCCAGCTTTCAGTGAATTGTTCTACACTCAGGTCACAGTGAATGACAGAGTTGGACTAAAGGGCATGATTGATTCAGGATCCATGGCTTGCACCCTGAATGAGGAGGCAGAATGTAAGCTCAGAGAAGCTGGGGCCCTAGTGGGAGAACCTCAGTCAGCAGGAAGGATTATGCTGGTTGGCTGTGGAGGAAAACAGACTCACCCCAAATACATATATGACTTAACACTGACCATCTACGGAGTGAAATGCTTCGTCCCTGTTCTAGTGGTCCCAGGTCAGCGCGATGACCTCATCATCGGATCAAACGTTCTCAAGCACCTGATGAGTGTCATGAAAGGTAGTGACACCTACTGGAAACTCATATCTGCGGCAGGCAAGCATTCGCCGCCTGATCATGAGCAGTTCTTGGATATGATGTCATGTACCACCAGATGGAGGGGAGACGAGGCCCCCGACAGGATCGGCACTGTGAAGTTACCCCATGCCATCACGCTGCTCCCTCAACGCGAATACCTGGTGTGGGGCAGGCTGCCCAGCAATGTGCCAGTGTCTCCAGGAAGCACGGTCATCGTGGAGCCTTGCACCTCTAAGGCCAGACCGAGAGACGTGCTTGTTGGGCGGGTTATCACGCCAATGTGGGGAGATCGGTGGGTGCCTGTGAAGATGACCAACCTCTCACCCAGACCAATCACCCTGAAACGCAACTCCAAGGTCGCAGATGTCTCACCTTGCCTTGCGGTGGAAGACCTAGACATCCAGCAGGGCTCCTGCACGACGGAGGCAGGAAGGCCAGGACAGGGTATCAGGCCGTCTGCCACAGATACCGACCTCAGGGACAGGCTCTCCACCCTCGGATTGAGTGCCCTCAACATCGACTCGTGCCACGCCAGCTTCCATTCTAAGAAGGAGCTTGTTGAGCTTGTCGAAGAGTACCAGGATATATTCTCCAGGCACTCACTTGACTGCGGCAAAGCAGAGGGGTTTGTGCATCGCATCCGCCTGACAGATGACCGGCCGTTCCGCATGCCATACAGGAGAGTGCCCCCTGCCCACTATGAACATCTACGGCAGGTGCTCACAGGGATGGAGGAGATGGACATCATCCGCAAATCCATCAGCGAATATGCATCTCCCCTCGTCATGGTCTGGAAGAAGGATGGTGGGCTGAGGATTTGTACAGACTTCAGATGGCTGAATGCTCGGACTCTGAAGGATGCCCATCCGCTTCCTCACCAAGCCGACTGTCTGGCAGCTCTCGGAGGCAATGCCTTCTTCAGCACAATGGACCTAACCTCCGGGTTTTACAACGTCCCCATGTGCGAAGAAGACAAAAAGTACACTGCCTTCACGACACCGATTGGCCTGTACGAATACAACAGAATGCCACAGGGACTCTGCAACAGTCCAGCTTCCTTTATGCGGATGATGTTGGATATCTTTGGCAGTCTCAACTTCACCAGTTTGCTCTGCTACCTGGATGACCTCCTTGTATTTGGCCCCACCGAAGAGGAAGCCCTTAGCAGGCTGCGAGTGGTCTTCCAGAAGCTGAGGGGCAGTAATCTCAAGCTGAGTCCGAAGAAATGTCATCTTCTGCGGGAGTCAGTCAAGTTCCTTGGTCACGTAATCGACCGGAGTGGTGTTGCTGTGGACCCAACAAAGGTGGATGTGATTTCTGACATGCCAAGGGAGGCCGTAATGGAGGAGGATGGCTGCACTCCCTCCGTGAAGAGGCTTAGGTCCTTCTTGGGCATGGTATTTTTCTACCAGAGCTTCATCCCTGGATGCTCTGCCATCGCCAAGCCTCTGTTTGCCCTGACAGGGGGCCAGAAGAGGAAGGGCCGTGGTGGAAGGAGTGCCGGCATGTTCAGGAAGTTGACCGCAGCAGACTGGAGTCCTGCATGTGAGGAAGCCTTTCATAGGCTCAAGAGGGAGCTCCTCAGCTGTGCTGTGCTGGCTCATCCAGACTTTTCGAGGCCCTTCATCTTGTCTGTCGATGCATCTCTGGACGGACTAGGGGCAGTCTTGTCACAGCTACCCGCTGGAGAGGATAAGGCACGCCCCATCGCCTTTGCCAGCAAAAGCCTCAGCAAGTCGCAGCAGAGATATCCCGCCTATCGTCTTGAATTCTTGGCTTTGAAGTGGAGCGTTACGGAGAAGTTCAGTCACTGGCTGAAAGGGCACGGCTTCACGGTGTGGACTGACAACAACCCACTCACCCACATACTGACGAAGCCCAAGCTTGACGCCTATGAACAGCGATGGGTGGACAAGTTGTCGGCCTACAACTTCGACTTGAAATACATCCCAGGTCCAAAGAATGTTGTTGCAGACGCACTCAGCCGTGACCCCTTCACTTCTCCCATCAGCAGGCGTCTCATTCAGGAACCCTACAGTAGCTTGGTGCATGAAGCAGAGGGTGAAGAAGCTGGCAGAGTGCAGGATGCTTTCAGGCTTAGCATCCAGCATGTTCAGGTGGTCCAGGGATCTGAGTCCGCACCGGACATGGCTGGTTCCTGCGGCTCCTCTGAAGTAAGGGCTGCCCTGCTGCATCACAGTGACTGGACGGCTACTGCAGAGAACAGGGCTACTTGCCTCGTTCACCAGGTACAGCAGCTGCAACCTGCTGGTCAAGACACCTTGCCTTCATTCACCTTACGTGAGCTGGAGGATCACCAGCTTCAAGATTCTGCCATCGCCGGTGTGCTGCCATTCGTTGTCCGCAAGCGACGTCCTTCCAGGCGGGAGAGAAGTGGTATAGATGCAAGGTCACTGGCGGTGCTGAAACATTGGGAGAAGCTCAAGGTCCGAGACAGTGTCTTGTACAGGGAGACAAGAGACCCAGTAAGCAAGATAAAGAGGCTTCAGTTGGTGCTGCCGGCAAGTCTGATGGACAAGGCGTTGGAGGGAGTGCATGATTTGGCAGGACACCAAGGTCGGGCCAGAACCCTCCATCTGGCAAGGCAACGTTTCTTCTGGCCTAACATGGAGAGGGATGTGAAGGAGTACGTTCGGTGCTGTGAGAGGTGTGTGCTTGCTAAGACTCCAGAACCTGCAGCGCGAGCCCCGTTGGAGAGCATAAAGACCTCAGCTCCCATGGAACTCGTCTGCATCGACTTCTGGTCAGCGGAAGACAAGAACAAGAACTCTGTTGACGTGCTTGTGATAACTGATCACTTCACGAAAATGGCACATGCCTTCCCATGCAGAAACCAGACGGCCAAACAGATTGCCAGGAAGCTGTGGGACGGTGTTTTCTGTACCTACGGGTTCCCTGAGCGCATTCACTCAGACCAGGGTGCCAACTTTGAGAGTGAACTGGTGTCCGAGCTGCTGCAGTTGTCTGGTGTGGCCAAGTCTCATACCACCGCCTATCACCCCATGGGCAACGGGGGCACAGAGCGGTTCAATCGCACCCTGGGAAATATGTTGCGAGCACTCCCTCTCAGAGCCAAGCAAGAATGGCCTCAACAGATCCAGACGCTGACCTTTGCCTACAACGCGACCGTCCATGAGACCACTGGCTATGCGCCGTTCCACCTGATGTTTGGGCGTGTGCCGAGGCTTCCGGTGGACGTTGTATTCAGGTCTGCCCTGCATGATCCCGTTGTGGTGGATTTTAGCAGCTACTCTAGGACACTCCAGACTTACCTGTCTGAGGCTGCCAGAATCGCTCAACAGCACACCGCCAAAGAGCAAGCGCACCAGGCTGGTCAGTACAATAAGAAGGTCAAGGGCGTCAGTCTACAAGTTGGGGATCGTGTGCTGCTGGCCAACAAGGGAGAACGGGGCAAGAGGAAGCTAGCTGATAAGTGGGAGCCTGTGGTGTACACTGTTGTCGAGAAAAACCCCAAGCTTCATATCTACAAAATCTGTGATGTCTCGGGCCGGCAGAAAGTCGTCCACAGGAACCTGCTGTTGGATGTCAGTTTCCTCCCTGTTCGGGATCGACTGGAGGATCAGTATTCAGACATCTCATCCGATGCTGGTGATCTCAGTGGCTTGGACGACGAGTCTTCTAGGGAGAGGACATCATCGTGGGTCCTGTCTGACTCAGACCGAAATGTGGATGGAAGCACAGTGGCAGATGTCGTTGACTCGCCTCCCTCTGATCACGTGGATGACGCACTGACTGACACAGCCTCCACTCTGGCCAGTTGTCCACTTGACTCTGAAGAGACACAGACTGTCCCTGTTGTCGACTCGGACATGCCACAGACCTCTGAACCCAGACGTGACAGCCCTCAGCCCGACCTATCTCAAACCTTTAGCAGCCGACATGACAGACCACTCTCAGGGTTGCCCGAGCATGATTCTGTCCAAGTTCCGATTGCGGGTGGGGTAGTCACAAGGGCGGGGAGGATGGTCAAGCCAGTCAATAGGCTCATAGAGAACATGGTTCAGAAACCTGTTAATTGGGGTCTGTTGCCGCCTCGCAAGGCATGGTGTGGCATAAAGCTTTAGAGTCACTTCATACACATATTTATAAATACCGATAGGACGCTGTCGCATATGAGTGCCTGGGGATCGGGTGTAATGGGGTGTAGACTGCACCTCTATGTTCTTGAAGGGTTGGGGGTTTGATCAACCTGTAACGCCTTTTAATCTGTTTTACGGATAGTTTTTTTTCAACTGAACTCAGAGATTAGATCTTTGTGTTGACTGATCCAGAGGGGTAGAATTGAGCGGTGTCTTATGCGCGTCCTTAGTGTTGAAGTGCAGCTTTGGTGCTAGGTGATTTGGGGGAAATTCGGGGGGGGTGAATGTAACAGGTTAATATGTCCCTCTTGTGAATTTCGCCAAAACACCCTTTTTTCATTGTTTTGTTTATTATTATTATTTTATTACCAAAAGTCTTTTGTTTTGAAACATCGTCACTTCCTGCCGAAGTGACGTATTTCCCCTCACGTCGCTCATTTCTGAGCGTGCGTCCCTCTCGCGCCAGTTTCTCTCTGGTTGTTAAGAGGTAAGGACTGCTCTGTGGTGCTAGACATATCTTTGGGTTAAAAGAGCATTATTGTGGTGTAAATGTATGGATAAGTTGCTGGGCAATGAACCAGATTATATACATTAACGACCTATGGTGAAGAGTAACTTTTGTGCACTTTCTGTGGAGTTATTTAGAAGTGACGATCTTTTCTGTGTAACACATTGAGTAGGCCTCAAACCCTGACGTTATTATGTCTTCCCATTACAATCTAAGAACCAAGGCGCCATCTTGTGGCCAAAAAGGATAAGACCAGACATTGATTCCTGTGTTATTTGGGTTTTCACAGGTAAAGATTGAATCTTATCAGTGGTTTTGTTTATTATTATAATGTATCTGGTTAACAGGTAATGGGTCCATCTTACTAATGGTTTTGTTTATTATTTTAATGTATTTGTTTAATAGGTAATGAGTCAATCTTATTATTGGCATATTGTATTATTTTGTATCTGTTTTAACAGATGGATGAGTGGCCCATATTGTATTATTTTGTATCTGTTTTAACAGATGGATGAGTGACCCATATTGTATTATTTGTGGTATTGAATTGTATTTACTCCATGTGCCATTTTAATGTGAATTAAAATGAGGGGTTTCTCTCTGGTTGTTAAGAGAACCAAGGCGCCATCTTGTGGCCAAAAAGGATACGACCAGACATTGATTCCTGTGTTATTTGGGTTTCCACAGAGGGTGAATAAACAACCTGAGATCCAGTCCTGCCTGATTCTTGACAGTACACCAGAACACAACGCAAGCTAAACCATCGGGTTACACACACAGCAGCATCACACCTGGACAAGAGGAAGGGGAACTATGTGAGAATGCTATTCATCGACTACAGCTCGGCATTCAATACCATAGTCCCCTCCAAACTCATAGCCAAGCTCAGGGACCTGGGCTTGAACTATGACCTCTGCCAGTGGGTCTTGGACTTCCTGACGGGCAGACCCCAGGTGGTGAGAGCAGGCAACTGCACCTCCTCATCCATCACCCTCAACATAGGGGCTCCCCAGGGCTGTGTTCTGAGTCCCCTCCTCTACTCCCTGTACACACGACTGTGTGGCTCAGCGGAGTAACAACACAATCATCAAATTTGCTGACGACACAGTAGTTGTAACTGAGGGGTACAATTCCCTGACTGTATTGATAAGTATGGTATCATTAAACCACTACCGCTTTATGTACTTTAACTACTGGCCACACAGTACATGATATAGATATGATGAACACTTTCCCACCTGATGAAACCAAGTCCACACAAATGTATCCGTCGAATCTTTAATATATAGCAAAGGGTATATACAACGTTCACGTAATGACATTTATGATTTGAATGCACTTGTAAGGCAAATGAGTATTCGTAGGCAAATCAACATTGAATGTCCAATCTCTGGTTACGCAGGAAGCAAGTATACAACCTGGTTCTTTAGGGAACTATAGCGATGGTACTTAATGATTATAGCTGGATACACTAAAGGGGGTCCCGCTGGTTGTAAGTCAGTAGGGGGGGGGGGGGGGTTAGGAGAGCCGCTGGCGATATCCCATCTGGCCAACGATTTCTTGGGAGAATTCAGAGTGCTGAACACGGTGCCCACAGAACCTTGGTCCACAGATGAATACAGTTGGGCCCTCTTGTAGACGGTAGCTGCCGGTCCACAACGAAGAGACGTGAGGCGACCTCACTCGGGTTAGAGCGCCGTCTCACCTGGACTCCTCTCGGGGGTAGTTCCAACACTTACCAGTGTTGGCTGTTATCCATGGCATAATCAAAGCACCCAAAGCAAGTAGATAATCCAAGCCGTGTAGGGCTCGCCGTCGTCCGGGTAAGGTAATCCAATGTGCAGGTCCACTCGTCCTTGCCCAGAACTCCTCGGATGAAAGCACCACACGTGGTCTGCCCAGCCTGGTTAAGACTCTAGATAACGCGAGGAAAACGATGGGGGTACTGCTCACTTTATAACTCTAACCGAACGATGCACCATACATAATAGACTATTATTAACTTAATAGAAATACGTCCCACTCGACGGTATAGTGCCAAACTATGACAATTCAACTATTAATCCACACGATGTCTCAATGCCATTCTGAGGCCAAGTTGACCATACTGCACCACACGTGTATCGTGGGTGAGGCTTAACGTCTTGCCACTAGGTTGGAGGGTAAAGAACTAAGGGCTAAGGGAAGTTCTACTTTACTTGCGCCATATATATATGCGCTGTGAACAAATAGTACCATTCGTATTTCGGCAGACGTATTCCTACGCGGAACCGGGGCTAGTAACGACATGTTCGTCGGCACGATTGAACTTGAACCAAGGGGCTTGGCTGCTGGCGCCAAGTTCTTGTCCAATGAGAGAATGAAACTATTATGGGCTGTTAGTAGACCAAAGGGATATTCAGTGTATATGTACAAGGAATATACAAGGGATATCAAACGATATACAAATACTATTAAATATATATCCATAAATAAATATATATATTCGGTTTAATCTGATCCTTCACAACAGTAGTGGTGGGCCTGATCTCTGCAAACGACGAGAGGGCCTATCTGGAAGAGGTCAAGGTCCTGGCGGGATGGTGCCAGGAGAACAGCCTCTCCCTGAACGTCAGCAAAACAAAGGAGATGATTGTGGACTTCAGGAGGTCGGGGGTCAAGGACTACAGCCCCCTCAGCATCGACGGGGCACCGGTTGAGAGAGTGAACAGTTTTAAGTACCTCGGAGCCCACATATCCGAGGACTCCATATACCCCCCTTAGATCCTTTCCTCGCTGAGCAGGCGCCCCGACCGAACTGTAGGAGTCGCTGTTTACAACGACCAGGACCCACCCACCAGCTTTCCCACCCCTAACACTGCCAATTGTGTTAGTATGAATAGAATAGAATATAGAATATATCTTTATTGTCATTGTTACAGTTGTTACAACGAAATTCTTAAATGCAACCCTAGGTGCTAGTAAAAATATAAAAACATTCCTAAACACAGTATTAAATATAAAAACAGGGGTGGGGCATAAATAACATTAATATAAACAGGGGGGTGTAAAAGATAATTGCACTATCCCTAATGTTGTGTGGGGGGGGGGGGGGGTGCAAGGGAGACTGTTTTAAAATTTAGCTGAGTTTAGTGCACATATGGCCCTGGGATAAAAACTAAACTTCAGTCTGTTAGTCCGGGTGGGCATGACGCTGAAACGCCTGCCCGAGCGCAGCCCCACGAGGTGCTTGTTGCCCGGGTGGTGTGGGTCCTTCAGTATTTTTACTGCTTTTTTGAGGCAGCGGGAGTAATCTTTTGGGCCGAGTTGACGACCCTCTGGAGCGCCCTCCTCTCTGCGGCTGTGCAGCTGAGGAACCACACATGTATGCAGTAGGTGAGGATGCTTTCCACGGAGCAGCGGTAAAAACGACCAGCCAAGCTGGTAGCAATGCCGAGAGCTGGGCTCGAACCCAGCGTCTCCTGTGTTGGTGGCGAGCGCCTTGCCCACTACACCACCTAGCCGCCCTTACCCTCATGTGTTTTGTGTATTTGCTTCCAAGAGAGAAACCAAAGAGTAACTTATTATAAAAACCCACAAAATCGTAGATGAGCTGTAATAATTTCAATAATTTCAGCCCATAGTGGCAATTTTCTAAAGGTCACGGTTAGAGCAGGCGCATTTGTGAGCAGAATAGTCACGAAAGTGGCATCATTTTAAAGGTTACTAAATATATGGGTGAGGCATTAACTCCCGGACCTCTGCAAATAACAGCCCTTCCTGAGAGTGCCTTTCCTGCAGGCTGGAGAGAAAAACGTTTTTATCTGAATCATTAAAACAAAATACAGTGCTTGTGCTTGCATAGACATTCTGTACTGCAAGCCGTGACCAGACCTGAAAGCCATGGTAAATGGCATTATTTTGTCTGTGCATTTTGTCTGCACAGAAAGGTATTACCATTTCTACTCTCACCATTCCTGGGACATTACGTGGTAACAGTAATGTGCACTAAACTGGTGCTTAATTTGAAAAAGGTAATAGAATCGGTAAGCGCTTGACAGTATGCCAATTCATACTTTAAACGGTAACCGCTCAATGACAGATGGTAATGATAGCACTCACTCGACTACACTTGGGTTTGATCTGTGTACAATGTATGAGTCGTGTTAAGTACCCCTTTTTGAAGTAACTTCCTATTAACGGAAAGCTGACACCCGCAAAAAAGAAGAAAAAAAACCACGAAGCTGCATTTAAGGGGTGGGAGCTGTGTGGCTGTGTGATTAGTCAAGTACAAGAGCCTGGAAGTTTAATTAAAGTCATCAGGCAATTAGGAGCCAGTGCGATAGTGCTTTACAGTGCGTTTCTGCCTTGTACATTAACAAGGCCTAATCAAAGAAGTCCCTTTGCTGATGGTATGATCTATAAATGTAGACCACAGTATATGGGTCAGTCACATGGCAAACAGTGTGGAAATGGAGAGTATTTGAGAATTAATCAGAGAAGGTTTATTGAACGCCACAGACCAGATGGGCTATAGACACTACAGTGTACACATTTTGAAATAATGGTGATAATCATTAATCATAATAATGAGGGGTGTTTTTTTCCCCCCAACATGACAGCAGTAACAGTGATATCAGCAGTGTTGTGCTAGTTACTGAAAAATAGTAACTCAGTTACTTTACTAGTTACTTCATTTCAAAGTAACTTCGTTACTGTACTAGTTACTTACACCCAAAAGTAATGAGTTACTGTGAAAAGTAACTATTTAGTTATTTAAAAAAAAAAAATTAAAAAAAAGATTGCTCCCGAGTCCCATGCCCCAGATAGTACTCAAAATCGGTTGATCAACTTGACAGTTTCCATTCACATCACCGAACTCTGCTAAGCAATGTGGTCTAGATACAAACACAAATCTGACACAAACAAATGTTGTCCCGAGTCGATATAATAAGAAGTGCGCCGGTTGAAGGAACAGCCTTGATGTCGCCGGAGCGTTTCATTATAACCATTATAATTCAAGGGTACTACGACTATGCGTGCACCTCATGGTACCAAAGCACCTCAAAGGCGCTTAAAACAAAATTACAAACATCACAAAACAAACTGGTCAGACTACTACTTGACCTGAACTCCAGAACCCACCTCACCCCTGCCCACTTTGACAACCTAGGATGGTTTAGAGTAGACGACAGAGTACAGCAACTTGCAATGGGCCTGGTCTACAAGATACACTATACGACCGGGGTACCCATGTACATGTCAAAATACTTCCCAAAGGTCAGTGAATACCACAACCACTACACCAGAGGAAGCTCAACAAATCATGTAAAACCCAGATTCGGCTCAAACAAGGGACTAAACACGTTTCGCAATTATGCCACAACAATGTGGAACGCCCTACCCAAAGCTAGGGGTAACAGTACTGTATATTTGAATACCGTTTATGTCACAAATGTATCAGTACTAAATACCTATATGTCCCTATGCCATAAATGTCATGTATGTTGTGTATGTCATAAATGTCTATATGAATTGAAAATGGGGGACCCTGATGGAAACAAGACAAACGTCTTTCTCAGGTCTGCATCCCCTTAACAATTGTATGTATTGAGCCGTACTGTATTGTACCCATTCTGCAATCTGTTAAATAAAGTTTTCATTCATTCATTCATTCACCATCTTGCAAGTTGCAACGTTGTTTAAGATATCAATCAAAGCATTGCAACGTTAGAATAGTTAGGATATCAATTGTGCATGAAAGGACTATATTTATATTGTTTGATTAGTATTATGAGATTCCCTGGCAGATTTCGTACAGTCAAAATCCGTTGATCAACTTGAGTTTCAGTGAACACATTGCACTCACCAAAGTCTGCGGTGGTCGAGATGTAGTAACGTTACGTTAGTCCAGTTGACTCCAACAGCGCCTCAAACATGTTCTTTATCTCGTTTCCATGTTGTATATTAATTATCTCTCCAAGTAGTTGCTAAATGGTTTGTTAGTTTGTTACTGCGTTCTTTTTATGTAGATTCATAGCGAGCGTTTGTTTTGTTTATAATAGAGAGGGTCTATTTCTTTCCGTAGCCGCATTTCTGGTTTGCGCATTTCTGATTGGCCAGTGGCCAGACTCGCCTCGTATCATTCTACGCGGGTGGCGAGTGGATTTGGATGAGTGACAGTCCTCGTAGTTAACGTTAGACTCCAGTATCTTTGAGCCAAAACACAAATGACATAACTAAAACGTTATTTTCTTTTCGCTCGACAAAAGAGAAATACGCGAGTGCTCTGCCTGGGCGCTGCCATTATCAGTCAGGAATCTCAGGAATAGTAAACAAAACACGCCCCCAGCATAGCGTTCCCCGCAGCCAGGCAGACAGGATATGAGGATAATAATAATAATAATAATAATAATAATCACTACCGCTCGCTATCAATCTACGCCGTATATAACGCAAATAACGCAGTGACGAACCATTCAGTAACGTAAGTAGCGTTACTGAATTTCAAAAGTAATGCGTTAGAGTACTAGTTGCGGCAAAAAGTAACTTTGTTTCTGTAACGCGTTACTTTGTAACGTGTTAGTCCCAACACTGGATATCAGTTGTGTTTTGCTGATATTACATTGATATAGATTGCCCAGTGCAATCCGAAGCTGTATTATCTGTAATTGTAAATATAATGGCTTTTGTGCAGTTCAGATGTTGGCCTTGCAAAAGCGATGCATCTTTATTTAATTTGTGTGGACTTCATTCAGAGTATTACTGCAGGAGGCAGTATATTCAGCCGTTGTTCCCATCTCCAGTGTGTTGATTGAGTAGAGTCCTTTCTCAGCACAATCCATGATATTGTTCATACTAGCTGCGAACAGTTAACCACAAACCAATGCAAAGTCTGTACAAGCTGCCTGAAGCTCGCTGAAATCTACTTTGTGTGCACCGTAGAGTACATTTCACTGAGCCTGTACGGAGTCAGCTTCTACAGACAGAAGCTCAACCCCATTGACCAGCTCAAACAAGGGACTAAACACGTTTCACAATTATGCAAATCATCAATGTGGAACGCCCTACCCAAAGCTGTAAAGGAATGTGAATCACTACCCACTTTAAAAACCACTCTCAAAGAGCACCTACGGGAGACTGCAATTAGAAACTGGCCCCTGTAAATGTCCTAACCCAACCCCCTCCAATGTACAGTAAATGTCCTAACACAATAATACACGAGACCCTATTCTTGGGACCAAGTAGTAAGGTTTCGTCGATATTCCAATGTACAGTTTCCCCCACCCCACCTACCCACCCCACCACCTCCAATGTACAGTTTCCCCTCCCCTCCCCCCACCCCACCTACCCAACCTCGTCCAATGTACAGTTTCTACGTCAAATGTATATACTCTCTATTTTAGACTCTTTTTGTATCACAAACCGTACTGTATTTGTAAATCTGGTATGTCATAAATGTATAGATGTAGCAGTACTGTCTATCTGTATGTCATGTATGTCATATATGTTATGATGAATTGAAAATGGGGGACCCTGATGTACTGTATTGTACCCATTCTGCAATCTGTTAATAAAATGTTCAATCAATCAATTCAATCAACCTTGCATTGGTTTGTGGCTAACTAACCGGAGCTAGTATGCGGAGCAGCTTGGATTGTGCTGAGAGAGGATTCTGCTGATCAAAAGAACTATCCCTTTAATTTGCGGATACTTTCCACCATAATTGGATGAACTTGTAAAAGAACTACTGCCCTTTTTTTCTTCTTCTTTTTTACCTCGTGAACCTCAATTTCAGGGTTTCAGAAAGTATGTCGATGGATTAAGATTCAATAAAGTAGCAATTTTTCATCTGTTGTACAAAATTATTGATGCTGCATGAAAAAGTTATTTAGCTTTTAAGTCTACGTCTATTAGGATTCAGATGAGACTCTGCTTGGCTTGAAATTACTCTGAGCTAGTTTGTGTTAAATAAGCACAAGTAAATAATCATAAACAACCATCATGTTCTTCTACAAAGCTTTGAGTTCTGCACTAATACTACTAACGCTTTGCTGCACCCCATCTTCAGCCAGGAGGCCGTTCGGAGGTCGACACCCATGACATACAAAATAGGATTTGTTTTCTTTTTTTTACCAGTGTGATGCAACAGTATACGCTCTGGTGCTCATCGTTCCAATTTATACAAACACACCCCATGTTTGGACACTTGTCACCAAGGGAACTGCCATGAAAAGACATGACATCAAATCGATATAGGCTGCCAGAGATGTGCTCATGGTTCCATGGGAGTCACTGTTAAAAAGAAAAATTAATTGACAGGTCATCTCACCCAATTTCAGAAGATCAGGGAAAACATTTTCCTTGATAGTTGTTCTCTTTGATCTGGCAAGGCTGGCAACTAGAATGCTTTTTCAAGAAATCTTGTAGTGCCTCTCCCAGTTTATTACCAACATCTACTGCGTATTCCCTTCGATGTCCCAGAAGGGAAAGTAACTCCAAAACATACAGTATACTGCAATTAACATCACGTTTCTTGGTGTACTCCGAGTATCCTAGGTATATTAATACACTTGTTTATTCACCTTAATATGGTATGGCTTCTGTCCACAGCTCTCCGCTCCATACATTCACTCTTTCATCCCCTACCATTAAAAGGAAAGAATGCATGTTATATGGCCCACTGTCTCCACCTGTATAAAGGGAATCTGAACCTCGCAGCGTGTGGGTAGCGCACAGAAGTGAGGGGCTGTATACATTTTTAAACCTCACACCAGGCCTGATATATTCATTGATGCCACTCTGGGCACACACTTTGGAAAGGGAATGTTTTATTCAAAGAGAGGGGAGTTTCGCCGCTCCCTTGTCACGGAAGCTATTATAGTGGTTGTCGCTGATGACTGCATGTGCGCCTCTTCTTTTATTAAATACATATCTCTCTCTCTCAGTCTTAGGTGTGACATTTTCCCTTCCATTTGTTTCGGTTCTGGTGCCAGCCTCTCTCAGGGGAAGAGAGAGACACGTACTCAGCCTTGTGGATAATATCCTGACCATGGCCCATACGCCATCGGGCCTTTTCTAATGAATTTACAGATGAACACCTCGTGGACCGGGTTGCTCGGCACTAACGCTGCCAGGGTTAGGGGTTCAGTTCAGCCGTACTGCAAAATGCATGCAGTCATTCCATTGTAAAGTGCTATGTGTAGTAGCAGAGAAACGCTATAGAAAATGCACACTTACCGACGTGTGTGCTGTGCCGTTGAAGTGATGCATGTGCGGTTGATTGAAAGGGTATTTCTATATGGGTTCCCATGGCAACATAATGACTTTATTTCATATGTGGAGTATTCTGCTTCACCGGCGTTTACGGCGGAGAGTGGCCCACAAAACACAGAAAGACTCGTCATCAGCAACAGAGCTTTTATGGAGCATACCTCCACCGCCTCTCTGAAGACATATTCCTAACTGTTGGGATCCAGATGCATTCTGTTGTTAGAACATAAATCTGCTGGGGCGGCCGGGTAGCGCAGCGGACTAAGCGTCTGTCTACCACCGCAGAGACAGTGGGATCGAATCCAGCCGCGGTACCACCGGCTTGGTGGGCCGTCCATACTGACACAATTGGCAGTGTCAGCGGGTGGGGAAGCCGGTGGGGTGGGTCCTGGTCGTTGTAAACAGCGACTCCTACAGATCGGCCGGGGCGCCTGCACAGCGAGGGAAGGACACGTTACACTTTCCCAGTGAGAGTCCGCGCTGCCAGGTGAAAAGAAGCGGTGGGCTGGCTGCATGTATCTTTTCCGCAACGGAATTCGGTTTCCGGGTTCCTCTGATTGACCACTGACCCCACGTGACCCTACCCTATTACACACGCCCCTTATCGACACGCGTTATGCGACGCTCTACAGCTCTTTCGCTGACTTCCTGACTTCCTCGCAGAACAGCTGTTTCCGTATTTATAATATTGGAAACGCTGCGCTGTGAGCGCTGTGAAGCACCTCTGTATTAAATGCCGACAGCACCTCTGTATTAAATGCCGCCAGCATCTCTGTATTAAATGCAGACTCATCAATCAATCAATAACAACATTAACGATAACGTTAACGTTAGCATTAGGCTAACGCCAAGCTGTAATGTTACCAGTCTCGCGTCTATCTGCTAACGTTAGCATTAGGTAATAACCGGTTTAAAATGGATGGTGATTACCTCACGTTGTGTCTATTCTGCTAGCATTAACGTTACTAGTACAAACAATCAAACCAAAACATTGACATCTAACTTATCTTTAGATATTTACTCAACCTCTAATGTCTAACTATGAATGAACACAACACTCTAACTTAACATCTTTAGCTGATAAAGTACTCAACCTCTACTGTCTTTAACTATAAACAAACACAACACTCTAACTTACCATCTTTAGATAATAAAGTACTCAACCTCTACTGTCTTTAACTATGAACAAACACAACACTCTAACGTACCATCTTTAGATAATAAAGTACTCAACCTCTACTGTCTTTAACTATGAACAAACACAACACTAACTTACCATCTTTAGATAATAAAGTACTCAACCTCTACTGTCTTTAACTATGAACAAACACAACACTCTAACTTACCATCTTTAGATAATAAAGTACTCAACCGAGTGGAGTGTAGACAAGTACACTCAGTCCTACTGTAAGAGCATGGGTCACTCTGAGCCCCAAGTACACTCAGTCCTACTGTAAGAGCATGGGTCTGAGCCCCAAGTACACTGTCCTACTGTAAGAGCATGGGTCTGAGCCCTAAGTACACTCAGTCCTACTGTAAGAGCATGGGTCTGAGCCCCAAGTACACTGTCCTACTGTAAGAGCATGGGTCTGAGCCCCAAGTACACTCCGTCCTACTGTAAGAGCATGGATCACTCTGAGCCCCAAGTACACTCAGTCCTACTGTAAGAGCATGGGTCTGAGCCCCAAGTACACTCCGTCCTACTGTAAGAGCATGGGTCTGAGCTCCAAGTACACTCTGTCCTACTGTAAGAGCATGGGTCACTCTGAGCCCTAAGTACATTCAGTTCTACTGTAAGAGCATGGGTCACTCTGAGCCCTAAGTACACTCAGTTCTACTGTAAGAGCATGGGTCACTCTGAGCCCCAAGTACACTCCGTCCTACTGTAAGAGCATGGGTCACCCTGAGCCCCAAGTACACTCCGTCCTACTGTAAGAGCATGGGTCACTCTGAGCCCCAAGTACACTCCGTCCTACTGTAAGAGCATGGGTCTGAGCCCCAAGTACGCTCAGTCCTACTGTAAGAGCATGGGTCTGAGCCCTAAGCACACTCAGTTCTATATCAGGATATCCCTGTGAAAGCATACCACGAGAAGACTTTAACTTGAGATGATCTCAGATTGTCACGTCTCCCCCTCTTAACATGTGCTACGACCCTGCCATAGACCCGATACAAGCAGCCATAAGCTGCAGCAGAGGTTCAGTCCAGTGATTGCCTTGCTGGACAAACCCAGAACATAGAGTGTTGTGTTTGTTCATAGTTAAAGACAGTAGAGGTTGAGTACTTTATCATCTAAAGATGGTAAGTTAGAGTGTTGTGTTTGTTCATAGTTAAAGACAGTAGAGGTTGAGTACTTTATTATCTAAAGATGGTAAGTTAGAGTGTTGTGTTTGTTCATATTTAAAGACAGTAGAGGTTGAGTACTTTATTAGCTAAAGATGTTAAGTTAGAGTGTTGTGTTCATTCATAGTTAGACATTAGAGGTTGAGTAAATATCTAAAGATAAGTTAGATGTCAATGTTTTGGTTTGATTGTTTGTACTAGTAACGTTAATGCTAGCAGAATAGACACAACGTGAGGTAATCACCATCCATTTTAAACCGGTTATTACCTAATGCTAACGTTAGCAGATAGACGCGAGACTGGTAACATTACAGCTTGGAGTTAGCCTAATGCTAACGTTAACGTTATCGTTAATGTTGTTATTGATTGATTGATGAGTCGGCATTTAATACAGAGGTGCTGTCGGCATTTAATACAGAGGTGCTGTCGGCATTTAATACAGAGGTGCTTCACAGCGCTCACAGCGCTGCGTTTCCAATATTATAAATACGGAAACAGCTGTTCTGCGAGGAAGTCAGGAAGTCAGTGAAAGAGCTGTAGAGCGTCGCATAACGCGCGTCGATAAGGGGGGCGTGTAATAGGGTAGGGTCACGTGGGGTCAGTGGCCAATCAGAGGAACCCGAAAACCAAATTCCGTTGCGGAAAAGATACACGCGGGCTGCCTACACATGTGTCGGAGGAATCATATGTGATAGTCTCCGCCCTCTCGGACCGACGGTAGGGGGTCAGAGTGCGCAACGACCAGGAAGGGGATTGGGAATTGGCATAACGACTAACATTGGGATGGGAGAAAAATGGAAAAAGGAGGGGGGAAAAGATAATAAAAAAAATAATAAAAAAGAACATAAATCTGCTACACATTTGCATGATTGCATACATATCATGATGAAATGGCCAACGCTGTGCAGATTCCTCATTCCTCGCATTGGATGAATGACTTCCCTCCTCGTGTGTGGATCTCTTTGTTGCATGCGAGTGCACATGCTACTCTACGCTACCGTGCATGTGTACATGCATGTGCTTGTGTGTGTGTGTGTGTGTGTGTGTGTGTGTGTGTGTGTGTGTGTGTCTGTCTGTCTGTCTGTGTCCTGTAGTGCTTTTATGAAGTAACAGCATGCCCTGTTTTAATACACACACACACCGTCTCCGTGAGTCAGACCAGCTGCCTCCTATCAACGTCAGGAGATAAATCAAGGCTTGTTGGGTGCTCACTGAGGCGCCCGTGGTGCCGGTTATTTCTGATTCTCAACACATTTGCCCGGCTTACAAAGCACAACAGTTATTCTAATTCAAAATCCCTCCCACGCTTGAGGAAGCAGACAAGATTTAGACATCTTTGTTTGGCTGAGTCAGACCCTCTGTGGCACGGTTGATATGGCACTGAGAGCGGGCCCCGTTTGGAACGAGATCCTCCGTTGAACAAAGGGAGGTTTGAGGCAGACATGCTTGTTTTTTTTGTGGTTTGGGTGAAATGAACAATGAAAACCGAATAAACTTTCTCTGTCTGGAATGGCGGCGCCACACAACAACCTTTTTGTTCTCGTGTATGTAAATAATCCTCTCCCAGGCGACTTTAAGATGTGGCATAGTGTTAAAACTGTACAGACTGTGCATTGTTCCACGTCCATCTTTACGTCAAATCAATCTGCTTTGTGTGTGTGTGTGTGTGTGTGTGTGTGTGTGTGTGTGTGTGTGTGTGTGTGTGTGTGTGTGTGTGTGTGTGTGTGTGTGTGTCACACAGAGATTGGGACTTGAGATGCACTTAAGGTGTAAGCAAATCAACTCTCAAATCGAGACTCAGACATGACTGGAGATTAGGGACTTGTTGTGACCAATCTAAGAGAGAACAGCCTAAATAAATGAAACGTTTAATTTCAGGTAACATTCTGTGCATTTTGCCAGCATTGACCAAAATAAGCTGTCATCCAAACTGTGTGTGTGTGTCGGCCTGGCCTGGTTGCGTGAATACTTTCGGCAGCCAACTTGCCCTTCCTCGTTGCTGGATTATGTAATTGGTTTGTCATGACAAACCAATAAAAAATCGCGAATTAACCGGTGGCTACAACAACACACAGTAACTACATGCATCATTGTTTACAACTGGACACGGACGCGTTAAACTAACCTAAAGTTAGTTGTTCACCAACAATCTACAGACACAAACAAACACAGAACCGGACTGTTATATTAAATTAATTGATTGCTGTTTAACGCGTCCATGTCCAGTTGTAAACAATGATGCATGTAGTTACTGTGTGTTGTTGTAGCCACCGGTTAATTCGCGATTTTTTATTGGTTTGTCATGACAAACCAATTACATAATCCAACATATGTGTAAAGGCATATATGTGTATAAACATATTCCAGTTAAGGGTATATTTTTTTAATGATTCGTTACGGCGTAATCAATACTTCCATTTGTATAAATTGCGTTAAGCGGAGCCTGGCTGAGGAGCTGGCTGAGGAGCGCGTCGCGGCTCATGGGCATGCGCGCGCTCGGCCAATCAGAGCAACGCGGAAGGGCAAGTTGGCTGCCGAAAGTATTCATGCGGCCTGGTTTGAGCATGCAGTATCCCTCACTGTAGCCTATAGACATGCGTCTGTTACATATATTAACACATTCAGAGCCGGCCGGATATGACCAAATTAGGGCTTGTAGGCCAGCGCTTTAGGCAATGGGAGGACGGGGATATTTGCAACCGCTTAAACTATATCTTAAATTATGACAATGGGTCTAATACACCCGTCGCTTATCAATGACTTGCTTGCAGTCAACATGTATGAAACGGATTGTTTTTTCATCTGTACATTTCCGTTTTATACTGTTTTGAATACGAGTATAGTTTTGGAGATTTCTAGTAATTCCAGAGAAAGACACGATAATAGCCCTTTAGTGGAATACACAAAACACGTTGTAATTTTTCGGCTGATTTATGAATCGTTTACAAATAAACGCTAGATTATCGATAGTATATGTGTCCTCATGCACGAAGAGAAGCGGGGTCTGAAAAATCGATTCTCCGTACTTTGGTTGGCGCAAACCTCACATTTTTTATTCTTTATTTGGTTCCACAAATTATATTACATAAACAGGGAATCAAATGTATCGGGGCCAAGCAGCACTGAACACTTAAGGGACACATAGCACCTCCTTCTCCACGTGGCTAAGCTGCCAATAATAGCTGAGACAGAGCAATATTTGGCAATTTGTTTGGCTTTTCTTTTAGACATTGCAGCAATTCTCAGACCGGTCATGGTGCATTTGTATACATGGCTAAGACTTCCGAATACAAGTACACTATATCTACACCTATACCCAAGGTCGGCCATCACACTGAGCAGTGGTTGGTATTTGATATACTTGTCCCGGAAGCGTCTATGCTTTTACCAACGCGTTCGTGTTTCCGGGTTCCCGTTTTGCGCTCGGATTGGCCACTGACCTACACTAGTACGCCCCCCTCATAGACGCGTCCGGTTCTGTGCTTTTGTTTTGAGCTGATGCTAGTTTTCAACGGAGAGACACACACACATCGCGGCGCGAGTGCAGCTTCACAGGCAGCCTGTGATGAGGAGGAGGAAGAGCTGTGGATTTAATCGGCAGGAGAGAGAGAGAGCTCAAAGCCGTATATAATATAATAGCCCTGTGGTGCGGTCAGAGGCTGCTCAAACTACCTGTGTTGTAATAAATTAATTGATTGATGTTTAACTTGTCCGTGTGTGTGTCCAGTCCTTTCGACTAGCAAAGCATAGACGTAAACGGGTATGCTATGGAACAATATGTGCTTGGGTTTTCAGAAAAAGGCCAAACATCCTCTCTTACCTTGACCATTAAAAAGCCTCCATAATTTAGTATAGTATTCCCATGGCATGGTGCTGAGCTGCAGCCAGCTAGCATTGATGCTATCCAATGCTAACAACATTAGCTAAATAGCTTACCAACTGAGGTAAACGTTAAATACAGACAACGTTTGCTACAATTACAGTGGTATCCTGAGGTAACGTTAAATACAGACAACGTTTGCTAGTCGAAAGGACTGGACACACACACGGACAAGTTAAACATCAATCAATTAATTTATTACAACACAGGTAGTTCGAGCAGCCTCTGACCGCACCACGGGGCTATTATATTATATACGGCTTTGAGCTCTCTCTCTCTCCTGCCGATTAAATCCACAGCTCTTCCTCCTCCTCATCACCGGCTGCCTGTGAAGCTGCACTCGCGCGCGATGTGTGTGTGCGTCTCTCCGTTGAAAACTAGCGTCAGCTCAAAACAAAAGCACAGAACCGGACGCGTCTATGCCTTCTACAACGCTGTTCGGTTTCCGGGTTCCTCTGATTGGCCACTAAGCCCACGTGACCCTACGCTAGCACGCCCCCCTTATCGCCGCCAGTTCGCGCGACAAGCCCCTTCAATGACAGAGCTCTCATATTTGCGAATGCATAAACTATATCTTAAATTATGGCTAAATTAAATGTGTCTAATATGGCCGTCGCTTATCAATGACTTGTTTTGTTTACATCAGGGTGAACGCTGTTGCATTCGCAAATATGAGAGCCAAAACAATGCATTTTTTTTTTACCTTACGTGTTCCATAGACTCACAGGAATTGTGTAAAATTGCCCAAATAGTGAAAGGAATAGCAAAACACAGGACATTTAATGTTAATGTTATGCTCAGTCTTGACTTGCGGAGTGCGCACTTTTTTTTCTATGCACACTGCCAGCCAGGCCTTTATGCAACGAGAGATTCAGATACAATTTAACACAAACGGTTCCAAAGGTATTAATGTTTCTCTGCATATTTTCACACCGCCAACAAAGTAGCCTACTGGGATTTGTAGCTGTCATTTCTGCGTGTCTCAGTCTCGTCTCCGACACTTGAGACCTGCATACTTTGCCACACTCCGCGACACAACTGTAGTTCTTTCTACTGTGTCGGAATAAATACAGTCAAACAATTGTAGTGAATTCCTACAGAATCCTACAATAATCTAAGGTTATTGTAGTACAGTACAATGAGATTGCTTATCTGGAAGGAGGAGAAAGGGATCATATTGATAGAATTGTTGGTCTCTTCATCTGACTTAAAGCAGATGGAAGAAATAAACGTGTAGCCAGACAAAACCATGAACTATAGTTCAACTCAGCATTTATTTGAGCCAGAGGCCAAGGTGAATAAGAAGTTGCCTTTTGCATACAAAAGATTATCAGAAAACATTAACATGGCTGCCGTGTACAGAAATCACAATAAGGTTTGCATTCTCAAACCCCAATATGTACAGAAACAGTCACTTGGTTAACATAATTTGAACATAGAGAATTTACTGTACACATTTTACGTGAGTAAATCATGGGAAACACCAATGGTTGTTTATAGATTAGAGTAATGTACAGATCCCTGATCTGTAAACCAGATGTAGTAAATTCCTACAGAATCCTACAATAATCTAAGGTTATTGTAGTACAGTACAATGAGATTGCTTATCTGGAAGGAGGAGAAAGGGATCATATTGATAGAATTGTTGGTCTCTTCATCTGACTTAAAGCAGATGAAGAAAGAAACGTGTAGCCAGACAAACCATGAACTATAGTTCAACTCACAATTTATTTGAGCCAGAGGCCAAGGTGAATAAGAAGTTGCCTTTTGCATACAAAAGATTATCAGAAAACATTAACATGGCTGCCGTGTACAGAAATCACAATAAGGTTTGCATTCTCAAACCCCAATATGTACAGAAACAGTCACTTGGTTAACATAATTTGAACATAGAGAATTTACTGTACACATTATACATGAGTAAATCTGGTTTACAGATCAGGGATCTGTACATTACTCTAATCTATAAACAACCATTGGTGTTTCCCATGATTTACTCACGTAAAATGCAATCAGCTCACAGTAGTCTCTGGGTGGGGAGCGGGGAGCACGCAGATCGGGGTTGGGATCTGGGCTCCAGAATCACACTTTGTCGCCCCTTATATCTTATAATTTCTAGCCAATAATAGCACATTTTACTAATATGGTCCTCCAATCCGGCTGGTTCTTCTGGAAGGGCGGTCCGCCCTTCCCCCTGGTTTCCTCTGGGGGGGGGGCTGGTTGCCCCCCCCTCCTCGATTTCCTGTGTGGGTCTTCCTTTAAACAGAGGGGGGCCGCCAATGGCCCCCGTCGGTGTGGTTCCTTTGATGAGTCTTGGCTGCTCAAATCCTCTGACTGAATAAACATTCCTGTGTGTACCCTTAGTGACCAGATCATATAGCTGTGATAATATCTATATAGATGTTTTTATTGGGTTCTTTATCCAATCAAAGCCAATCAAGTATCATGCTTTTTCATTTAGCTTTAAACCATGTCTTTATTGATTAATGATCTTTTAATCCTGTCTGATACTTATCAGAGCCAGCTATCTGGTGTCTGCTCTGTTAGTGCAGACCTCTGCTATCATTTGGGTGTGACTTTTCAGTTTCTTTGTTCTAGTGGGGGTTGAAATAACTCCCTGCTGTTATCTGATGCCACTGTCTCTAGAATCGTTCCTCATTTCGCCCTGCAGCCCACTCTGCTGCTAAACAGTATACAAGGCATAATGTTATGGTTTCCCAATTATTCACACATTTTAGTTATGAATATCAACGTCAATACTACCACACAATCTAACAATAATTAACACATTTACAAGTCGTATTAAGTTTTGCAAATAAGGAAACAGAAACAGCGGGGGGAGAAAATGTATGAATGTGGATGAGAGCCTTGCCATTAAATGGTTGTAGCTACGGCTGTGGGGGTGCTGGAGACATAATCCAATAGACTTGTATACGCCTTAGTCTCCTGAACACGGCGCGACCAATCCCAAGTCGATCGGCACTTTCTCGGCCGAGCCATAGTAATTCTTCCGCACCTACTCCCGAACTCCGCATGCGCAGATTGCCCACGGATTGTCCAGAGATCTAGGTTCATCAATCAATCAATCATCAATGCGTAGTTCGGGAGTAGGTGCGGGAAAGTGATGTTATGGGAGATTAATAATATAATAATGAGCAATAACTTGTTCTGAGTCCAAAAGTTGAAATAAGGAAATAGAAAATAGATTTAATTCCTCACATAGATCAATTGATAAGGAATGCACAGTTGAAGATCAGACCATGTAAACAAATGTCCGATCACCAAGTGAGGACGATCTCTCGTTCCGCAAGACCGTTAATACAAAATTAATATATACATATGACGTGGAAGGAACTGGAACATCACCCTGAGGATTGGCTGAAATGACTATTATGGCTGCTTTACAAGGAAAACAGAGCGGATCCCATAACAATGTCACTTATGGCCTTATAGCAAGGATCAACATAGATCATAACCAAATTGTTTTGACTGGCTAATGTGTGCTTCTCTTAAAGAGAAACGCACATACTACGTTGATATCTGATGACAGCGCCCTCTCATACAATACCACAATGGTATGATAATATATTTCCACGACAGTTCCCTCCTTTTGATAATATAATCAACATTATTATCACCATATAAAACAAAACAGAAATAATTATCACACTTAAACAACTACTACCACCAGCCCCTAGAGGGAGACAGCGGCCTACATATAAAGGCGGCCAGGATGAGGGATGGTGAACAGATCTCCATCCCAGTGAGGTGATGGAATGTCCAAGTCGTGAACCGTGAGATGATGAAATGTCCAAGTCGTGAACCCAGCACAGCATCCCGGCGCTGGTCACAACACAACACAGGTCCAGACGGAAAACACCTCTCCAACAAGCTGGAAAGAAACACAAAATCCCAGGAAAAGTATTTTGCAGAAAAATAACCATCCACCGAAGACCCCAGAACATATACCCATAAAAACATATCATAATAACAATAACAATAGCCATAATAATAATAATAAAATAAGAATAATAATAATAATAAAATAAGAATAATAATAATAATAAAATAAGAATAATAATAATAATAATAAAATAAGAATAAGAATAATAATAAAATAAGAATAATAATAATAATAATAATAATAATAATAATAATAATAATAATAATAAAAATAACAAGAAGCATAATAAGAAAAGGAATTAAAAAACAACAAAACTGACAGACACAAAAACTTTCTGGAACTCTAAGGACAACACAACCTCTAATGTGTAATATTAACCACAACTTGCCTCTTGACATTGCAGAATCCCGAGATGAAACAGGGCACGTCCACACCATTCCAAAAAAAAAAACCCCGCGCCGATGGGACATCTCACAGGTAGACAATGGGCAGCAAAAGATCCCTGTTATACAGGTGTCCCGCCGTGCCAAAAAATCATGCTCCCGAGAGGGCTTTTAGAAAAGCCTGTCTCTACCCACGGACGCGACCTATCACCCCCCACCCACCATCCTATTGTTCGTGGTCCAGCAGTCATGGGCTGGGAAAGCGTCCACAGCCGGCCCGGTCTGCTCCCCGCGTAAGCCAATCACCGGTGGGAATGGAACAGCAGGACACGCCCCATCTCTCCCTCGGAAAACAAAAAGAGAAAATACATCACACACTAATTCCAGCATCAAACGATTCAACATGCCAAATATTTAAGAAATAATGTACCAGAATGTGTCGGCTATGTGTCTGTCACGTGCGGCTCTACTTCAAATTTTATTTATTTTTTCTCAGAGCGCCTCGCCTAAAGTTGTCACATAAAGGAAAACAGACATCACACACTGTCTTCATCCTCAGATAAATCTGAAACCTCCCCCTCTCCTGTGTCACAATGAGCGGAAGGATCCCCAGATGAATCTGAAACCTCCCCCCCTCCCATGTCACAACGAGCGGAAGGAGAAAGAGAAATCTGAGCTCTGTCTGTGTAGGCACACACACACACACACACACGTTTACATGTTAGTATCTTGTTATTGACAGTAGGGCTGGACTGTTTTTGCTCATCATCACATTGTACCAGCCACCAAAATACTCATCAATATTTACATAGATTGACATTTGTGTCTGTGATCAAAAGCAACGCCAGCCACGTATAGTTTAACTACATTTCTCAATAGTGGTGTTTACTTGCAACCGAGTAGCGTTATGAGTAGTGTAACGTATGTTGTTTTACTTGCTACTGCCGGAGAAATTGGGCTGCTAAATGAGGATTAGAGATCAGTAATGTTTTGGTGGTGTTTGTTCAGTGATAACAACATTGGCTAAATAGCTAACAAAATGAATACAACGTATAGCGTGGCTAACGACGCAGAATAACGTTAAAACAATTGCATGCATGATTGTTTACAATAAGCGGGTGGTCAAAGGACTGACATAACGGGTAGATTGCCTGCACACCACAGGGCACACAGGGGTTCCGCGAGATGCCTGATGGGAATGTTTCTTTAAGAACAACTATTGAACTAAACAAATAGTCTATCTAGTGCTTCATGTGTATACAATAAGTGCTTAATCTAATAACATGAACTAAAAAAGAAGTCGATCAAAATGTCTTCACACGTTTCGTAAAGTTATTATAGGAACTTTATCAACTTAACGTCCGCGGCAGGCGTCATTGCTTTTACCAACAGGGTTTCCAACATTTCCACTGAGCAGTCGCATTCGTGTGACGTCACTCCGGGGTCCTATGACTATCTCCGTTACAGAGCTGGCGCGGCTCTGGTTCGTTATCGTTTACAAGGGAATACAAAGCGGCTGTCGTGATAATCACACAACAATACTTCCGGTCCGGTCGGTGGGCTTCAAAATAAAAGTCTAGAACACCGGAAAAGACGGAGCGGTGGGCTTCAAAATAAAAGTCTAAAACACCGGAAAATAAGTTTATTTTGTACAGCGTTTTCCTCCACGAGTACTCAAGTACATCATGTGATCAATCGATCTGGATTATTTTTGCCCATCCCTAGTTTATCCTGTGCTGAAGTCTATTCCAATAGAGATAGTGTATATTTTGGTCTTTATTTTGATTATGGTTTCAATCCTGGGCCAAGGATTCATTTTTGCTATACATTGAGACAGGTATAATGGGGCAGAAGGAAGGGGCTTCACTATGGCAGCAAGTCATATTGTTTATTGTTGAAAAGGATCCCCATTAGCTGTCGCCTAAGTGGCGAGGGGAAGCCACTGTATATATATATATGTGTATATATATATGTATATGTGTGTATATATATATATATATATTGGGGGGAGATGGTAGCATCTAAAGGTGCCAGGTCAGAGAGGTTGAAATGTGCTTGGCTTGGAAGACACAAAACATAACAACATGAGATACATATGACAATCACAATTAACAATGTAGACATCATTATCAACATCATATTTAAGTAGTGCATTCTTAGGTGGTATTTGAAAGACACTTTACTATTCAATTTACTTATGTTCAGTGGGCAGTTATTCCAATGATTGATGGCACGATAAACTTTAAAGATTTTGGACGTGGTAACGTAATCTGTCCATCATCAGCTGACCTAGTAAAATAAGAATGAACCTGGTTGCATCTGACAATTTGTTTGTATAAGAAAACAGGTTGAGACGAAAAGACAGTGTTCCTGAAAAACTAACCTTGCAGCTCTGTGGTGGGCAGTTTGCAATTTCTTTAGTTGACCTTTGGATACAGAGGACTATACTGCTGCACAATAATCTAGGTGACATCCTAGCCTTAATTGATAAAGTATCAGTAATCGAATTACCTATATCTGACCATCACTGTGTATTTAACAGAGACAAAAAAAATGGAGGGAAAACCCTGCGGTAAAGTAACTAGGAAAATTTGATGGAAGGACGGATGTCATAACCTTGCCCTCTCACTTTCAAACATGCAGAGCGGCAGGGTTTTTGTTATGACGCCAGCTGTAATAGTGTGTTTTGGGACAGGCGAGTGCAAGAGGTACATGCGCGTTCACAAGTAATGTATGCTTGTGGATAATAGAGTGGATATGTATTAATACTCCCAGATGAAGGTAATAGGCTAATGTGTTGGACCTGAAAGGCTGTCCCTCCTAGTTGTGGGCTTTCAGAGGCAGGGCAGAGGGAACAGAGCGAGTGGAGCACAAGACAAACCACTCAAGTTAACGTAAAGCTGCAATACGTAGTTTTGGGATAGAAGTGGGTGTGTGATAGTATCTTTAGAACCAAATTATCAGAGTAGCAGTATATACACGGCACTCCATTTGCAACAAAATAGGAAGAACAGCAATATTCTTCACTAACAAATTACAGGACAATTTGCTTGTGTTATGTCAACTGAGCTTTACAAAACTGTCATGGGAGATGACCACAGCTAAAACGGTGCCGGGTCAGAGAGATCAAAATGTGCATGGTTTGCCTATGTTTAAAACTCAAGTCCGCCTTCCCTCCATCCTGTATAATGCAAGACATCGGCAATGTATAGTTTTCTCTGATTACAGTCCCAGATGCCCCCCTGGAAAATGCATAGCGCCCGCTTATTTTGCCCCTGGACAACTTTTTACCGTAAGCACGCTATGTGTTGCTCCTGAGTCAACAATGAATGTCACCGGTGCATTTGAAATATACAAAGTCATAACTGGCATCTTTAAGTAAGCTGTATTCTCAAACTTTAAATATGTTTCTACAGCTAAAACAGGCACTCTACTTTCAATATGCGAAATGGCTTCCGCTATCAGTGTGTGCATTCCTTCACTTTGTTTTTCATTGCACATTGCATGTGTGCGAAGTCGGTTGAGAGTGTGTGTGTGTTTATACTCTGCCTGCGGTCGCTGCTCTGCCCGGCCCTCCTCGCCTCGACACCCATCCGCCGTGATCCCCCTATCAGTCAATGCGATGGCTCCACTCCATGTTCCTCTCTCTCTCTCTCCCGTTCCACCTCGTCCTCCTTTACGGCGCTGTTGTTGAACCTCAGCACGCCACTGCTCCTTTTCAAATCGATCCCTTTGATCGCAATCTCGGCGCCAATGATAGTTTTCGCCACAAATGAAGCACGCCCCTGGGCGTTGACGCTGTCCCTGTTTTTTATAGGCATTTCCCCTCTGATTTCCTCTCGGAACGGTCTGGCCAGCTCCGTCCTCCCTCGAAAGTTGTGTGACAGCTCTCACCAAAGTCAACACCAACGAGGAAGGGTCCCCTGATGTGGACCTCGCCCCCATTATGACTTTTGACGTAGCCCGTGTATTTCGTTCCACGGACAGCTGGAGCTCCCTCAGCTGTTTGGAAATGTGGAAAAGGTCATCCGTTGTTGTCAATCCAGCCTTTGGCGTGTTCGGCTTAGGTGGCGTCGGAGGCTGCCACGGCGGAGGGGGAGGTAGCTCTCCAGGGCAGGAGGAATCAAAGTGTGGCAGGAGAGGCGCCGGTAGTCCAGGTGGTTGCCACAGGGGAGGCTCAGTCGCCGGTAGTCCAGGTGATTGACGCAGGGGAGATCCAGTAGCCGCCGCCGGTAGTCCAGGTGGTTGACGTAGGGGAGGCCTCACACACGGAAGGACATCGATGCCAGGGTCCAGACAAAGCAGCGACACCACCGCCGTGGGGGAAGAGACAGACAGCAAAATGTTATCCTCTACATCGTCTGCAGGCAAAAGCTTCATCGCTCTTCTTCCCTCTCTCCTCTCTGCCTCCCTCTTCCATAGACCTAAACAAGCCTCTTGCTTCTCTAAATCCTCCACAACTTCTATTTTAACATGCTTCTTTTTCCTCAACCGACTCCTCACTTCCCTCAATGCTTCCTCCAACTCTTTCAACTTAGTCAATGAGAAAGAACCCCCTATCGGAAAATTGTTTTCCTTTACCCACTTGTCGACGTATGCCACAGAATCTAAACCATAAGTGCTTCTCATATACTTCACTCTTCCACTTTCCTCACCCTGTGGCCCCGCCAACTTGCTCCTGCTTCTTCCCATAGCGCAAATAAAATAAAGATAACAAATATAACAAAAACAAACCAAACAAAACAAAACCAAACAGAAAATAAAAGACAAAAAATAAAAACCCACAATAAAATATGTGGCAGACAAATCGTTTCCTCTGAACACTTTCGAGAAAAAAGCTCTGTGGAGTAGCGTACTAACACACGCCTGTTATTTCGGATACAATGCCCCTATCTTATTTCTATTCAGAAAAACTGCAGTATGACCAGATAAGGTAGTGGAAAACGAATCACACGACATAAGCCCCTGTCCCCCTATCTTTTGGCATCCCACGCACGGTCCAACTTCCCGCCTCTCTGTTAGGAAACCCACAGAATCTAAACCTTCTCATATACTTCCAGAATCAGTGCCTAAAACAATTTGCATGAACTTCCCTTTCCACTATACCCACAGTACTTTGCACACGCCTGTTATTTCGGATACAAATGTAATTCACGCCTAATTATCGGAACATACCTCTTAATCTAAAGTGTTCAGAGGAAAACCACAAAAAAGGGTACCCAAAAAAAAAACAATACTATGTTCCAGCCCTAGACAACATCTGGACTCAGAATCTCAAAATAACTTCCAACTCCCGCATGCATCCATATGGGTTTACCTGCCAGAGATGACAAAACAGTCGGTGTCCAGGTGTCCCCCCTTCTCCTGAATCCTTTCCCCGGAGGCTTAGGGCAGGGGATAATTTAGTATTCCCCTGGATTGCTCGTCGGCAATGAACCGCTCTGAACTCCCGCTGTCTGGTCTATCTTGACACCCTAATGTAACTGTAACTCCTCGTCGCCATCTGTTATGGGAGATTAATAATATAATAATGAGCAATAACTTGTTCTGAGTCCAAAAGTTGAAATAAGGAAATAGAAAATAGATTTAATTCCTCACATAGATCAATTGATAAGGAATGCACAGTTGAAGATCAGACCATGTAAACAAATGTCCGATCACCAAGTGAGGACGATCTCTCGTTCCGCAAGACCGTTAATACAAAATTAATATATACATATGACGTGGAAGGAACTGGAACATCACCCTGAGGATTGGCTGAAATGACTATTATGGCTGCTTTACAAGGAAAACAGAGCGGATCCCATAACAATGTCACTTATGGCCTTATAGCAAGGATCAACATAGATCATAACCAAATTGTTTTGACTGGCTAATGTGTGCTTCTCTTAAAGAGAAACGCACATACTACGTTGATATCTGATGACAGCGCCCTCTCATACAATACCACAATGGTATGATAATATATTTCCACGACAGTGACTATAGCTCGGCAGAGAAAGTGCCGATCGACTTGGGATTGGTCGCTCCGTGTTCAGGAGGAAACTCTATTCTATTGGATCATGTCTCCAGCACCCCCACAGCCATAGCTACAACCACTTAATATCATGGCTCTCATCCACATTAATTCATTTTCTCCCCCCGCTCTCTCCTCCATGAGCTCAAGATTCAAGAGTTTTATTTGTCACATACATACCAGGGCATACAGTGAAATGCGGGTGGCCGTGCCCGCTTTGATTGTGCAATAATACTAATAATAAAATAGACATAAAAAAACAGGTAATAAAATAGACATAAAATGGGCATGATAAAATAGACATGCTAAATTCCTGAGATAGTGCAATACAATGTTAGCTAAGGCACTGGGTCCTATGTACACTACTATACAATATACAGTTTTCACTCTATATCCTTATGCTATACTAAACTATACTATACAAGAACCACATCGGTTATTTCCTTAAAGTGACCTTTATCTTCCTCGTTCCTTTAAAGTGTCCTTTCCATTTTGTTTAAGGGGAGACACTGCAGGTGAATAGGGTAAAAAAATTTACTAATAGATATCACAATGAAACTTCCCCAGTTGATTACTTATATTAAGACAAGACTTTTTTGTATTACAAGTTTTCTGAAATTGTATGTTTAAATATGCAAATGAGGCATGATCTACTTAAATATGCACTAATTTGCATATAATTCCAGGACAGAAATCTGAACATTGGATAAAGCCATTTTCAAAATTATAGTTTCATTTTGTTGACATATTAGAGCCAAAGGTTATTACAGAGGGGATTTTGGATATCTCTTTTTATCACTCCATAAATCAGAAAATACTCCATTCAGTAAATTTTTATGGTAAAATTCCATATTTCGCCATTAGTTGACCTTTGGATACAGAGGACTATACTGCTGCACAATAATCTAGGTGACATCCTAGCCTTAATTGATAAAGTATCAGTAATCGAATTACCTATATCTGACCATCACTGTGTATTTAACAGAGACAAAAAAAATGGAGGGAAAACCCTGCGGTAAAGTAACTAGGAAAATTTGATGGAAGGACGGATGTCATAACCTTGCCCTCTCACTTTCAAACATGCAGAGCGGCAGGGTTTTTGTTATGACGCCAGCTGTAATAGTGTGTTTTGGGACAGGCGAGTGCAAGAGGTACATGCGCGTTCACAAGTAATGTATGCTTGTGGATAATAGAGTGGATATGTATTAATACTCCCAGATGAAGGTAATAGGCTAATGTGTTGGACCTGAAAGGCTGTCCCTCCTAGTTGTGGGCTTTCAGAGGCAGGGCAGAGGGAACAGAGCGAGTGGAGCACAAGACAAACCACTCAAGTTAACGTAAAGCTGCAATACGTAGTTTTGGGATAGAAGTGGGTGTGTGATAGTATCTTTAGAACCAAATTATCAGAGTAGCAGTATATACACGGCACTCCATTTGCAACAAAATAGGAAGAACAGCAATATTCTTCACTAACAAATTACAGGACAATTTGCTTGTGTTATGTCAACTGAGCTTTACAAAACTGTCATGGGAGATGACCACAGCTAAAACGGTGCCGGGTCAGAGAGATCAAAATGTGCATGGTTTGCCTATGTTTAAAACTCAAGTCCGCCTTCCCTCCATCCTGTATAATGCAAGACATCGGCAATGTATAGTTTTCTCTGATTACAGTCCCAGATGCCCCCCTGGAAAATGCATAGCGCCCGCTTATTTTGCCCCTGGACAACTTTTTACCGTAAGCACGCTATGTGTTGCTCCTGAGTCAACAATGAATGTCACCGGTGCATTTGAAATATACAAAGTCATAACTGGCATCTTTAAGTAAGCTGTATTCTCAAACTTTAAATATGTTTCTACAGCTAAAACAGGCACTCTACTTTCAATATGCGAAATGGCTTCCGCTATCAGTGTGTGCATTCCTTCACTTTGTTTTTCATTGCACATTGCATGTGTGCGAAGTCGGTTGAGAGTGTGTGTGTGTTTATACTCTGCCTGCGGTCGCTGCTCTGCCCGGCCCTCCTCGCCTCGACACCCATCCGCCGTGATCCCCCTATCAGTCAATGCGATGGCTCCACTCCATGTTCCTCTCTCTCTCTCTCCCGTTCCACCTCGTCCTCCTTTACGGCGCTGTTGTTGAACCTCAGCACGCCACTGCTCCTTTTCAAATCGATCCCTTTGATCGCAATCTCGGCGCCAATGATAGTTTTCGCCACAAATGAAGCACGCCCCTGGGCGTTGACGCTGTCCCTGTTTTTTATAGGCATTTCCCCTCTGATTTCCTCTCGGAACGGTCTGGCCAGCTCCGTCCTCCCTCGAAAGTTGTGTGACAGCTCTCACCAAAGTCAACACCAACGAGGAAGGGTCCCCTGATGTGGACCTCGCCCCCATTATGACTTTTGACGTAGCCCGTGTATTTCGTTCCACGGACAGCTGGAGCTCCCTCAGCTGTTTGGAAATGTGGAAAAGGTCATCCGTTGTTGTCAATCCAGCCTTTGGCGTGTTCGGCTTAGGTGGCGTCGGAGGCTGCCACGGCGGAGGGGGAGGTAGCTCTCCAGGGCAGGAGGAATCAAAGTGTGGCAGGAGAGGCGCCGGTAGTCCAGGTGGTTGCCACAGGGGAGGCTCAGTCGCCGGTAGTCCAGGTGATTGACGCAGGGGAGATCCAGTAGCCGCCGCCGGTAGTCCAGGTGGTTGACGTAGGGGAGGCCTCACACACGGAAGGACATCGAGGCCAGGGTCCAGACAAAGCAGCGACACCACCGCCGTGGGGGAAGAGACAGACAGCAAAATGTTATCCTCTACATCGTCTGCAGGCAAAAGCTTCATCGCTCTTCTTCCCTCTCTCCTCTCTGCCTCCCTCTTCCATAGACCTAAACAAGCCTCTTGCTTCTCTAAATCCTCCACAACTTCTATTTTAACATGCTTCTTTTTCCTCAACCGACTCCTCACTTCCCTCAATGCTTCCTCCAACTCTTTCAACTTAGTCAATGAGAAAGAACCCCCTATCGGAAAATTGTTTTCCTTTACCCACTTGTCGACGTATGCCACAGAATCTAAACCATAAGTGCTTCTCATATACTTCACTCTTCCACTTTCCTCACCCTGTGGCCCCGCCAACTTGCTCCTGCTTCTTCCCATAGCGCAAATAAAATAAAGATAACAAATATAACAAAAACAAACCAAACAAAACAAAACCAAACAGAAAATAAAAGACAAAAAATAAAAACCCACAATAAAATATGTGGCAGACAAATCGTTTCCTCTGAACACTTTCGAGAAAAAAGCTCTGTGGAGTAGCGTACTAACACACGCCTGTTATTTCGGATACAATGCCCCTATCTTATTTCTATTCAGAAAAACTGCAGTATGACCAGATAAGGTAGTGGAAAACTAATCACACGACATAAGCCCCTGTCCCCCTATCTTTTGGCATCCCACGCACGGTCCAACTTCCCGCCTCTCTGTTAGGAAACCCACAGAATCTAAACCTTCTCATATACTTCCAGAATCAGTGCCTAAAACAATTTGCATGAACTTCCCTTTCCACTATACCCACAGTACTTTGCACACGCCTGTTATTTCGGATACAAATGTAATTCACGCCTAATTATCGGAACATACCTCTTAATCTAAAGTGTTCAGAGGAAAACCACAAAAAAGGGTACCCAAAAAAAAAACAATACTATGTTCCAGCCCTAGACAACATCTGGACTCAGAATCTCAAAATAACTTCCAACTCCCGCATGCATCCATATGGGTTTACCTGCCAGAGATGACAAAACAGTCGGTGTCCAGGTGTCCCCCCTTCTCCTGAATCCTTTCCCCGGAGGCTTAGGGCAGGGGATAATTTAGTATTCCCCTGGATTGCTCGTCGGCAATGAACCGCTCTGAACTCCCGCTGTCTGGTCTATCTTGACACCCTAATGTAACTGTAACTCCTCGTCGCCATCTGTTATGGGAGATTAATAATATAATAATGAGCAATAACTTGTTCTGAGTCCAAAAGTTGAAATAAGGAAATAGAAAATAGATTTAATTCCTCACATAGATCAATTGATAAGGAATGCACAGTTGAAGATCAGACCATGTAAACAAATGTCCGATCACCAAGTGAGGACGATCTCTCGTTCCGCAAGACCGTTAATACAAAATTAATATATACATATGACGTGGAAGGAACTGGAACATCACCCTGAGGATTGGCTGAAATGACTATTATGGCTGCTTTACAAGGAAAACAGAGCGGATCCCATAACAATGTCACTTATGGCCTTATAGCAAGGATCAACATAGATCATAACCAAATTGTTTTGACTGGCTAATGTGTGCTTCTCTTAAAGAGAAACGCACATACTACGTTGATATCTGATGACAGCGCCCTCTCATACAATACCACAATGGTATGATAATATATTTCCACGACAGTGACTATAGCTCGGCAGAGAAAGTGCCGATCGACTTGGGATTGGTCGCTCCGTGTTCAGGAGGAAACTCTATTCTATTGGATCATGTCTCCAGCACCCCCACAGCCATAGCTACAACCACTTAATATCATGGCTCTCATCCACATTAATTCATTTTCTCCCCCCGCTCTCTCCTCCATGAGCTCAAGATTCAAGAGTTTTATTTGTCACATACATACCAGGGCATACAGTGAAATGCGGGTGGCCGTGCCCGCTTTGATTGTGCAATAATACTAATAATAAAATAGACATAAAAAACAGGTAATAAAATAGACATAAAATGGGCATGATAAAATAGACATGCTAAATTCCTGAGATAGTGCAATACAATGTTAGCTAAGGCACTGGGTCCTATGTACACTACTATACAATATACAGTTTTCACTCTATATCCTTATGCTATACTAAACTATACTATACAAGAACCACATCGGTTATTTCCTTAAAGTGACCTTTATCTTCCTCGTTCCTTTAAAGTGTCCTTTCCATTTTGTTTAAGGGGAGACACTGCAGGTGAATAGGGTAAAAAAATGTACTAATAGATATCACAATGAAACTTCCCCAGTTGATTACTTATATTAAGACAAGACTTTTTTGTATTACAAGTTTTCTGAAATTGTATGTTTAAATATGCAAATGAGGCATGATCTACTTAAATATGCACTAATTTGCATATAATTCCAGGACAGAAATCTGAACATTGGATAAAGCCATTTTCAAAATTATAGTTTCATTTTGTTGACATATTAGAGCCAAAGGTTATTACAGAGGGGATTTTGGATATCTCTTTTTATCACTCCATAAATCAGAAAATACTCCATTCAGTAAATTTTTATGGTAAAATTCCATATTTCGCCATTAGTTGACCTTTGGATACAGAGGACTATACTGCTGCACAATAATCTAGGTGACATCCTAGCCTTAATTGATAAAGTATCAGTAATCGAATTACCTATATCTGACCATCACTGTGTATTTAACAGAGACAAAAAAAATGGAGGGAAAACCCTGCGGTAAAGTAACTAGGAAAATTTGATGGAAGGACGGATGTCATAACCTTGCCCTCTCACTTTCAAACATGCAGAGCGGCAGGGTTTTTGTTATGACGCCAGCTGTAATAGTGTGTTTTGGGACAGGCGAGTGCAAGAGGTACATGCGCGTTCACAAGTAATGTATGCTTGTGGATAATAGAGTGGATATGTATTAATACTCCCAGATGAAGGTAATAGGCTAATGTGTTGGACCTGAAAGGCTGTCCCTCCTAGTTGTGGGCTTTCAGAGGCAGGGCAGAGGGAACAGAGCGAGTGGAGCACAAGACAAACCACTCAAGTTAACGTAAAGCTGCAATACGTAGTTTTGGGATAGAAGTGGGTGTGTGATAGTATCTTTAGAACCAAATTATCAGAGTAGCAGTATATACACGGCACTCCATTTGCAACAAAATAGGAAGAACAGCAATATTCTTCACTAACAAATTACAGGACAATTTGCTTGTGTTATGTCAACTGAGCTTTACAAAACTGTCATGGGAGATGACCACAGCTAAAACGGTGCCGGGTCAGAGAGATCAAAATGTGCATGGTTTGCCTATGTTTAAAACTCAAGTCCGCCTTCCCTCCATCCTGTATAATGCAAGACATCGGCAATGTATAGTTTTCTCTGATTACAGTCCCAGATGCCCCCCTGGAAAATGCATAGCGCCCGCTTATTTTGCCCCTGGACAACTTTTTACCGTAAGCACGCTATGTGTTGCTCCTGAGTCAACAATGAATGTCACCGGTGCATTTGAAATATACAAAGTCATAACTGGCATCTTTAAGTAAGCTGTATTCTCAAACTTTAAATATGTTTCTACAGCTAAAACAGGCACTCTACTTTCAATATGCGAAATGGCTTCCGCTATCAGTGTGTGCATTCCTTCACTTTGTTTTTCATTGCACATTGCATGTGTGCGAAGTCGGTTGAGAGTGTGTGTGTGTTTATACTCTGCCTGCGGTCGCTGCTCTGCCCGGCCCTCCTCGCCTCGACACCCATCCGCCGTGATCCCCCTATCAGTCAATGCGATGGCTCCACTCCATGTTCCTCTCTCTCTCTCTCCCGTTCCACCTCGTCCTCCTTTACGGCGCTGTTGTTGAACCTCAGCACGCCACTGCTCCTTTTCAAATCGATCCCTTTGATCGCAATCTCGGCGCCAATGATAGTTTTCGCCACAAATGAAGCACGCCCCTGGGCGTTGACGCTGTCCCTGTTTTTTATAGGCATTTCCCCTCTGATTTCCTCTCGGAACGGTCTGGCCAGCTCCGTCCTCCCTCGAAAGTTGTGTGACAGCTCTCACCAAAGTCAACACCAACGAGGAAGGGTCCCCTGATGTGGACCTCGCCCCCATTATGACTTTTGACGTAGCCCGTGTATTTCGTTCCACGGACAGCTGGAGCTCCCTCAGCTGTTTGGAAATGTGGAAAAGGTCATCCGTTGTTGTCAATCCAGCCTTTGGCGTGTTCGGCTTAGGTGGCGTCGGAGGCTGCCACGGCGGAGGGGGAGGTAGCTCTCCAGGGCAGGAGGAATCAAAGTGTGGCAGGAGAGGCGCCGGTAGTCCAGGTGGTTGCCACAGGGGAGGCTCAGTCGCCGGTAGTCCAGGTGATTGACGCAGGGGAGATCCAGTAGCCGCCGCCGGTAGTCCAGGTGGTTGACGTAGGGGAGGCCTCACACACGGAAGGACATCGAGGCCAGGGTCCAGACAAAGCAGCGACACCACCGCCGTGGGGGAAGAGACAGACAGCAAAATGTTATCCTCTACATCGTCTGCAGGCAAAAGCTTCATCGCTCTTCTTCCCTCTCTCCTCTCTGCCTCCCTCTTCCATAGACCTAAACAAGCCTCTTGCTTCTCTAAATCCTCCACAACTTCTATTTTAACATGCTTCTTTTTCCTCAACCGACTCCTCACTTCCCTCAATGCTTCCTCCAACTCTTTCAACTTAGTCAATGAGAAAGAACCCCCTATCGGAAAATTGTTTTCCTTTACCCACTTGTCGACGTATGCCACAGAATCTAAACCATAAGTGCTTCTCATATACTTCACTCTTCCACTTTCCTCACCCTGTGGCCCCGCCAACTTGCTCCTGCTTCTTCCCATAGCGCAAATAAAATAAAGATAACAAATATAACAAAAACAAACCAAACAAAACAAAACCAAACAGAAAATAAAAGACAAAAAATAAAAACCCACAATAAAATATGTGGCAGACAAATCGTTTCCTCTGAACACTTTCGAGAAAAAAGCTCTGTGGAGTAGCGTACTAACACACGCCTGTTATTTCGGATACAATGCCCCTATCTTATTTCTATTCAGAAAAACTGCAGTATGACCAGATAAGGTAGTGGAAAACTAATCACACGACATAAGCCCCTGTCCCCCTATCTTTTGGCATCCCACGCACGGTCCAACTTCCCGCCTCTCTGTTAGGAAACCCACATAATCTAAACCTTCTCATATACTTCCAGAATCAGTGCCTAAAACAATTTGCATGAACTTCCCTTTCCACTATACCCACAGTACTTTGCACACGCCTGTTATTTCGGATACAAATGTAATTCACGCCTAATTATCGGAACATACCTCTTAATCTAAAGTGTCCAGAGGAAAACCACAAAAAAGGGTACCCAAAAAAAAAACAATACTATGTTCCAGCCCTAGACAACATCTGGACTCAGAATCTCAAAATAACTTCCAACTCCCGCACGCATCCATATGGGTTTACCTGCCAGAGATGACAAAACAGTCGGTGTCCAGGTGTCCCCCCTTCTCCTAAATCCTTTCCCCGGAGGCTTAGGGCAGGGGATAATTTAGTATTCCCCTGGATTGCTCGTCGGCAATGAACCGCTCTGAACTCCCGCTGTCTGGTCTATCTTGACACCCTAATGTAACTGTAACTCCTCGTCGCCATCTGTTATGGGAGATTAATAATATAATAATGAGCAATAACTTGTTCTGAGTTGAAATAAGGAAATAGAAAATAGATTTAATTCCTCACATAGATCAATTGATAAGGAATGCACAGTTGAAGATCAGACCATGTAAACAAATGTCCGATCACCAAGTGAGGACGATCTCTCGTTCCGCAAGACCGTTAATACAAAATTAATATATACATATGACGTGGAAGGAACTGGAACATCACCCTGAGGATTGGCTGAAATGACTATTATGGCTGCTTTACAAGGAAAACAGAGCGGATCCCATAACAATGTCACTTATGGCCTTATAGCAAGGATCAACATAGATCATAACCAAATTGTTTTGACTGGCTAATGTGTGCTTCTCTTAAAGAGAAACGCACATACTACGTTGATATCTGATGACAGCGCCCTCTCATACAATACCACAATGGTATGATAATATATTTCCACGACAGTGACTATAGCTCGGCAGAGAAAGTGCCGATCGACTTGGGATTGGTCGCTCCGTGTTCAGGAGGAAACTCTATTCTATTGGATCATGTCTCCAGCACCCCCACAGCCATAGCTACAACCACTTAATATCATGGCTCTCATCCACATTAATTCATTTTCTCCCCCCGCTCTCTCCTCCATGAGCTCAAGATTCAAGAGTTTTATTTGTCACATACATACCAGGGCATACAGTGAAATGCGGGTGGCCGTGCCCGCTTTGATTGTGCAATAATACTAATAATAAAATAGACATAAAAAAACAGGTAATAAAATAGACATAAAATGGGCATGATAAAATAGACATGCTAAATTCCTGAGATAGTGCAATACAATGTTAGCTAAGGCACTGGGTCCTATGTACACTACTATACAATATACAGTTTTCACTCTATATCCTTATGCTATACTAAACTATACTATACAAGAACCACATCGGTTATTTCCTTAAAGTGACCTTTATCTTCCTCGTTCCTTTAAAGTGTCCTTTCCATTTTGTTTAAGGGGAGACACTGCAGGTGAATAGGGTAAAAAAATGTACTAATAGATATCACAATGAAACTTCCCCAGTTGATTACTTATATTAAGACAAGACTTTTTTGTATTACAAGTTTTCTGAAATTGTATGTTTAAATATGCAAATGAGGCATGATCTACTTAAATATGCACTAATTTGCATATAATTCCAGGACAGAAATCTGAACATTGGATAAAGCCATTTTCAAAATTATAGTTTCATTTTGTTGACATATTAGAGCCAAAGGTTATTACAGAGGGGATTTTGGATATCTCTTTTTATCACTCCATAAATCAGAAAATACTCCATTCAGTAAATTTTTATGGTAAAATTCCATATTTCGCCATGTTTTTAGGAATAAAATGTGATATAAATCAGGGTATGAATGCGATATCAACAAACCATTCTGTAAATACCTTCAGAACATATATATGAATAGAAGGGCCCCGTTCCCCGTACCTGGATAACTGAGTTAGCCGGATAACTTTCGGTCAAGCCTGACTTAAGCCGGACCTTCCCATTCCCCGACGCGCGATTGTCTAAATCACCATGACAACAGATCAAAAAGTTTGAGCCTGGTCGAGAGCAGGGTTAAGTTCAAGTTAGCCGGATGAACCATGGCCACGCCCCCGCAAAGAAGTGACAGCTCGTTTCCTGAAATGATTCTCACAGTCTAGGATCTGCATTATACCATTCTGAATTACGTTTTTGTGCTCCATTCTTCCAGAGGGGGCTTTTGAAATGTAAAATAGACCCAAAATGCTGATACTAAATTCACTTTGTCCTAAATAATGCACGTTATATATACCGTGGCGCTCGCTAGGTGCGATGTACACATTATGTGGTTATTTTAACAACGCGCAGCATTGCAAATGTGAATCCCGCGGGGATATCCTTAATGATTGAAACCTATCGCTCGTTTGGCTCTGATTCCTTTCATATTCTCCGCTGTGGATGAGGAGCGAGGAAGGAGAGGAGCGCCTGGATTTTGTTTCATTCAAGCATAAAATTGAAGTGTCTATGCGTGGATTGTGGATTTTGTGTGATATTGTAACTGGGATTAAAATGTCTGATGAGATGCGCTGTTTGACGGATTTGAGAAATTGAATGAGCCGTTGACGTCACATTAATGCATTTGAGAATAAAGAGATAAAACTTCATTCAAAAGAAAAATATTCTAAACACGGGTCTCTCGTTCATTAATGTATAAACAATGAATTTATCCCATCTGGCACAGTGGCGCAGCGGTAGTGCTCAATCCTGGCAACCGGGCGACCGGTGTTCAAAACCCCGCGTTTCCAATATAATTTTTTGGAATATAATATTAATGATTATACGCAAAAGTAGCCTAGTTTTAAGTTAAAATATTATAAATCTACATGCATTGAGGATGTCATTCTTTATATAGCTCTCAACGTGCACCAAATTGAATTATTCCTACATTGCAAAAAGAAGGAAAAGACTAGGAGAAGTGGGATTCGAACCCGGGCCGCCTGTGTGAAAGTCAAAAGCAGAAACCGTTACACGACACAGATAAGTAAAAGATCCACCATACATCAATCAATGGGTAAGAGAGCCGTATCCTTATTCATAACAGTTTAACTAATTATTTTCGCTAGCAAGATCTCATTTGATTATCCATTCCATAAACCTACTGCGAGCAGGCAAGTTTAAAGAAATATAATCTGATTGATTGGGGTAATGAGGGACTTAAAATTAGCCTATAGATAACGCATTTAACTTGTCGGCGAGGCGATTGAGCCGTATTGCAATCTGTTAATAAAGTTTTAAATCAATTAATCAATCAATTCCGTTAGAAAATCAGGATCTCTGCTATCGATACGTGCTGGCTTTTCAACTGAAGCGGCCGCGCGCACTTATCCTGGGTCTCAAGTCTGAATCGAGTTAACGAGACTGAATCCACCTTCGAGGAACAGGAAAATCCCGGCTTCAAACATCGGGTTAACTGAATCTGGATAATGGGACTCTTGATCGACTTAGTTGAACCAGGTACGGGGAATAGGGCCAAGGTTTGGTGTATCTGAGTGCTACTGAAGTGGAGATTTCTGGCTCAGAGTATGAGGAAAAACTCTTAAAACTCATTTTTGGGAAAACACCTTCAAAGTTCTGTATTGTAAAATGCCATACTTTTTTTTTTAAACAGATATTTACAAACACAATGCCTAATCAAACCATTAGTAATAGACAACCTAAACACATGCCTGATAACTGAATAATAATAATGATGTTATTGAACTGAACAGAACTACACACAGGCTACAAACAGTGTAGTACAGTGTAGTACCCCCTAATAGGCAAAACAAATTTGAATAGATATCACTATGAAACTTTCCCAGTTTGTTATGTACATATAAACTAAGAAAAAATATATTGCAAGTTTTCTGAAATGTATGTTTATATATGCAAATGAGGCACTTCCCCATTAAATATGTGCACATTTATGGATGCAATAAGGCAAAATTAAGTAAAATAAACAACTAAATGTGTGTTATTGATGTTTTATTGTCACTAGTTTCATAGAAGACATGTTTAGGAAGCAAAATATAACAAAATCTCAAAATCAACAAAAAAAGTATATTTGACTATTCACCTGCAGTGTCTCGCCTTAAAGTGACCATTTGTGTGTGAGCGATTGCAGCATGTGTGTTGTGTGTGTGTATGTGTGTACTCATGTGTACTTGTGTGTGGAGAGTTCAGTGTTCAGTGTTCTGATGGCCTGGGGGAAGCGTCTATGCCTTCTACAACGCTGTTCGGTTTCCGGGTTCCTCTGATTGGCCGCTGAAGCACGCCCCCCGAGTGACGCCCCGAGGTTGGAAAATCACTTAGATTTCGTAAATATTTACCCGTTTCTCATACTGTTAACGATTCAGAAACAATCATTGCTCATCTCCGTGTGTTTATGTCGTTGCAGATGCTCAACAAGGTGGGTTTGATACGCAGTCATGGCGGCGAAAGTGTCTTTATTATTTTGATTAGTTAACGTTATCATTAGCAGGTAAGTTATGAAGTCATTGTTTATCATAAAACCAACAGCATGACTGGCTCGTCTATTCTGTGCTAGATTGTGAGGGACCAAACAGCTTAGACATGAGGAGTCATAGGTAGAGTGCTCAAAGGAAGGTTTATTTTCCCCCAAAATGTAAATACAGGGAACAAAAACCACAAAAGTGCAACAATAACAAATAAGCAAAAAAAGCTGTTCTTGGGCCCAGCAGAACTCGGGTCAACTTAAACAGAACAAACTAAAAATACCTAACACAACTGAACCAAACAAAACTGACCTCCAGACTTCTTCTTCGTGTACTTTCCGGCAGACTGGACACCTTCCGGCGTATTGCTGCCTAACAGATTTATCTGCTCACAAGTTCTCTTCTCCTTCTACTCTACCGCCATCTACTGGAATCCTCCCTCCCCCACATTGTCCAACGACGTGCAGCTAACACTGCTACCTCCTGACTGATTCCCCCTCTGTGACACATGCTTCGCCCCCCGTGGCCTGACTCTGTCCTACTCGCTCACTCACACCCCCCTTCCCTAACGCTACCTGATTAGCCACCCTGTTCAACTCCGTCAAAACATCCTCCACTGTCAACCCCTCCATACCCAAGTGTCCCACTGCTGCTAAAACTATCAACCTAGTCCTCTCTGTCCTACTACTAACCGCCGCTGTCGTATTCACTACTCCTGCCACAAAGGCCACCATACCTAACTTCTCCCTAAACACCCTCTCTTTCTTCGCCTGAACTTCCTCTACCACCCGATGCCATATCCCAAAACCCTGCCCCCTACCTTGCTTTCCCTGATCCTCCTGCACTATCCTTACTGCCAACTGCCCTTCTCTAATCCCCTGTCCCTTGTCTTGCTGTCCCTGTCCTACCTTCCTAGCTGCCTCCGCATATGAAATTCTACCTTCCCTTCGCACCTGCTGGACCATTACCTCTACCTTCATCGCCTCACAACCCCAATACGCTACACTATGCTTCCCACCACAACTACAACACTTTGGCTCCACTCCCAGCTCACACTCCCCATACTTATGCTCCCCACTACACCTACCACATCTCTGTCCCTTCCTACACCACTTAGCTACATGTCCAAACTCCTGGCACCTATAACACCTCAACGGATTTGGCACAAACTCCCTAACCCTATATGCCAAATACCCTAAAAACACCACTCTCGGACTAACCTCACCCTCAAACTGAATAACTATGGTCCCTGTCTCCTCCTTCTCTGCCCCTCTCTTCATCCTCTCTACACTCTTAACTTTCCCATTGCGTTCGTCACTCCTCAAATCCCCTAACAGCTGATCCATACTAACCCTAATTGGAATTCCCCCAATCACCCCCTTGCACCCACTATCCCTTCTCTCCCCTACTATCCCTACTTCACAGACCTCCACTTTCCCAATGCTCTTCATTTCCCTTGCCCTCTCTACCTGCACTACACTTACACACGCTATAAACAAGTTCCCATCCCCCAACACCTTCCCGTACCTTACCTCACCTAACTGCGCTTTAATGAGCTTCGACAGCTGGTTCGGCTCTATATCCCCAACTCCATTTCCTCCCTCAAAACGCACCACTACATTCAACCCTCCAAAACCCTTTCCTCCACCCTCATCCTCTGACCCACTCAAGCTATCTCCCCTCTCTTTCTTCCTCTTACTCCCCTTCCCCTCACTTACCCTACTCTTCTTCTCCACCTTCGTCCACCCTTCTCCCCCACTCTCCTCCCCACTACACTCCATACTGCCACCACCCGTCCCCTTCACTTCGTCATGACCCTTCTCATCCCTATCGCTGTCGACCTCGCCCAACTCACTCCATTTACTACCATCATGATCCTCCCAATACCCTGGGCAGCCGTCCACAGGCCAGGGCCACCAATTGCGAGGTTTTCGCTGTTCCCGATCCTTCACAACTACACTGGTCGCCTCCCACCACCGACTACTACCCTCACACATGTCTTCGCTGCACAGTTCCGACGGAGGCAGACGCCGCCACTTGGCGCACCTCTCGAAATCAAACCTCCCACATGAACAAGCCATACTGTCCCTGGCATCAAGCCGCGTTTCACTTCAGTTCGCTCCGTCCCAGAACAGCTTCACCTCCAAAGGGACCTCCAGACTAAGACAAGAGGGAGGTATTTATACTGGTTGACTAAACCAATACAGACACATGGGGCAAGACAAATAATCAATAATAAATTACATTAACCTTAATCATCTATAATTTATAATGAAGTTAGTTTGAAGAACACTATGTATTTATGTAGGAGACAATAACTGAGTCAAGCTAAAACATACATAAATCATAGTAGAACATCATTGTCTAATTAAATCCCCCCCCCCTCCTCTTCTCATGGAGTTGGTATCTCCCGGCAAGCCTCTCCTGGTATTTAAATCCAGCCTCTTCCAATTACTGGTCATTTGCCAGTTGCCACCAGGAAGAGCAGAGCACCGCCCGGGACACCAAACATGTAAGGCAAAGAAACAGCATGAGCAAACAATTATGATAAACAATGTAAACTAAGTGTGCACTAACTTAGGACCTTGTAATATATCATAATGCAAATAAAGATGGAAGTATGGTATATGAAACAATAATAATGTGTGGTGTCATTATTTGATTTGTGTATGGGTATTATGGATGTTAAACAATGCATAAGGACAAAATGAAAAGAAAGGGAGTGTAGTGAGGGGGTGTAGTGGTTACCGACATTAGTGCTGATGTGTGGCAAATGGTGTGGCCGTCACATAGATCAAGACACTATTTCAATAATGGATGACGGTGAAAGCATACACGCCACCGAGAACAGTTAGTGCTCTGTAGATATAACGTCAGCTAGCGAGGTTGCACACCTATATCTTCTACTTTCATGAATTGTTTTCTACTCCTACTCTGCTTTAAAAAGATAATTCCGCCCCGTCATCCATTATTGAAATAGTGTCTTGATCTAGCACAGAATAGACGAGTCAGTCATGCTGTTGGTTTTATGATAAACAATGACTTCATAACTTACCTGCTAATGATAACGTTAACTAAATAATAAAGACACTTTCGCCGCCATGACTGCGTATCAAACCCACCTTGTTGAGCATCTGCAACGACATAAACACACGGAGATGAGCAATGATTGTTTCTGAATCGTTAACCGTATGAGAAACGGGTAAATATTTATGAAATCTAAGTGATTTTCCAACCTCGGGGTTGATCTCCATCGAGTTGGTTAGAACTAGAGCTCGCTCGGTGAAGGCTGGCTGTTCGCGCGTCACTCGGGGGGCGTGCTTCAGCGGCCAATCAGAGGAACCCGGAAACCGAACAGCGTTGTAGAAGGCATAGACGCGTACTGGTCTGTAGGGCTGTCCCCGAACCTGTTTTTGGGCTTCGAACTTCGTCAGGGTTTTTCGAACGGACGTTCGAACCTTCGTTTTTAATAATAATAATAAAACAATTTAAATAAATAAAATATATATATATATTTTTTTTAATAAATATCCTCAAACTAAATCCTTAATTTGAATAAAGTCATTAATCTGATTAAATTAGTATTTTTTCTTTAATTAAATCTACTTTCTTTAATGAATATAACTCATCAGTTTTAATACTATAATATTAGTGTAGCCTAGTCTTTATCTGCAACTGTGAAGAAAACCCCATTGATTTAAACAGAATGAATAGACACATAAAAAAAATATTTAAAAAATAAAATGTATTTATTTATTTTTAAAATAAAAAATTTGAATGTTGATTTAGAATTCGAATGCCAACGTAACGAACGAAGGTTCAAACGTTTGGGCACAGCCCTATTGGTCTGGTGTACTGGTCTGATGTACTGGTCTGGTGTACTTGGTCTGGTGTACTGGTCTGGTGTACCGGTCTGGTGTACTGGTCTGGTGTACCGGTCTGGTGTCCTGGTCTGATGTACTGGTCTGGTGTATTGGTCTGGTGTACCGGTCTGGCGTACTGGTCTGGTGTACTGGTCTGGTGTACCGGTCTGGTGTACTGGTCTGGTGTACTGGTCTGGTGTACTGGTCTGGTGTATTGGTCTGGTGTCCTGGTCTGGTGTGCTGGTCTGGTGTGCTGGTCTGGTGTACCGGTCTGGTGTACTGGTCTGGTGTACCGGTCTGGTGTACCGGTCTGGTGTACCGGTCTGGTGTACCGGTCTGGTGTACTGGTCTGGTGTACCGGTCTGATGTACCGGTCTGGTGTCCTGGTCTGGTGTACTGGTCTGGTGTACTGGTCTGGTGTACTGGTCTGGTGTACCGGTCTGGTGTACCGGTCTGGTGTACCGGTCTGGTGTACTGGTCTGGTGTACCGGTCTGGTGTACCGGTCTGGTGTACTGGTCTGGTGTCCTGGTCTGGTGTACTGGTCTGGTGTACTGGTCTGGTCTACTGGTCTGGTGTCCTGGTCTGATGTGTTGGTCTGGTGTACTGGTCTGGTGTACTGGTCTGGTGTACTGGTCTGGTGTACTGGTATGGTGTCCTGGTCTGGTGTACTGGTCTGGTGTACTGGTCTGGTGTACTGGTCTGGTGTACTGGTCTGGTGTCCTGGTCTGGTGTGCTGGTCTGGTGTGCTGGTCTGATGTACCGGTCTGGTGTACTGGTCTGGTGTGCCGGTCTGGTGTACCGGTCTGGTGTACTGGTCTGGTGTACCGGTCTGGTGTACTGGTCTGGTGTACCGGTCTGATGTACCGGTCTGGTGTACCGGTCTGGTGTACTGGTCTGGTGTACTGGTCTGGTGTACTGGTCTGGTGTACCGGTCTGGTGTACCGGTCTGGTGTACCGGTCTGGTGTACCGGTCTGGTGTACTGGTCTGGTGTCCTGGTCTGGTGTACTGGTCTGGTGTACTGGTCTGGTGTACTGGTCTGGTGTACCGGTCTGGTGTACCGGTCTGGTGTACCGGTCTGGTGTACCGGTCTGGTGTCCTGGTCTGATGTGCTGGTCTGGTGTGCTGGTCTGGTGTACTGGTCTGGTGTACTGATCTGGTGTACTGGTCTGGTGTACTGGTATGGTGTCCTGGTATGGTGTCCTGGTCTGGTGTACTGGTCTGGTGTACTGGTCTGGTGTACCGGTCTGGTGTACCGGTCTGGTGTACCGGTCTGGTGTACCGGTCTGGTGTGCTGGTCTGGTGTACCGGTCTGGTGTACCGGTCGGGTGTACCGGTCTGGTGTGCTGGTCTGATGTCCTGGTCTGGTGTCCTGGTCGCGTGAATATTAAAGGCAACAAACTTGTGTTCAGCGTTTCTCTGATTGGCCACGTGACCGCGCGGCAGAGAGTTGCGCCGACTGCGGCAGCGGCCGTCTTCCGTTGGCCGTCGCAATGACTTGTTTTGTTTACATCAGGGTGAACGCTGTTGTATTCGCAAATATGAGAGCCAGCAATATGCAGCTCCAGTTAACCTAATTTATACCGTAATGAATCATTCTTCCGTTGGCCGTTGCAATGACTTGTTTTGTTTACATCAGGGTGACCGCTGTTGTACAGTGACTGACGTTAAAAACGCGAAATAACATATAACGTTACAATGTACAGTTTCTAGTTACAGTAGTGACGCGTGAATCGAGATAGTCCTAACAGTGTTTATTATTAAGAGTCAGATAGTCCTAACAGTGTTTATTAGTAAGAGTCAGATAGTCCTAACAGTGTTTATTATTAGGAGTCAGATAGTCCTAACAGTGTTTATTATTAAGAGTCAGATAGTCCTAACAGTGTTTATTAGTAAGAGTCAGATAGTCTTAACAGTGTTTATTATTAAGAGTCAGATAGTCCTAACAGTGTTTATTATTAAGAGTCCTAACAGTGTTTATTATTAATTAACGTCATAAACGAACTACAAGATTTATTTTGCACCAGGGAACTTGAAGGTTCCTGCCGCGCTCGTGGCAAAAGGGGGCGGGCTAGCGGCGTGGGGTTGTGGCCAATCAGAGAAAAGCTGAACACAAGTTGGTTGCCTTTAATATTCACGCGTCCTGGTCTGGTGTCCTGGTCTGGTGTACCGGTCTGGTGTACCGGTCTGGTGTACTGGTCTGGTGTGCTGGTCTGGTGTGCTGGTCTGGTGTACCGGTCTGGTGTACCGGTCTGGTGTACTTGTCTGGTGTACTGGTCTGGTGTGCAGGGCTGGTGTACCGGTCTGGTGTACTGGTCTGATGTACTGGTCTGATGACCCGGAAACCGAACAGCGTTGTAGAAGGCATAGACGCCTGAGGGAAGAAGCTGAGCTGTAGTCTCTCTGTTCTTGTTGCGTGTATACGGGGGCGCTTGCCTGACCGCAGAAGCTTGAACAGGCTGTTTTGGGGGTGGTGGGGGTCTTTCATTATTGTGCAGGCTCTTGATTTGCACCTCCTGTTATATAAGTCCTGCAGGGGTGGTAGTGCAATACCCGTAGTACGCTCTGCTGAGCACACCACACTCTGTAGGGCCTTCCTGTCCTGGGCCGTGCTGTTTCCAAACCAGGCAGTGATGTTTCCAGTAAGAATGCTCTCTGTGAGGGTTTCGGCGTGGGTATAGGAGAGGAGACCCCAAATGCAAGAACACGAGCGGAGAGAGTAAAAGGCAGAGGCGACGGATGAAAGTGAACAGGCTTTTACTTGAACAGTTGCGACAAGGATACACGTTACAAAACGGTAGCAAAACAAAAGCGAACTGTAAACCCGAAAACAAACAATACACAGCAGAGCTGGAAGGATAAGGAACGGACTCACAGGGAAATACAGGTGACAAAGTGAGTATGTGGCCGAACACAACTGTGGTAAACAAATCAATGGTGTGACAATGAATGTGAGGAACGGGCAGGTCTAAATAGTGCCCGTGATTAACAATTACTAATGAGTGCCAGCTGGTATGGGCCAGGCATGGCCAAGACAGGTGACACAAGGTATTTAGTAAAAGAAAACTCACATCATTATTAAAAGCATGTGTAAAAAGGAAAACATATATAAAAAGAAGAACCCTTACGGAAACATATGTAAAGATGTTTAACACTATAAAAGACATGTGTAAGGGGTGAACCTTAAAGGAACACAAGTAAAGTTAAACACTTACAAAAACATATGTAAAGGAGATTAACCTTTTAAAGGAACACATATATAAAAAGAACAACCCTTAAGGAAACATATGTAAAAATGTTTAACACTATAAAGACATGTGAAAAGGGGTGAACCTTAAAGGAACACATGTAAAGTTAAACACTTACAAAAACATATGTAAAGGAGATGAACCTTTAAAAGGAAACATATGAAAAGATAAACCTTTTAAAAACACAAGCTAAAATGCACCACACAACATGAACAGATAAAACACAGCATTAAAGGAATCCAGCAAACCTAGACTAACATGCCATAGAGAGTCCAGTATCTGGAGTTGCTGCGTTTGGCCACCAGAGGGCGGCCGAAAACCACTGTTCATATTGTTCGGGCATGATCCCTGGCTGGGACCATTACACTCTCTGCAGCCCCGGAATAGAAGGAGTGGAGTATCTTCCCTGATACTCTGAACTTCCTTAACTGTCTCAGGTGATAGAGGCGCTGTTTCGTGTGTTGTCCATGTCAGGTCCTCTGTGATGTGGACTCCCAGGTACTTAAAACTGCTCACCCTGTCCACGATAGCCCCATTTATCCACAGTGGCGTGTGTGTCCCCTGCTGTATTCTCCTAAAATCCACGATCAGCTCCTTGGTTTTACCAATGTTCAGGAGCAGGCTGTTATCCCAGCACCAGCGTGCCAGTTCATCAACCTCCTCCTGATAGGCCTTCTCGTCATTATTAGAGATCAGCCCCACCACCACTGTGTCGTCAGCAAACTGCACTATGGAGTTGGAGCTGAACCTGACCCCCCACCCTGACCGCCTGGGGCCTGTCACTCAGAAAGTCCAGGATCCAGGCACTCATGGCAGAGCTCAGACCCAGATCGGTCAGCTTGTCAACCAGTCTGGTGGGGACTATGGTGTTGAAAGCTGAACTATAGTCTATGAACAGCAATCTCACATAGCCCCCCTTCTGACTGTGAATGAATGAATGAATGAATGAATGAATGAATGAATGAATGAATGAATGAATGAATGAATGAATGAATGAACACTTTATTTAACAGATTGCAGAATGGGTACAATACAGTACGGCTCAATACACACAATTGTTAAGGGAATGCAGACCAGAGAAAGACGTTTGTCTTGTTTACATCAGGGTCCCCCATTTTCAATTCATAGTGACATTTATGACATACACAACATACATGACATTTATGGCATAGGGACATACATGACATACAGGTATTTAGTACTGTTACATTTGTGACATATACGATATGCAAATATACAGTACTGTTACCCATAGATCCTGACAGAGTATATACATATGATGGGGAGGGGACTGTACATTAGGAGGGGGTGGGTGGGTGGGAGAGAAATATACATATGGTGGGGAGAGAATATACATACGGTGGGGAGGAGACTGTACATTAGGAGGGGGTGGGTGGGTGGGTGGGAGAGAAATATACATACGGTGGGGAGAGAATATATACATGCGGTGGGGAGGAGACTGTCTATTAGGAGGGGGTGGGGGGGTTTGGACATTTACGGTGGCCAGTTTCGAATTGCAGCCTCCCGTAGGTGCTCTTTAAGAGTGGTTTTGAATGTGGGTAGGGATTCACATTCCTTTACAGCTTTGGGTAGGGCGTTCCACATTGATGTGGCATAATTGCGAAACGTGTTTAGTCCCTTGTTTGAGCCGAATCTGGGTTTAACATGATTTGTGGAGCTCCCTCTGGTGTTGTGATCGTGGTATTCACTGACCTTTGGGAAGTATTTTGACATGTACATGGGTACCTTGGTCGTGTAGTGTATCTTGTAGACCAGGCCCATTGCAAGTTGCTGTACTCTGTCGTCTACTCTAAGCCATCCTAGGTTGTCAAAGTGGGCAGGGGTGAGGTGGGTTCTAGGAGTCAGGTCAAGCAGTAGTCTGACTAGTTTGTTTTGAGATGTTAGTAATTTGGTTTTAAGTGCCTTTGAGGTGCTTTTGTACCATGAGGTGGAAGCATAGTCGTAGTACCCTTGAATGAGTGCTCCTGCCAGAGTCTTCAGGGTATTCTTGTTTACCAGAGAGGAGATCCGGTACAAGAATTGAGTTCGTTGGTTGACTTTTTTTATTACATTGGATGCCATTTTGTCACAGGAAAGATTAGCCTCTAGGATGGAACCCAGGTAGGTAATTTCATCTTTCCTTGTGACAATATTGTCACCCACTGTAACTGAGAAGCTGTTGGTCTTGCTGAGTTTGTTATTTGAACCGAAGAGAATGGACTCTGTTTTGCCCATGTGTAATGATAGTTTGTTGTCGGCGAGCCATATGCAGATTTTGCCTAGTTTCGAGCTGAGGGTTTTTTCAACCTGTAACTTGTTCTTGTCAGAGACCAGCAGGGCTGAGTCGTCCGCAAACAGGAACAAGTTGCAGTCACAAGCTGACGACATGTCCTTTGCATAAATTAGGAACAGTAGCGGTCCTAGTATGCTTCCTTGTGGAACACCACAGCTCACTGGGAGGTAGGGGGGATAGGGTACCATTTACCTCCACCATCTGTTCTTTCCCCTCCAGGTAGGATTGTATCCAGCTCACTGATAGACTATCAAAACCAATTGCTTTTAGCTTGTCAATCAGAATGGTATGATTGACAGTGTCGAAGGCCTTTTGTAGGTCCAGTCCAGCATGACCATGCCGCAGTATTTGCCCGCGTTGAAACCATGTAGTCATTATAAACTCCCCACTTTGCTTTCAAGGATGCAGGTGATTGGATTTAAGACTGTGGTATTAAACTTAATATTACAATAATATAATTATTATAAGATAATAAGGTTGAGCCCAGCTCTTCAGCTGGGGTGAGTGTGGAGTGAGTTTAGAGGTGTGAGTATTTTTATTTTTATTTTTTTTACCTTTATTTACCCAGGGTAGGTTCGCTGAGCACAGATGCTCTTTTTCAGGAACGCCCTGCTTCACATTCACACAGTTCCATTCACACCTGGGAGCTGCCCAGTACAACCACAGTTGACACCATTGGCCACTGAGCAACTCCACTGGAGCAGTTGGGGGTTAAGTGCCTTGCTCAAGGGCACTTCAGCGGTTGGTGTTCCTGCCGGTCCCGGGGATTGAGCCGGCAACCTTCCGGTCACAAACCCGCTTCTCTAACCTTTAGGCCACCGCTGCCCCACGTATATATAACATGGTTTAAACCATGTAGTCATTATAAACTCCCCACTTTGCTTTCAAGGATTCAGGTGATTGGATTTAAGACTGTGGTATTAAACTTGCGGTTCAAGGTTGGTCAGAGGTCAAGTGCGAAGTGCCTTTTCATTCAAAATGTTGCAGATGTAAACGGGACAACTTTTGTTGGTTGGATGCAGAGACAGTCTCCAGAAAGCAGTTGCACCACGGAGATAAATTACAACATGACTGTTAAGTAGTTACACATGCCCGAGGGTAGGTGTAAATCATACAATGCAACAGAATTATACTCACTAATGGTAAAACAACAGTTTTATCTGCCACACAGCATAATCTTTTCATTAATTCCATTTTGCTTTGATTATGATTTTACATCCAAACTAGTTTGGTTATGCCCTAGGTAATTATGGTTGTTAAGTAGCTGATTACAAACTAAACTAAACAAAACAAAACAAAAACAAACATGGCTGGTGCACCCTAGTGCAAGGCATTACAATATATAGCCTCCACAAATAATAAAAAATAAAAAAATAGAAAAATTAGAGAGATTTATTTTAACTGCTTTGATAAAACTAATTTCTGGTGAGTCTGAGAGGTGATTATGCTTTTTAACCACCAACCTTAGTACCAGTTTAATAACCCCAGACTTCATAAAAACAACAGCCATATAATGGGATTGTGAGCTTTTATTTCTATTTACAATGACTGGGATATTTATATACACGTCTCACACTTGAGATTTATAACCAACGGACTTAATGCTTTTAGATCTGCACGTTCCAACTTAGAATTTGCCATACCTACCTGAGGCCACAGGTTCTGAATGAATACTGAAACCAGGGACAGGTGATTAGTGAATAGCAAGGAAACTGCCTCTCACATACATTATTGCAAATGACACCTACTCATTATGTAAGGGTACTCTCCAGCATTCATCCCACATAAGCCTAATATGCTTTTTTGTATCTACTTTTTCTCCCCCTTTTTCTGTATTTTTTCTCCCGTCCCAATTTAGTCGTTATGCCAATTCCCCCCTCCCCTTCCTGGTCGTTGCGCGCATTTGCCCCGCACATGACGGTCTATAGCAGACCTGGGCATTGTACGGCCCGCGGGCCGCATCCGGCCCGCGGGATGATTCTGACCGGCCCGCGAAAGATTACATGATAATAATTTTTTTTTTTTTTTTTTTTTACTTTTTTCTTTTCATGTCAACGTTCACACGCACAATATACACTTAGGAGACATGCTCAGAAGATGTTGGTTCTCTTTGGATCCACCTACATATGTGAACAGACATTCTCATTCTCGTTTACCAAGTCCAGGTACAGATCCTCTCTCACTGATGAACATCTGGCAGCTGTGCTTCGCATCTCCACCTCAGACATGCAACCTGACTTTGATGGACTTGTTAAAGCTCAACAGAGACTGGATTTCTCACACTGAATGAAACAAAAAAGAACTGAAGAACACTAAAATGTGGAAATATAACAAGTGAAATGGGACACTTGATATTTCTTTTTCTTAAATGTTTAATATAGGCATGTAAAGTAAAAAAGGCTACAAAACTGGGACACTTTTCTTTACACAGTTCAGTGACATGTCTTGTTTATTTTTGCTATAAGATGATGTGATGTCTTTAGAAAGCTAAGAAAATCCTTGTTTCAATAGTATATGAAACTCAAAATGCCCTTTGTTATTAATGTTTCACATTTTGTTTATCATTTTGGAAATAAATTCTATTTGAATAAATGATATTTTTGAAAGCTAACCTCACCGTTTAATTGCCAAATAATAACATACACTCTTACCAGGGGTCAAAACAATGCCATTTACTGCTTTTTATATAGAAATAAAATGTATATTATGCATAATTGAGTTTGGAATTTTGGCCCGGCCCCCCAACATATTTGCAGTTGCTCATTCGGCCCCCCGGGAAAAATAATTGCCCACCCCTGGTCTATAGGGTTGATAGATACTATCACATGTCCCCTCCGATACATGCGGAGTCAGCCAGCCGCTTCTTTTCACCTGACAGCGAGGACTCTCACTGGGGGAGCGTAACGCGTGGGAGGCTCACACTACTTCCCCCAGTTCCCTCCCTCGCTGAGCAGGCACCCCGACCGACCAGTAGGAGTCGCAGTTTACAACGACCAGGATACACACCCCGCCGGCTTCCCACCCGCTAACACTGCCAATTGGTTAGTATGGACGACCGACCAAGCCGGAGGTACCGCTGACAGCTGGATTCGATACCAGTGTCTCTGCGGTGGTAGGCGAGTGCTTAGTCCGCTGCGCTACCCAGCCGCTCTAAGCCTAACTATGCTTTATCCCAAATATATCTATACATTTTTGGGGAATAACACCAGATGTCATCAGATGTCAGTGAGAACCTACACTTCCTTTAGTTCTGATTAGAACCACCTTTCTCTATACTGTTAGTACTGATCAGAACCACCCTTCTCTATACCAGTACTGATCAGACCCACCCTGTTCTATACTAGTACTGATCAGACCCACCCTTCTCTATACTAGTACTGATCAGACCCACCCTTCTCTATACTAGTACTGATCAGAGTCAGACCTACCCTTCTCTATACTAGTACTGATCAGACCCACCCTTCTCTATACTAGGACTGATCAGACCCACCCTTCTCTATACTAGTACTGATCAGACCCACCCTTCTCTATACTAGTACTGATCAGACCCACCCTTCTCTATACTAGTACTGATCAGACCCACCCCGTTCTATACTAGTACTGATCAGAGCCACCCTGTTCTATACTAGTACTGATCAGACCCACCCTTCTCTATACTAGTACTGATCAGACCCACCCTTCTCTATACTAGTACTGATCATAACCTCTATAGTGGCTAGCTGAGTGGCTACCTCTGTAAGCTCTATAGAGTAGTACAAAAACAGGTTAATTCTCTGATGATGGTGAGGTGGGGTGTAACGGTACACAGAAGCCACGGTTCGGTACGTTTTGCGGTCACAGTTCGGTACGAGTTTGGTACAACAGGAAAAAATATATTTAGAATGATTATTATATATTTATAATTATTATTATTATTAAGTTATACTTAGTTCCACCTAGGCTTGCTGCGGTAGTCAGTCAGTGATAACGGTGTCATTCTTGTGTTCAGGAATCCACTTGAGTAAATTAATTGCCTAGTGCCCCCTCCCCCCACCGGTCTATACTTTTTTTTTTTTTCACATGAAGCAGAGACATTGTTACACAACAATGGCAGAAGATTTATCAATATTTTGGATTTAAACACTGCAGCTCGACTGGAGAGGAGCTCAGAGGACCAGTCCAGATCAGAAAAAGTACGTTTGCGTTTTTTTCTCTCCCTCGGAGTGTGTGTGTGTGTGTGTGCGTGTGTGTGTGTGTGCATGTGTGTGTGTGTGTGTGTGTGTGTGTGTGTGTGTGTGTGTGTGTGTGTGTGTGTGCGACGGATGTGCATCTCCTCACTGAGGCCGATGCGATACATTAACGATACATTTGAAGCACCGGGCGATGCGATGTGATATGATTCACCCCCTGTTGAGATACGATACGATTCTATACGATTTGATTCAACATAATGCGATTCGGGGCGATACGATGCGATTCAACACGATGCAAAATAATGATAAAATGTTATGGTATGACAGAGGATTTGGTTGTATTCCTTATATGCAGCTTATATTATTATTAAAAATAAAAGAATCTACTGTAAGACAATTTATATAAAAACTCTTGGGTGCCTAAGAAGACTTTTGCATAAACTGTCTTTTCTATTCCTTATATGCAGCTTATATTATTATTAAAAATAAAATAATCTACTGTAAGACAATTTATATAAAAACTCTAAGTGCCTAAGAAGACTTTTGCATAAACTGTCTTTTCTATCCACTTTAGCTAAAAACACACGAGAGAGAGAGAGAGAGAGAGAGAGAGAGAGAGAGAGAGAGAGAGAGAGAGAGAATTTTCTTTGAATTTTAACAACACTTTATTTATAAATCATTCCAGCATTACAACAAAAAGTATTACACAGTCAACTGTATAACACTCGTCTTTCTTTCAATAACACCTACAAACAATCTGATAATACATTTTTAAAAGCACAACAACAACAAAACAACAAAAGAAAACACCACCAACAACAAAAAAAATCAACCACAACAAAGAAAAAACTCAAATCAGGTCAATTGCCAACACCAACTCATCTTCCATTACAGAGCACAACACTCCTTTATGTGCCCATATATCAGTGAACTGATCTAGGTTGTTCAATGCTCTATAATAATTAAAATCTATGCTCAGTCTGGCTTTGATCATTTTTCTGAACAGACATACAGCATCATGATCCAAGATCTGTCCTATCTTATTCCTCCTACTGAGATACACAGCCATCTTTGCTCTCCCTAAAATGAAATAAAAAATATGACACTTGCTTTTGTCCCTTCTACAGTATTTAAAACCTAAAATGTACCTCTCTTTCGAGAACACTTCTTCACCGGACTGGAAAAGTCTCTCTAGTAACCCTAGCAGAGGCAGCAGCCTGGAACAGTCCAGAAAACAGTGGAAAACTGTTTCCCTTTGCGCACAAAAAGGACAGTCATGTGAGACGTTAGGGTTCAATATGGAAATAAAATAATTGACAGCCACTATGCCATGTAAAACCCTCCACTGCAGATCGCCAATTCTTTTGAATAACGGTGGTTTGTACAGTGCTCGCCACTCTGGTTTCACCTCATCACTGAGACCAAGGTGCGCTCTCCAGGGAGTATCACCTCTCCCGTTGAGCTTCTCCTTGTTGAGAACCTTGACTAACAGTCTGTACAAACATTTTCCATCACCCTCATCAAAAAACACACCAGAAACATCTCCCATTGCTAAAAGAGGCCCTGTGCAATTTTTTAAATCAGGCTGCAGCTTAAACGTAGGAAACATATCCTCATCACTAGGACGAAGAGACCCGTTTTTAAACTGTGTCAACATGCAACGTTCTATCTCACTGAGCCCCTGCTTCCATTTTCCCAGCATCATGCTGACCGTCCTGATGGATTTCACTCCCAAGCGTGAAGCAAGAGCAGCAGCATTGTCCATGTTCGCTCCTGTCAATTCCACAACATGGCCCAGTGTGGTGATCTTTGACCTGCAGAGCTGCCCGGAAAGTGTCAGACCTGGCCCACCAGCTACGTCCAAACGTGCTCCCAGCACAACTGGCTCCTTCAAAAGCCAGAACAGTGATTTTGAGTAATCCAGCGGTCCTTTATCGAACAAACTCCATGTTTTAAAAAGTACACAGTAAAAAACAGGCACAACATTTAACCGAGCACCGCTAAAATCCATCAAAAACAGAGAATTCGACAGTCCCAGTCCCCCAAGATGTTGCAGTATGGCACAAGCCACCGGCCTCCACACCAAGTCTTTTGGTCCATAAAAAAGTCTCTGAATGAACTGGAGTCGAAAAGTTGCACCCCTACTGCACAGATGCACAAGACCCTGCCCACCCTCCTCCTTGGGCAGGTACAAAACACTCTGGGGCACCCAGTGCAGCTTGTCCCAGAAAAAATCTAAAAAACAAGCTTGAAGTTTAGGGAGAAGGTCTATTGGGGGATCAACACACATCAAACGATGCCACAGTTTAGAAGACACTAGGTTATTGATTACCAGAACACGGCCCCTATACGACATGTTTGGCATAATCCACTTCCATTTTTTTAAACAGCCTTGAGCTATTTCCAGTACATTTTCCCAGTTTTTCCTTTTAAAAGTCTCATCCCCTAAAAACACTCCCAGATATTTTAAACCTCCCTTTTTCCAATGCAGGCCCCCTGGTAAAGTGAGTCTGCTGCACAACGTACCCACCATGAGTGCTTCGCTCTTCCCCCAATTGACCTTAGCCGAGGAAATCAAAGCAAAACGTCCCACATTTTCAACTAACACATTGATGTCCTCTTGTTTATTTACAAAAATAACCAAGTCATCTGCATATGCTGCAAGCTTAAAAGGTGCAATGCAACCAGGGACACTTACCCCCGAGATGCCTGCCCTGAGCCTGTGTAGCAGGGGTTCAAATGCCAGGGAATACAGCATTCCCGACAATGAACACCCCTGCCTAATACCCCTCTGGATTTTAAAAGGAGCACTCAAACCACCATTAATCGTAAGCACACTCTCAATGTTACTGTACAAGGCCTTGATCTTGGCTATGAGACCTGGGCTGAAACCAAAGGCCTCTAGAGTTTTCCACAAGTACTGGTGTTCAACCCTGTCAAAAGCCTTTTCCTGATCTATGGAAATAAGACCAGTTTCCAAACCCAATGCACTGGAGATGTCCAAAAAATCCCGAATCAGAAACACATTGTCACTGACCAACCTGTCAGGCACACAATAGGTCTGATCACGATGGATCACCTGCCCCATTACCTCTCTCAGCCTGGTAGCTAGCACCTTGGAGAGGAGCTTGTATTCTGTACACAAAAGTGAGACAGGTCTCCAGTTCCTGATCTCCATTAAGTCTCCCTTCTTTGGCAACAGTGTGAGTACTGCCCTCCTGCAGCTCAGCGGCAGCTGCCCTCCAATAAGACTGTTTCCGAGCACCATCAGGAGATCTTCCCCCAACACTGCCCACATGGTCTTATAGAACTCAACAGGTAATCCGTCTATACCCGGAGCTTTCCCATTTTCCATGCTCTGCAGGGCAGTATGGAGCTCATCAAGAGACACATCCGCCTCCAACTCTGCACTGGACTCTTTCTCTACCTTTGGTAGGCCTTCATAGAAACCATGAGATTCCTCCTGCTCCTCTCCAAGTTCAGACTGGAAAAGGCTACTATAAAAACCCACAGCATGCCTCCTGATGTCAGTGGACTCAGACAGTATCTGACCTGTGTCTGAGCGCATGCTGTGGATGAGCCTCTTCTGCCCATTCTTGCGCTCCAGACTGAAAAATAAAAGGGAAGATGCATCCATCTCTGAGATGTTTCTGAAACGTGACCTCACCAGAGCACCCTGTGCTGAAACACCTAACAGGTCAGCCAGAGCAAACTTTTTAACTTTGAGAGCTCCAATATGGCCTCGATCTCCTGTGGATTCTGCTAGCTCTTGAAGCTCTTCCACATCAATCTCCAGAGCCTTCATAGACCTGGCGATATCCCTAGTAACATTTAGAGTGTACTGTTGGCAGAACTGCTTAATTTTGCATTTCCCCACATCCCACCACTGCTGTAGTGAGATAAAACTGGCCTTTGTCTGCTTATGAACCTTCCATAAGAAGGTAAAAGCGTCCAAAAAATGTTGATCAGTTAAAAGAGACGTATTAAAATGCCATTAAGCACTTTGTGGCTTTACACACTTGATAAAAACAGAACAGTACACAAGAGAATGGTCAGTAAAACCAACAGGGGTTATATAACAATTGTTAAAAACACTAAAATGGTGTTTAAAACAATAAAACCGATCAAGTCTGGCCAATGATAATAAATTATCTCTAGTGTGAACCCATGTGTATTGCCTCTGCTTTTGATGCATTCGTCTCCACACATCACTCAGCTCATACGTCTCAATCACCCTAGAGAGGCTCTTGATGGTTCCTATCTAAAACGGGGTTAACAGTACAGTTAAAATCCCCTCCCAGAAATAAAAACTCTTCATTATCACAACCTTTAATAACATCAGCCAAAGAATCTAAAAAACACATTCTTTCCAAACCAATATTTGGGGCATAACCAACAATAAATACCATTTCACCTTCTCATATAACACTCTTACTTTTAAAAGACGTCCCTTTATAACCTCCTCAATCTCACATGACTGTGGCAAAAATTGTCTGGAAAATAAAATCCCCACTCCACCACTAGTACTGGTGTTATGGCTTAAAACTATTTCTCCATTCCATTCTCTTTTCCAAGCCACTGTATTATCCTCAGTACTGTGTGTCTCTTGGACAAGCATCACATCAATATTTTTTAAATCCATTAATTGATAAAGAGATGCCCTCTTTGCATCATCTCTTGCACCATTTAAATTTAGGGTACCTACTTTAAATTCTTCCATGAGAAAATATCCAAATTGCAGGACATAAAATAATAAAAGGAGACCAGATAACTTAACTATCATTGGAGATTTTTGATCTTGACCTTTGAACATGTTTCCTTAAACGATAAATCTCCTGATCAGAGAAACCTTCGTCAATCTTGTCATTGCGTTTCATTAGCCACTTAGCGGACTCAACAAATAGCTTTACGTCAGGAAAAAAACGTTCCACCTTAACTGCCCTTGAGCCTTTAGTATCCTGTAGAAAACGTTTTTATTCTAGTTAAAGAATACCCATCCCTCCTGCTGTCAGCCTGAGACTGAGTGGGAGGCAGAGACTCCGCCTCATCACTGAAGTCAGAGTCTCCACTGTCACTGTCTACTTGCTGCTCAGGTTGGCATTCTTTTTTTGCTTTAGAGTCAGTTTGACTGACCTCAGTTTTCCTTTTTTGGGAAATTTTTATAATATCAGCATCAAGTTCCATTTCCTCCTCATTTATGCTACACTCTACTTCTCCAGCAGCTGATCCAGTGCATTTGCCCAATCTGGTTCTTTCTTCACCTCCGACCCCTGTCTTCTGACCTCCCACTTCTTCACCCTCCTCGACCACAGTGATCTCCTCAACAGCCTTCGCTCTTCCCTTTTTCTCCACTTTTTTCCAATTATAATTCACATTTAATCCTGCCTCCGCTACCAAACCTCTTTCTTCCTGCACCTGCTCACCCTGTTCTGCCCCCTCTATCAGGTCTACCCCCTCCTCCTTCTCACCCTGTTCTGCCCCCTCTACCAGGTCCACCCCCCCCCTGCACCTTCTCACCTTGTCCTGTCTTCTCCACCAGGCCTCTCCTCTCCTCCTGCACCTGCTCACCCTGTCCTGTCTTCTCCACCAGGCCCCCCCCTCCCCCTGCACCTTCTCACCTTGTCCTGTCTTCTCCACCAGGCCTCTCCTCTCCTCCTGCACCTGCTTACCCTGTTCTACTCCCTCCACCAGGCCTCTCCCCCCCCCTGCGCCTTCTCACCTTGTCCTGTCTTCTCCACCAGACCTTCTCCTGTTCCTTTCCTCCCAGAGGTTCTCTCTCGACCCTTGTTGGTGCTCGAGCCACTTGGACCTGCCCTGGGTGATGGCGGTGTTTGATCAGACGACCCAGGCCTCCTAGTAGGACAGGACCTAATCATATGACCTTCCAGCCCACATCCAAAGCATTTCATCGTGTCTGAAGTTATATAAATAGTATAATCAAAGTCATCCACTCTAAAGTTCATGGATAAATTCAGATCACTTTTTTCATTTTTCAAAATCATGAAAACCTGTCTTCTGAAAGATAACACATGCTTTAACAGAGGGGATCTACAACCCAGAGAAATCATCTTCACTGGGGAAACTATCTGTCCATGTCTAGCCAGTTCCCTTTCCAGGACCTCATTTCTGATGAAAGGAGGAACATTGGAAATGATTATTCTTTATGCAGGACTTACTAGTGGAAACACAGGGGTAAAAGTGTCTTGGATTACCACTCCCTGCTCCACCACCAAGTTCACTTTATCTACACAATCCAAAAAAATTACAACTGCATTATTCATCCGCGATGCAGATTTCACGCTATCATGACCCACAATAGCCCCGACCGCAAGCCCGCACTCTTCTACGGAGCAATTCAGTCCCGGGGAGAGCTTTATAGCGTGTCTGCGCGTCAGACGCTCCAAACTCATAGCTGCGGGCGGCATACCTTCCAGCAGAACTGGTGGCTGCTACTCGCTCCAAAACACACCAAACACTAAACGAACAACACTGACAAAAGACAAACAAAACGTACATATATAATAGACACACAGATAGAAGATGGAAATAACTTTCAGAAAGTTTTAACTCACGCGAACCGCTCAGTCAAACCTGCCCGCTCCAAACACACTCGCTCCGATACACACGCATGCGCACAGAGAGAGAGAGAGAGAGAGAGAGAGAGAGAGAGAGAGAGAGAGCCTCTCCGTCTGAGCTGCCGTCGACAGTTGATGATGTCACACACTAGACTAGGTCACTAGGATGCGTCTATACTTTCCGACCGTAGCCCCATTATGTCAACAACACGGAGCCAGGCTGGATGGATTCCATGAAGCGATATAATTAAGAAACGAATAACCAATAAATGTGAAGTTATCTTTGAACCCCTGTTGTCAAGCGTCTTCAATATACCCCCCCCCCCCCGCCTCACTAATGGTACTGGTGTTGCAGAGTCACTTTAGTCAGTTAGTTAGACACTAGTTTAGCGTTAGCTGAACGGCTAACTGGCGTTAGCCAGAGGCTACTAGCGTTAGCATGTTGATCAATTCTATTCTATGTCTCCTCGACTTCCACTGTTTGTTGATAACTGTAACGCGGCTCTCGCCTTATGTAGTAGCGAAGCAATAGTATCTGCTGTGTGTGTGTGCAGTCAAATTATATGAATGCATCGGTTTTTGACCGATGCAAAGACGCTACAACAAGATGCATCGCGAGTTCAGCCTGAATTGTAGCCGACGCGGACTTATTCCACCAGTGCACTCGCATCGTGAACGTGTATGCCGGCGCACCGATGCAAATCGATGAATCGTCACATCACTAGCGTGCGTGCGTGTGTGTGTGTGTGTTTCCATTGGTTAACATTATTAGGCGAACAAGAAAACGATGAACATTTTCAGCCTTGTGTAATGACCCTGCTGTGTTACAAACATATCATTCATTCATGGTTTAGTTTCAGGCACACCTGTAGTAAGGGGAGGGGAGGAAACAGCCCACTGCAGAGTGTGCGGTTAATTTGTTATTTCGGCTTGTCATCCTGCCTTTACAAGCTTCAACGTTTTATTCATCATCTAAATGTGGCAATACAAGCTTGATATTCAACGTTCAATGAATGACCTTCTGTGTTAAGACTGTTAGTAAGGCAGTGTAAAGTAAAGTAAAGATATTGAGCATACATTTGTGAAAATGTGCAACCCTAGTTTCACCTAGTGGTATGAGACGTATTCTTCGTATGGCTGGATGTACCGCACTGTGACGCCAGTACCGTAAATTAGCGGGACGAATACACGTACCATTACACCCCTATGAGGTGGTGATAGTGATTATTATAATTCAACTGTATTGTAATTGTTGTTTTTCTTATTATTAATCAGCTTCCGTCCACATGTACCTGTTATGTGTTTTTATATAATTTGGCATGTTGATAGACGACTGCCGATGGTCATGACAAAAACAATTTGAAACCGACACACAAACTTGGTAAACTGTTACTATGAACAAACATAATTTGCGGAAATGGTGCAAAATACATGCATGAACATCAATACTTGCTCATGACTTGGTTTCCAAAGAGGTGGTTTTTGTTGCACCCCCCTACACCCTACGAAGCTGTCCACCAGGGCTCTGTACTCCTCCTTGTCATCACACCACCCTACGAAGCTCTCCACCAACTCCTCCTTGTCATCACACCACCCTACGAAGCTCTCCACCAACTCCTCCTTGTCATCACACCACCCTACGAAGCTCTCCACCAGGGCTCTGTACTCCTCCTTGTCATCACACCACCTACAAAGCTCTCCACCAACTCCTCCTTGTCATCACACCACCCTACAAAGCTCTCCACCAACTCCTCCTTGTCATCACACCACCCTACGAAGCTCTCCACCAGGGCTCTGTACTCCTCCTTGTCATCACACCACCCTACGAAGCTGTCCACCAGGTCTCTGTAGTCTTGTTGTCGGCCGTGATGTAACTGATGATGGAGGAGTTGTCTGAGAACTGCTGTAGGTGGAACGTACCCAAATTGAAGCAGAAGTCAGAGGAGTAGAGGGTGAACATGAAGGGTGAAGTTGTTGCTCACCACCACATCTGACCTGTCTGACGTATTGTGATCTATTGGTGAGGTAGTCAGTAATACATAGAGATATATATGTGGAGTGGAAATAATAGTACAATTTAAAGTAACAATTAAAATTAATGGATTAACAACTTAAAATAAGAGTAACTCGTTTAGAAGTACTTCAGCCATTCAGGGTATTCAAGTTTAAATACATTTTAGTAGCACCTGCTGCCTTAAGCTCTATTGGAAAACAGACACAGAAGAGCTTGTATGGGGAATTTCACTGGTTCATGCATCGCTGTTAGAGGAGGTTTTCTCTTGTTCAGCACAACTTGGCCCAACTCTGCGATTTAGCTTCTAAAGAAGTGATTCTTTTTTTCATGAAAAATGGGTTTACATTTTCTGCTACATGCAGGGGAAAAATGCTTACTGTTACAAACTGTATAAAACCAATTTTTAAGTACTTGCAAACCTAAGCTGTGACTGGTTGATGATATGCATAGTATGCACATGCTACAATCTGTTTTTGCACGTTCTGGCACAATGTGAAGAAGAAGAAGAAGAAGAAGAAGAAGAAGAAGAAGAAGAAGAAGAAGAAGAAGAAGAAGAAGAAGAAGAAGAAGAAGAAGAAGAAGAAGAATCACAGGATGTCGACAGTGCATATACGCCTCCCATTGGCCGACTATTTCAGTGGGAAATCTTCTGCCCTCTGCTTTTTACCATTTTTCAAAATCTCTGTTAGCAGCAGCAGCAAGCCTTTGAGCTCCCCTCCATCCAGGATACATACAATGGATGATGTCAGCAAAGCCAGCAGGATTATTAAGAAACCCAGCCATCCCAACCACACACTTTCAGCTGCTACCATCTGGCAAGCAGTACCACAGCCTCGAGGCTCGGACCAGCAGACTTGTGAACAAATAGCACTAACAGCCTGTGACTGAGGGAAAACAGTGAATCATTTGTGAATATTACGCTGCTATTTTAAATTGTTTCTATTGTTTACACTATTCTTATTGCCTGTGCTACTGTGTGATGTTGCTGCTTGGTCGAGGAGCCAAGGAAAAACAATTTCACTCTACTGTGAAAAGTCAGGGATGTGAGAAATAAACTTGAAAGTTGAAACTTGAGCAGGCAAGCTACGCTCTCATGATGGAAAACTTTGACGAAGAAACATTTCTCCCCTGGTGCTATTTTGCTAGGTGTATTTTGGGCTCAGCCCTAGACAACTGTAATTGGTTTGAGAAATACAAACAACCCAGAATGCTTTTTGTTTCCCCCCCCCTAGTGTGTAGTGGGTTCTGCCAGGCCTTCTCTCTGGCACAGTGCTGAAAGGTAGTGTGTAGATGAGGTGACGAGGTGTGTTGTGAAAGTCCCAGGGCTTTCCAGGATTTGCTAGGGTGCACCACTGTGCGCCAATTCACCAAAATACTGTTAAAATAATGTTACGAAACCAGCATTCATAAAAAATATATATAAAACTATACGGATACACAATGTAAGAAAAGATATGTAATGCAGAACAAAAGGTCCTCTTTCCTTTTCTACTTAATCTACTCACTGCATTCGATTAGTTAAATTTGCATGTCCAATGAAAGTATGCAGATGACGGATATGCTGATAATGAGGATTATATTATCATCATTTGAATAGTACCTACCTACAGTTATCGCAGTCCCAGGTTTTTTTCATTTATTGAACCAATGCTTTTTTCAGAGCATGTCTCAAATGATAAAAGTCTTACTTCATCCTCAGAGGGTCACATAATTATAATAATAATTTCTTCAATTTATATAGCGCCTTTCAAGGAACCTAAGGCGCTTAACAGAAGAGGGGCACAAACCAAGGGGAAGGAAGGGACAGAGGGACATATATATCCATGATTGTCCATTGAAATACATATTCAGTATGAAGTTGCACCTTTTGACGGCAACAGGGCGATACTACAAAGGTTAGCTGGTAATCAGCTCTCTGGCACCTGTTTACAACATGCCATAGTGAACCTATTGTCGTTGATATACCTACCTAACCACACTTTCTGCGCCAGACCCGAGATATCTTGTTTTTTCTTTTATTCAATATTCTTTTTGGAATAACCCCGATCAAAGGTAAGGACTATCTGACATCAATTTCAGCTTGATCCAACAATGTTTTCATATCGATCCAGCTGATCAGTGTGTGTGGTTTTCAAAACGAATGCCGTTACTGGTCATCAAAGCATAAAAAAAGCCCCCCCCCCCCCCCCCTTTCATGCATTCATGATGAAACATAATACCTATTATATACATTTGATTTGGAAATAGTAGCGTGTCCAGGCAAGAAACGCCAACGCTTATAGTAGAATTCACGTAGCGCCCTATAACTCAGCTTTTCAGGAATTATCCCGGATCACTCCTAAACTATACAATATTCACCACGGGATAACGTGCAAACGTACTCATGAAAATCTTACATTTCTTTTGCATGTTCGACGGAAGAAAGTCACTGTCAAATGACCATAGTATTGTCTCCATAGCTATAATAAATATAGATATAGCTCTCCAAACATAGTGACGCACAGTGAAAGTAGGCTATGGAAACCTGGCACGTTAGCTACAAGGACAAGGCTAATGGCTGGCGCCCAAGGTGTTAAGGATCGGGCAAAAAAGGGGCTAGTTTATTTTAATTTTTTTTTACGATTGCATACCCAAAGTAATTTGCGATTTATTATACTTTATACTTATAGCACATGCATGAGTCTGGTCTCTTTTGAAAGGTTACATTCTGAAGTTTCTTACACAATCAAAAATTACTTTGAGTGCTAATGAAATAGAGTAACAGAGGTTTGAACACACTGAAGTAAAAGTTGTGTGTACTCACATTTATTTTTACTAGTTGCCATTAAAAGTACCAAAGTTTATAAAAAGATTTATGTTTTACAAAGGTTTTTGTAATGTGTGTACCGGTAAAAATTCAGCATGATTATCCAAAATGGCCGTCCGCTCCCATTCATTCAGAGGCTCTCATCAAAACAATGGATTTCTTCATCTCTTGTCTCACCTTCCCCCACTCTCAGCGCCCGTCTGGGATCGCTTTCGGATACAATGGTGGTCAATCATTTTCAGCTGTGACAACGGATTGAGATCCAGGCGTCACAGAACCACATTGCCCAGCATATTGCTAGCCAATGTGCAATCAATAGGAAACAAACTGGACGACATCAGAGCACGGATTCAATTCCAGGGGGACATTCGGGACTGCAACGTCTTTTGTTTCACCGAGACTTGGTTGACTCCGGATGTCCCAAACCATGCAATAGAACCGGCAGATCACTTCTTCGTTCTCCGCAAGGACCGAACGGCAGAAGAATCACTAAAGACGAGAGGAGGCGGCATAGCTTTCATGGTAAACAAGGAGTGGTGCGATCCAGGCAACGCAAAGGAATTGTCTAACCACTGCTCCCCAGACCTGGAGTTTATCACCATCAAATGCCGACCCTTCTTTCTCCCGAGGGAGTTAACGTCCATTATCCTGATCGGAGTGTACATTCCACCACATGCAAACACTGGGGCCGCACTCTCGAAGCTTCACGATGAGGTAAATAAACTTCAGACAGCTAATGTTGATGCTGCCATTCTGGTTCTGGGCGATTTCAACAGCGCGAGTCTTAAAAAGGTGTTGCCGAATTTCTATCAGCATGTGACCTGTCCCACCAGAGGCGAGAACATATTAGACCATGTATACTCGCAATTTAAGAACGGGTACAAGGCACAGGCTCTTAGTCCATTCGGCAAATTGGACCACGCCGCCATCTTTCTTTTGCCAAAGTATAAACAGAGTCTTAAGCGTGCGCCGGTAGTATCGCGAGAGGTTAAGCGTTGGACTGTGACGTCAGAGGAGACACTCCAGGCTGCACTGGAATGCACAGACTGGAGTGTGTTCTGTGATAACACAGCCAATATTAACGAATACACTGAAACGGTGCTTGACTTTGTCTGTACTCTGGTAGAAGAAACAATCCCCTCTACCACAATTAGAGTTTACCCAAATCAAAAGCCCTGGGTAGATAAATCCGTCCGTGAGGCTCTGAAAGTGCGCACCTCAGCCTACAATGCTGGGCTTGTGACAGGCAACATGAATGAACACAAGACGGCGAGATACAACGTCAGGAGAGCAGTAATAGAGGCAAAACGGCGTTATAGGGATAAAGTTGAACTTCAGTTTGAACAGGCTGACTCTAGAGGTATGCACTGGCAGGGCCTCAGAACGATGACAGATTACAAAGGCACCTCCCTCAAACTGAACAGTGACATCTCCTTAGCAAATTTTCTCAATACCTTCTATGCGAGGTTTGAGGCTGTGAATAACAACACCAGCCTACAAACCACTGCAATGGAGGGGGGGGGCGCTGCTGATGGAGATTCAGTGTTCAGAATAACAGAACATGAGGTGAGGAGGACCTTTAAGAAAGTGAATATCAGGAAGGCAGCAGGACCGGACGGCATCCCCGGCCGCGTGTAGCTTATTGCCAGCGGAAGAGTGCAAGAATGCTTCCGCATTCGTCACCGCGCGCCAGTACGGTAATGCGCCTTTCCTTTCGCCCCGTTCAGACAAATGAATGTAGTACATTGCAACACAACGCAGCATTTCCGCGTACATTGCAACGAATCACTTGGAGTTTGAAAGTGATATCAGAAGAAACTACTCAACCTCGGCTGTCTTTAACTATGAGTGAACACAACGCATTGTAACGTTAACGCAGCTGTCAACTGTACTTTACTATGGAATACATGTATATTATGTATATTATCGCGACGCGTCGTCACAGACTAAACAGTGTTCTGGATTTTCCTACAATGGATTATTGATTGTAAATTGAACCCTTGCACTGAAGAACCATTATGAATCTGTGTTAGAAAATGTTTTGGATCTAAATCACTTGGAGTTTGAAAGTGATATCAGAAGAAACTACTCAACCTCGGCTGTCTTTAACTATGAGTGAACACAACACTATAACTTACCATGTTTAGATAATGAAGTACTCAACCTCTACTGTATTTAACTATGAGTGAACACAACACTCTAACTTACCATGTTTAGATAATAAAGTACTCAACCTCTACTTGTCTACTGTCTGACTGAACACAACACTCTAACTTACCATCTTTAGATAATGAAGTACTCAACCTCTACTGTATTTAACTATGAGTGAACACAAAACATTTTCTAACACAGATTCATAATGGTTCTTCAGTGCAAGGGTTCAATTTACAATCAATAATCCATTGTAGGAAAATCCAGAACACTGTTTAGTCTGTGACGACGCGTTGCGATAATATACATAATATACATGTATTCCATAGTAAAGTACAGTTGACAGCTGCGTTAACGTTACAATGCGTTGTGTTCACTCATAGTTAAAGACAGCCGAGGTTGAGTAGTTTCTTCTGATATCACTTTCAAACTCCAAGTGATTCGTTGCAATGTACGCGGAAATGCTGCGTTGTGTTGCAATGTACTACATGCATTTGTCTGAGCGGGGCGAAAGGAAAGGCGCATTACCGTACTGGCGTGCGGTGACGAATGCGGAAGCATTCTTGCACTCTTCCGCTGGCAATAAGCTACACGCTCCCCGGCCGCGTCCTAAAAGTCTGTGCCGACCAACTGGCCCCGGTATTCACTGACATATTTAACCTGTCCTTAGAACAGGCTGTCATCCCCAACTGTCTGAAGAAGTCCACCATCATCCCTGTACCCAAAAAATCTACGGCCGCTTGCCTCAACGACTACCGCCCTGTAGCTCTCACCTCCATAGCCATGAAGTGCTTTGAGAAGCTAGTGAAGGGCTACATCTGTTCCTCCCTCCCCATCAACCTGGACTCCCTGCAATTTGCATATCGCCCCAACAGGTCCACGGAGGACGCCATAGCCCATGTGCTGCACACAGCAGCATCACACCTGGACAAGAGGCAGGGGAACTATGTGAGAATGCTGTTCATCGACTACAGATCAGCATTCAATACCATATCAGAGATGTGGGAATAGATATCACCCTTTTCTTTTATTAATCTCAAAATACTTATATCAATGATTGGTCCTCAACTCTGACATAATCATTAGAGGCTATAGCTGTGCACATATCTTGGCATACCTTCAGTCGTTCATGTCGTGACTCAGGGGAGCTAATGTCATGGTTGTGCATACAGGCATAGTAATAAACCAATTAAATACATGTGAACACTGTCTCTGTGTGGTCAGAGTGCACAGGGTGAAAAAACAAAATCGTGTGCATAATTATTAGGAATAGGATTTACACATAAGCATTAACCTAGTGGCTAATGTGTACAAAACATTTTAACAACCGTTAACCTAGTGGTTAATAAAACTGATATAAAAGGTGATTATGATAATCGTTATGCATTGTTCTGTGGTGCATACTATCAATGGTCAAAACAAACTTGGTGTCTTGGAACAACCCAACTGGTTCTGCCCTGTTTAACAATACCATTTTGCAATGTGACTCTGTGATCATTTCTCATTGCCATTATAAAATTGGTTAATGCAATCTTACTGATTGTATTTCATCATATTCCTAGTCAATAATTTTCCAGATACATATGAACTCTGTGAAACAGTTCTTGTTTGTGAATCTGACAGTTGCTGTGTTGTGTTGATCATCTGTTCTCGGTCTGTCGTGTGGCAGGGCCAAACAGTAACACAGTAAAAATTAAATACATACATAACAATGTGGACAATGTGTGTTCAGAAGTCTCTTGGTCCACAGGTTGACGATTCAGTCGGGAACATTCACTGGTCGCCGTCCATTCCCTGTCAAGGGTCACCTGTAGCAGTGGGGCGGTCAACTATAGTGGCCTTGCAGACTCTTTTCCTGGAGCCTGCGCTGCTCTCCATCACCACCACACATCCGCCACTGTGCTCACGCTTGGCCCCCATCAGGCCTAGAGACATGGTTGTCAGGGCGTTTTTGAATGTGTTGTGCTGGTTTCGCTGTCCTCTCCTCGTCATTGCGGTACCACTTGATGGAGGGCGAGGGCCCGCCGGTGTAGCGGCTAGTCAGTAGGACGCTCTCTCTCACACGGATGGTGGAGATACATGGCGTTGGCCTTGGTTTGTCGTAGGCTGTCGGGGTGGCGCAGCATGTCGTCCTTTCTGTCTCTGCTCCCCTCCTTTGGGGTCGTCTGTGTTGTGTGTGCTGGTGGTTCTCCCACGGTTGTTGTCGTCGCCCTGGTTGTGTCCGCAGCTCCTTGACGGTGTCCTTCGTGGTCCTCTGCTGTTGTTCGTGGTTCAGGTCACGCGTCGTATCACTCCTTCTCACTTGTCGTGTCCTCTCACCAATATGATCTGAGGATGATAAAATTGCCTTAGAAAACCTCCTCACATAAATGATTCAACGCCTTTCTGCTAAAGAGGAAAATCATTTTGGGATTAATTCAATTCATTGTAAATAAAATCACTTAATTGAAAATAGGAAATGCAAGCCAATTGCATTAGCAGTGATTCCTTATGTCAAGAAGGTCACATTCACTACAATCTTATCAGATCTTGTATCTAACTAGATCTTACAGCATTAGGCTTTAAATAAAATTGTAAATGAATGGCCAAAGTCTTGAATCAGATAAAATAGTTCTTTGTCTTCATAGTCTGTGATGTTAAATTGAAGTTGATCTTACCTGTGCGATGGTGTGCCTCAGGATACTTACCTCGTCACGCCTTCTCTGGCGTTCTTCACATCTCAGTGTGGCTCATCATAGCATAGGAAAAAAAACATAAAACCTAGACAGCCAGTTAATTTTTCATGAAAAACAATCATTAGTTTTGTCATCTAACCCTAACTAACCTTACTGTCATGCACTCGTCCTAATAAAACTAATCTACACTGTAGCACTCGACACTTTGATGAACATTGTTACTCAGCTGATAGAGTTGTGCCCTTCCTGATGACCTGTCGCACAGAACTTGTAAGTTGCTTTGGATAAAAGTGTCAGCTAAATGACCAATATTGATGTTTCATCTTGTACATGTTGATAATTGTGCTCCAATTTGGTGGTTTTGATATTTGCAGTCATGGAAATGTATTAATTTGTTAAAAGAAGAGTCATGCATGTTATTGGTTATAAGCAGAGAATAGAAGGAGGAGATTGCAAGTTGTTTTCATCATTAATCTTTCATCTCGGGCACTTCTACTTTGTCTGGTTTTATTCAGAATTCATATCTCTAATTCGTGTGCCTCTTGAAAAGAGATGATGAAAACAACTGGTTAGTTATTGTTAGTATGGGAATTAGGTAGACTTTCATGACTGCAAATTCATCATTTGTGTCTGATTCATGTTAAATAAGTGGTTCCCTGTTATCCATTGTCAGGTGAGTATCAGTGGTAACAAACAGAAAATCTGCATCTAAAGCGATACTTCCTACTATACTAAGTATAGTGGAGATACTAAGTTGCGTCTCTATAGGTGTGGTCAGAGTCCTCTCTGGCTATTTGCATTGCTTTGTCTCACTCATGCCCTACCCCTTGGGTTTCAAGTGCCCACTCTGAATAGCTTTGTTTCTGTAAACAAAAATTTACATGTGGGTGTTTGGATGCAGATTTGTTTTAACTGGTCAATCGATTGTCTTTCAGCTCCACACATGTTGACATGCAAATTGTTGGAGTTTCTGTCTTTTGTGATACAATTTGGGTGTAGGTCTCTGCATCTCGCCTCAGAGCCTGACTGAAAATAAAAACACATGTTAATTTTCCACTCCTAAGACCATTTTTGAGTGTGTTCTCTTTGATTTTGAGTTCAAACACACGTCATCTAGTCTTCATCTATATAAGGTCAAGCGCTTATACTGGAAGTGTGTGTTACTCATAAATTGTGTTGTGTTCAGTTATGATGCATGATTTTCTATGGTACCCCGTATCAAAATGTGGGAATTAAAACATCCACTGTTTTATTAAAATAGAAATGATTTGTTGAATAAACATAGCATGTTTGCCTTATCACTAGCCTTGTGCACATTTCTAAGATATAGAAACCCATTTATGAGGAGCGAGCCTGCCTGCGCGCCCACAGATACATTTACACATCTGAAACAGGCATTGAGTTTAGCTTTCTGTGACTTATAACGTGTACACTCAAGCGATATGGGATAGCTGTAGTTTACTGCAAATGAAAAGATAGTTATGTCATGCATCTCAAGGTTTGTTTCATACTCACCGGAAAAAGCTGCCGTGTTCACGTTGGATCCTCACAGTTCAGTTCAGTTATTGAATAACCATATTAACTTACCCCCTTTTGTGCCCATGTGTATCTTTAATCGAATAGTGGTTCCTGAGGCTGTAGCACGCTACGTGTCGTTAATGCAATACTCGGCTCGTTTCTCCGGTGGTCTGGGACAATGTAACCCTGGAAACACTCTTCTGCATCTCGCCACAGCAACTCAACACTTTCCAATAGCAGCGATCTAGTCTTCATCTAATCCTGTTTGTGACGCCAATTGTGGGATATTCGTGGATATCCCGAAGAAGAATCTTCTCAGTCAACCGAGGTTTGGATAATAACAAGGTTTATTAACCAAACAGATAGATTTACATAGAGAGAATGGCTGAGGCTCTCGCCCCAGGTGATCAGCTGAAATGACCCAGGTAAAGAGACCTGGATTGATCTCGGGAGGAGACTTATATAGTTAACAAGGGGGGGAGAGGGGCACAGGATTGGGGAGAAAGGGGGGGGGGCACAGGATTGGGGAGAAAGGGGAGGGGAATGTCTTATTCCACAGAGAGGGGGGGGGGGCACAGGTAAGGGGACACAGGGGAGGGGAATATCTTTATTCCACAGAGAGGGGGGGGCACAGGTAAGGGGACACAGGGGAGGGGGATATCTTTACATGAGAACATTATATTATACCACAACACCTTACTGTAAATTGTACCTAAATTGTACCTCATCCCATTTCTGCTTTGCACTATATAGTATATTGTATATTAGTCTATTGTATAGTATATTGTATGGTAACTCAGTTACTTCTACTCTGCATTGAACATTGTACATATGTACATACTGAACACTTGTGTCTACGTACGTGACTTCTATTTTATACTTGCTATACTTATTTTATTTTATACTTATCCTTTTGTCTAGCACAGTCTCTGGAGCGTAACAGAAAGAAGCATTTTGTATAAAAGTATTCTGTACTTCTGTATGACAACTAATAAAGAAACTTGACTGGTCAGTTCAGGACCATTCACAACTGGACGTGGTCACTCGTCCGAACGGCTTGTCAAATTATGCTCGCCGGATGTTTCGTCTCGTAAACCCAATAATGGAATCACACAATAGGTTGAGTGGGGTGATGATCGAAAGGCGGCAAATTCAACTTTCCAACATTGTATTGGTTGATTGGCAAAAACGCAGCCCGGAGCCGACAGACGAGAGCAAAGTGCCGCGACCTGCGTGCAAGTGTGTGACGGCCGGCATTCGGGCCATCCGATCTTTAAGAGGTTAATACCTATTTATTCATACATTTTCATCATTGTCAATTGAAATAAGCCCTGCCCCCTTTCATATCTCATGAACCGCTTGTCGTAGAGACTTATGCGAGTCAATTACCTTAAAGTTCTAAAGGTTTATTCCAGCCAATAGTGTAATAGTACATAGTAGTAGTACTCAGTGTGTATAGTACACACTATATAGTACTGCTTTCATTATTATATATATTATTATACTTGCCCTGCCCCCTACACTTAAGCTCAGCTTAAAATGTAGGCTACTAGAAAATAAATGGGTGGCTGCTGCCTGGTGGCGATTTGCTCTCCACCGAGCACACCTTTCTAGTTTTGTTTTTGTTTTGTTTTTTATGTTTTTTATGACATGCAATCAATATCTTTGGCTCAGGCTGTTTGATATTTAGGAAATAAATTGCCCTTCAGAAACTGGTAAATGGCAGTCTGGAAAGAAACCTAGTTAACCTGACCTTTCTCAAAGACAAAGCCCTCTCTTCAGCATCAGTTATTTTCACTGACACAATTGAGAGAGGGGAAGGGAGAGACGGAGAGACGGAGAGAGAGAGAGAGAGAGAGAGAGAGAGAGAGAGAGAGAGAGAGAGAGAGAGAGAGAGAGAGAGAAAACAATAGATTCTGCCTTCCATCTGTGAGCGTTCATATACCTTTGCTACTTTTGTTCCAGGAAGAGAGGGATCAAGATATTCCTCAAGGGAGCTAATTTCTCCGTATATCAGACGCAGAGTGCTAATGGCTGCCTGAGACGTTCACGTCGGCTTCGTTACCTGTAAGCAGTCCTCCTCAGAACCTGTGAAAACATGCACTGCAAAACCCATTGATGCTGATTGCAACTAGCGTCTTCCAAAAAGACAATCTCAATGTAGCATCGGCGTCGTGGGGTTCTGCTAATATTTCTTTTGTGCGATATAATGTCAACATTCTCTATATATTAGGGTGAAGCTTCACCCGGGAAGATGTGCTGTGTAACGTGGAGGATCCGGTTGGCTCATTCAATATTAAGTGGATTCCTCCCTCCAGGCTCTGCCATGTTGCCATATATAAAAACAAACAGTTTTGTAAAGGCTTTTGTGTGTCTTTCCGCTGCCAGTCCCCGGGGGGGGGAGCATTAACCATTTCATTACCACACTACAGAAGGTTAACCCTTGCACTACTACCACACTACAGACTGGTTTTAAAGTGAAAGGTTAACCTTCTGCAGTGTGGTTGTGAAAAGGGTTTAACCCTTTGTCGTGTGGCAGTGGAAGGGTTAAACACTTAAACCTTCTGTATTTTCGCCGTGAAAGGGTTAACCCTTTGGTGGAATTCTCTCCACAATGACCTAAAGGGATGTACAAATATTTATCAATTTAAAAAAATGTATAAGATGAAAATAATTAGACAATATGAAGACTACGAAAAGGATTGGACTCTGGAGTTATCTTTTGCTTATTTTTTGCTTTTCTACATGTTTGATTGTTCATTTGTTGCTAGTTTTGCTCTAGTTGTTTTGTTTTGAATTTGTTTAAATTTGCACTTTAGTGCAAGTAATGGTTGTATGCGCTGACCATCAAATTTACTTTATTTAATTGGATAGGGGTAGGTATTAATAAGAATTTATTCTTCGTCCTGCTCCTTTTCGCTTATGGGTGTATTTGATTATAATAACTAAATGAATTATGGGAATTTGTAATGTACTGTAATACACTAGAGTACCATGTGCGAAACAAAATTAAATTAAATGAAATGGTAGTGTGGTAGTGAAAGGGTTAAATGGGCGAATGATATCGGGGAGCAGCGTGCAGGCCTCTAATGCAATGTTCACATTTCAGTGGAAGATGCAGAGGGTTTTACCACCGGTCAGAGCCATCGGTGTTGGGAAAGTTCACTTTCTACATAAACTAGTTCAGTTCTTAGTTCATAATTCAACATTTTGAACATGGTTTCAAAAATGTACTTGTTTATAGTTTATAGTTCTTTTTTTCAATACGTTGCTGCGAGCTATTATTTGTAAAAATTAATGCCACAACCCCTATAGAACCACAGACAGCAATCAGAATACTGGCATTTCCATCACACTGTGATTATTTATCAGTGTTTCCCCTACCATTGCCTTGAAGTGATGAAGTGAGGAAGAAGCAGCGTTGTCTTCTCTGGGTAGAGAACAAGGTGGGAGTTTTCTGCATTTGCCTCTAATGGCACAGTAGCAGTGGGGCAGGGGGCGGCTGGCTGATTATGTCGATTTGTGCGTCGCCCTCCCTGCCACAGGCGATTTTATTTAGATTATTTGTATATAATTTTTTTACAAAATAATGATGATGTATGATAAATATAATAATTAAATAATAGTAATTAATAAAAAAATCCTGCCTCTGAATATCATAGTCAAATCAGCCGCAGCATCTAATTTTGTTCTGGAATGAATCTCAAAATCACTGTCTGACACTCCATGGGCGATTTCTCTCTGGCTGCCGATCGCCCCTCAGTCCTCTCGTTTATTCGTGTCTTGGCTTTTTCCTGTTTCAGTGCAGCCCTTACGTGCTTTTCGTCATTGTCAGTCACACTAGGCTGAACGTGACGCGTGGCATTCGTTTGACATCACGTCCGGATACACGCCAACCAGAAAATAACTAACGCTAATAGTTGTTGACTTGTTGTCGTCTCAAATTGATTGTTAACAGAATTCGGCTGTAGAGCGACAATAATGTGGTCAAGAGGCATGGTTTCTATCTTGAGCCTTAACTGGCGTGGTTTATTATTTACATGGCAGAGCAGTAACACTACAGGTCTTCTCTTACTGAGAGACTAGGGGAAAGAGAAAGAAGTGGGAGGAGACACCACTATTTATACTCGCCAGCTGGCGGTGTTCCTGAGTGTCTCCGCCTAGAGCGCCCTCTAGTGGAAACAGTTATATATGCAGTTAGACAGTCACTAGTCACTAGTGTAAACAGTTATATAGGCAGTTAGACAGTTACTAACAATCCTACACAGAACTTCTGCCTTCAACACTCCCACTGAAAAGTGTATTAACAGATTGCAGAATGGGTACAGTACAGTACAGCTCAATACATACAATTGTTAAGGGGATGCAGACCAGAGAAAAACTTTCGTCTTGTTTACATCAGGGTCCCCCATTTTGCTATGTCTGCTGCTATGATCAAATCATCTACCCAAATGACGATGATCACTTTTCCTGACTCCTTTGACCCCCTCGAGTAAACACAGGGTTCTACTGGGTTCTGTAGGAAGTGATCTTTGATAAGGCATGTATGAAGCATCTCGTTCCAATTTCGCCCAGACTGTTTCAGACCGTAAATGGATTTTTCCAGCTTACACACTAGCTTCTCTCCTTTCTTTTCGTAACCCTCAGGTTGTTCCATATATATCTCCCTATCTATGGGTGAGTGCAGATAGGCTGTCTTCACATCCATCTGATGTAAAATCAGATTGTCCTCAGCTGCTTTCTGAACCGCTACCCTTACACTGGTCAGATTGGCTGTGGGGGAGAATGTTTCACCATAGTCTATCCCCTCCTTCTGACTGAAACCCTTAGCTACAAATCTCGCTTTGTACTTTTCGTGGCCTTCGATCCCTTCCTTGATTGAGTACACCCATTTCCCTCCCACTGTCTGTCTGCCCTCTGGCAACTTGGTTAGAGTGAAGGTGTGGTTGTCCTCTAGGGACCTCATTTCCTCATCCATTGCTCTCTCCCATTTACTTGATTCAAGGGACACTATGGCCTCTTTAAAGGTCTGGGGTACCCCACTAACTACTCTGTAGCAGTAATCAATGGTGATGGGTGTACTGTCCTCCTCGTCACTCCCTTTCCGAGCATAGTCTGTCAGATACTTTGGGGGTCTGTGTTCCCTCGAGGGGTACCTCCCACTGCTTGGGGCACTTGACGTCACCCTCGGGTGCTCCTCGTCATTGCCCTCTGGGGGTGGCTGACTGTCAGCCTGCACGACCGTGCTAAGTACACTGGGCTGATGTGTCTCTGTTTCTACACCACTTACTCTGGAGTCCAGCTCTGGCTCCTCTGTCTGTGTCTCGCCCTCACATGTTGTCTTTGTGACAAAACTAGCCTGTGTTTCTGCACTACCCCTTTACCGGGATAATAAACCGGGAAAGCGGGGCTTCCCTTGTCATGCCCTACAAAGAGTCCTTTTTCACATCTGGACTCGAGCTTTCCTCTGTCCTGCAGGTACGCATAACACACTGATCCAAATCGGTGCATTCTGGCTAGATTACACTTCTTTCCTGTCAGTGCTATATACGGGGTGGTGCCTGTGTGCTTATTGAAGCACCTGTTTCTGGTGTAAGCGGCTTCTTGCACCGCATAGTGCCATAGGCTCTTACGTAAGTTACTACCTACTAGCTTACACCTAGCCATCTCGAAAAGAGTGCGCCATTCTCTCTCTGCCACTCCGTTCTGGTGTGGGGAATATGGACATGACGTCTCGTGTCTTATCCTGTTCTTCCTCAACAGTGATTGGAACTCGGTCCCGTTGTCGGACCTCAAACATCTTACTGTACCATATGTCCGCCAGGAATTTTTCCGTGGCCTGGAGTGTGTCACTCTTTGCTTTAAGAAAGTAAACAAACACTGCCCCTGTGCACACGTCTGTAAAAGACTGTACATATCTAAAGCCTCCTATGGACTCGTTCCTTACTGGACCGGCAAGATCTGTGTTAACCAACGCAAGTGGAGACAAAGTGACTTTCAATCACTTGGTTGAAACGTAATTCCGGAGTGATACCTAAATGCATTCCGTTTCATTCAGAGAGAGAGGGGGGAGGGGAGGGAGAGTGTGTGTGCAAGCAGCTTGTGCTCCGTGTTTCTCACATTGTCGCTCTCTGCCCAATATCATAATTTTACGGTAAGTTCAAATAGAAATGCTCCGTCAAAATATAATAATTCTCAATGATTATCGGACGGTTTCTGGTTCTGGACCAATCAGGGACCTCTGTATTTAGAACAATGGTTATGTCCTCAAGGTCCCTCTGTGTCCAGGGTCCCCCACAGGAGGACAATAATGTTTGCATTGCTGTAGTAAGGTGAAATATACAATCAAATCAAATGTATTTGTAAAGCCCGCAATCACAAGTTAATGTACCCATGGGCTGGACAAGTCTTCATTAAATAAGTTAAGAAGAAACATCACAATAAATCAAGAACAAAAAACCCATCATGAAATCCAAAACAACACTCCCAGACATACCCCAGCGAAGGTAAGGAAAAACTCACAAAAAACCTAGCAATAGGGGGAAAAAAACCACAGGCAATGTGGAGGAGAGAAACCTTAGAAGGGCCGTTCAAGGGGGGGATCCCGCTTCTTGGATGTCGGTGATAATATTGTTGCTATGTATGATCGATGTATGTATGATCGAATAAAACAGGCGAAATAGTTGGTATGCATGTATGTGTACGTGTAATAAAACTAGAGCTGGGCCGTTAACGGCGTTAACGTGCTGCGTTAACGCGATACTAATATTGCGCGATAATATAATTAACGCATTAATCTTAAAAAAAATAAAATAAAAGCACAGATGCTCTTTTTCAGGAACGCCCTGCTTCACATTCACACAGTTCCATTCACACCTGGGAGCTGCCCAGTACAACCACAGTTGTCACATAGTTCAAGTTTGAAATGCTTCTTTCTGTTTTGCTCCTGAGAGTGTGCTAGATACTGTACTGTACTGGTAATATTATTTATTTGTGTTAACTTCTGAATAAAACAACTTATTAAACACAATTACATCTTATTGAACATTATTTTGATATTTCATTACCAATTATCATAGCAAAACAGCTTTTTCAAACAGTCTGTAATGCATTTTGGAAGCGGGAGATGGGCTCATGGTGTAATGGGCCACCTGGCCTGAGAAACATAAGGAGGAAAGAAAAAGTAAGGACTTATTTCTGGTCATTATTTGGGTAGAACACACATATTTTTGAATGCCTTCGGCAGATTTATTTTTATTTTTTTGAGGCATTTTAATCTAGATTAATCTAGATTAAATCCAGGATTGCAGATAGATTAATCTAGATTAAAAAAAAATCTATGCCCACCTCTAAATAAAACACAAATATGTACATGCAATAGCAACTGGGGTAGATAAGAAATGTTTTGAAAGATTTAAATTAGGGCTGTCAAAGTTAATGCTTTAACTTTGGAGATTAATTTTAATTGTTTAAAGCATTAAAATAAATTAATCTAGATTAATCTATGGAGTGAAAAATCTTCAATCTTAGCGCCGCGGATATAAGAAAGAGGTCTAGCGGAGTCAATGTTGATGGTTTTGTTGAGCATTTGTATTTCACAGGAGAGAAACTGTATTCAAAGAAAGCTATTAAAATAGTCTTTGAATCTAAATATACTTTCTTTGTGTTGATTTTACATTAATCCCATGATTTTACTCAAGTAAATATCTGTTACAAGCTTCGGTCTTAAGTAGAAAAATGCTATTTTTAAACTAGATTAATCTAGATTAATTACAGAAAATTGTGAGATTAATTAGTTAATCTTTTTTAATCTATTGGCAGCACTAATTTAAATAGAATAGAGCTAAGAACAACAATAGCCAGCCAGCTTAACACTTTACACCTGAATGCTCGAGTGCCAGAGTTCTGAGGTCACTGCAGTACATAAAACTTCCCAGACCCCAGCTGTCATGAATACAACTGGTACACTGGGGGCGAAAGTAAAATACAGTAAAACAAACAAACAAAACGTAAGGTTATGTATATAACCAAGTTCTATGAGTTATGGTGACGCTCAGCATCATACTTGCACTGTACTTCACTTCGTGCACGAGCACTGAATAAAAAATTCCACCATGTACCTTTACATCCCAACATTCGTCTGGCCACACCCCCATCCGCTTACCTTCATAAGCAGGTGTGTGGTCACCTACTCGCCTCCTTCCCAAACTTTCACCACAAGGCGAGATCAAGGGCCGCAGCGGCGTCTGATGCTGAGCGTCACTATAACTCATAGAACTTGGTTATATACATAACCTTACGTTCTATTTCGTTATCGATCTCGCTCAGCATCATACTTGCACAAGGGAGGATGAGCGAGAGCCATAGCCCGACAAATGTACCCCGCTGAGGCCCCCCACAACCATCAGACCGGGGAGGACCGAGCCCCCCCGACCCTCCCTAATGGAGGATACCCCCCCTATTGGAGGCTTACGGGAGGGAGACAGATCCGAACGTGCGAAGAGGAACTCAAGCAACCCAACGCACAGGGTGAGCAGACCGTGGCTTGACCCCACGACTACACACACGCACAACCCGCATGCCACCAGGGAAGGAACGGAAGGAACAAACCTCATTACTGCCCCCAAAATCACGGGGTCAAGAGCAAACCCAACCCTGTGGCAAGGCTGTAGCAGCGGAGCGCGAAGGAAGACCCAGACCCACCGAAGGGACTGGATCCCCCGGAAAAAGGGGGCCCGGAGAGGTCAATGACGCCAGGCATCAAGACCCCACCAGGCGGTCACTCAGTGACACCGCCCCCCACATCGCCAGCGTATTCGGACAAGGCCCCTCCAAGAGCGGGCCCTTTCCCCCCAATAGCACACCGCCTGGCACACTGACCCTGCAGAACAGGCAGTCAGCATGGCCATAAGCACTCAAAAAAGTCAACCAACGGAAGCAGGCAGCGCACCGGGGAAACCAGGCAGCAGGCTGTAACCTGAGCCTGGAGCACTGCGGACGAGACAGGCGCCAAAGGAGTCCGCTGAAAACAGCCCCCCCGGCGGAAGGGGCGTATGCTGGCGTTGTTGATCACCATGACAAAGCCTCCATCAAAAAAACCCACCCAGAGGGGTCGAGGCAGAGAAGGCTGACATGATTGGCAGACGTCATGAACGTGCAGGGGCACACTCAACCGGGCAACCCGGGAGTTGACACTGCTCCAACATACCAGGGAATCAACTACCCTCTCGGTACAGACGGTGGTTGTTCCTATAACCCCTCAAGAAAAAAGGTTTATCCCAGGCCTACGGTATCAACGAAACTTTACTTCGGACCGGGCCCGGCGGCTCGGGAAGCACACAGGGTTACCAGAGGAGGTCCAGAAGACCACCCCAACAGCCCCCTCTTCGCCAGGCGTGAGAGAGGAGCGAAAGAAATGAGAACCAGTCCCTTAGGATAGTGCCAGGTACAACGTGTACCCAACAAAGGATCTCCATAACGCCTAACCCTGTGACACCCGGGCCGACCCGGCATTGTTCCCCCCGAAAAAAGCACAAGTCCCTCCGGGTACCAGAACAGCAGATCTGCATCCCCGGCGGACAACGGGTTCAACTGACCTGGACCAGCGCGACCAGACCAGTCCCGTGTCCTAACCACGCCGACATGCCCACTCCAGAAGAGGGGGTAGGTATGCGTGTCGATCTAAAACATGAAAAGAGGGCGCCACCCAGACGGTCCCATTTGGACCGTGCTCAGTGGCCCACCCCAAGGGCGTGAGACCCCTCTACCTATGTTCTGATCTATTCCGTTAACATCCCCCAGATATGAACAAGAATTCATCGAGACAACCTAGTAAACTGGCGCTCGGAAGAGACAAAACTCCATCCCAGTTGCCCTATAAAAACGTTGTTTTAATAACAAGCAACCAAGGCGCACTTAGCCCCTGCGTGATTCCTTAACAGAAACACACCGAGCCAGCACTATGTATGCGTCGAGACCCAAACACATCAATGGATAGTCTAGCAAGACACCAAACATTGTTCCTCCAAGTCGCCTGGGAGAACGACACGGAGCCGTCGTGCTTCATGTTCCTTCCTCTTTTTATTTAAAAAAGAAAGAAACACAGACTGACATGAATCCCACGGGACGCAGCTGAGGGTAAAAATTGTTTACATTTTTACATCCCACCACCCTCGCCATAGGGAGGAGACGGAAATCCCCAGAGAGACTTCCCACGCGAGCTGTATAGATTGAAAAGAATATATTGCAACATTGAGCTATGTAATATTTGGGTTAGGGCTCTCCGAGGAGGAGGCACTGAACCAATACACACTCAATAATCGAATTGAATCAAATACACACACAATAGAGCAGAACTCCTTTTTGAAGTTCTACTCACCTTGACAATCTGAGGAGGAGGCTCTGAACTCTGAGGAGGCTCCCTCACAGGGAAGGAGAGTCCGAACTCACAGAAGGCCCGAGGAGGAGCTTCGTGAGGAGGAGCTCTGACAACTCCCTGAAACAGATCCATAACATGGACCTGAACAACTCACGGAAGTCTTACCAACAGAGACGCGCTCAGTGACGTACTCTATGGCGGGGGAATTTCTGCGGTGCACACGCCCAATCTTCCAGGGCGTGGAACCAGGAAACCCCCCCCCTCTTACCCTGTAACGTGCCGAACAGCAACGTGACAGGAACCTTGAAGGACAGGAGGTTTTAACCCCTGACCAATCAGAAAAGGGGAGGAAAGGATTACCAGTTCACCCCTTTACGACCCCACACCCATGATACGATGTAATGACAAATAGAGCATGACACAGTCATAGTCTGCTACATGAAGTATCTAACAGCTTCACATAGCTCATGTGCTAACCTGCTATCTGATTTTTACTAAGGAAAAAACACAGAATAGAGAGGGCCCCCTTTAAGAGCCCCGGTACCAGACTTACACATGTGCTTCTGTGGCCAAACCTAACCCAGTTGTAGATCACAAGACACACACAACCCTTCATCACAACAAAAAATGGCAAAAGTACACTCTTGCTACAGAGGAACGCCGTTTTTCATAACGAGAGAATACAGAATCTTCTTATGTATTGGCCACAGGCCTTGCTAAGTGTAAAGGCCAATGAGTGTTCTTGTTATAGATTATTATTAGTAGTATTATTATTATCTATATATTATAATGATCAATGCACTGTTTTAAACTGTCTTATTTATGTTTGGACACTAGAGGGCTCACCACCCATTACAGCCCTATAAATAGCCAAGGTGATCAATGGAATCGTGTGCACCTGTGTTAGGATACAATTTTCTACCTGTTTCACTGCCTGTTTCACTGCTGTTTCACTGTTTCATCTGAGCACTTGACAACTGTTCTGATTTAACCCTTCATTCACCATCATTCACCTTTGGACAACAATAAACCTGTAAACCGAACCGGCGGCAACTTTGGACATTCAATTCATTCAACATCACAACTTTGGGACCGAGTAGGAGCCACTATTAGCGGGTGCACCGTGGACGCTTGTCAATTCACTGGGGAGCGACAAGCGGCCACTACAAAGTAGAAAATTACCTAATGGAAGAAGGACGTGAGTAAAGTGAGTACAAAGCTGGAAAACTCCTCACGAAAAAAGGACGCGAGTAAAGTATAGGACAACTTTCCTCACGAATGGAAGAGGTAAGAAGATTGGAAACTTCTGTGGGGATTACCTAATGAAGATCTGGATAAAGGATTTGTGAAGGAGCTGTAACTGCCTACCGTGTAGTGGAATTGTTTGGACTCTGCTGTATTTATGAAAACGTGACTCGCTACTTGTTACGCTGTTGAGTATTATAACGTAGACTGACAAATTGATTAATGGTGATGCTGTGGATTATGGACGTATTGGACGCCGTAATATTTGGAGAACCATTGCAATTAATGTTGTCAGTCACTCTCGACGTGTGGAAACTAAATGGCGCAATGGACTGATTTTAATTCCGATACAGCAGTGGTTCTCTTTGACATTGTAGATGTGCGGCAAACTAAAGCTACATTACTGCATTCATAAACAGGAAGAAACTCAAACCCTCTTTGAAGGCTCTGACGTCACGCCAAGTGAATGCAACGTTCAAACTACAATAAGGATAAATAAAAAAATAAAAATAATAAATAACATGTCTGAAGCCAAGATGAGGCCAACCAGTCATGGAGGTAGTAAAACAACCTCTATGATTAGAAAGGCTAAAGCTGAAAAGGCAGGCCTGATGACACGTTTTGCCTATTTAAAGAAAAGGCAAGAGCTTGAGAAGCAACAAGCAGCTATAAGGGCCTTACAAGAGGAGCTTGAGCTGCAAACTAACATTGAAGCCATAGCTGCAAAAATAAGAACATTGTCAAGTTTAGAGGAACAAAATCAACGGTATAATCAAATCTTGACTGAGAGGCGCAGCAAGGAATTGGCAGATGAATATCATATTAATAACGCTGAAAATGTGTGTATTAATCACTGTGATGATTTCACCTCCAAGGAGTGCAGGTACAACATACTTAAACTCCCCTTTAAGCCAAAGTTGGGGTCGGAGTCCAAAGGCGAGGACGACGATGAAGATGGGGACGACGATGACGAGTCGATCCCCATTTATGTCCCCTCCAGGGAGTGGATGAAAAAGGACGGCGTCGATGATGACGTTGATGATGAAGGTGAGGATAATAAGGACAATAATGAGGAAGAGGATGACTATTCGATTCCCTTTCATGTTCCCTCCAGGGAGTGGTTGAGGAAACATGGCCTGATTGAGGAGGAAGATGATGATGATGAGGAGGATGAGTCGACCCCCATTCATGTCCCCTCCAGCGAGTGGATGATGAAGAACCACCTGCTGGATCCTTCCCAGAGGGTTCCTCAGAATAAAGACAAAGAGGATGACGTCGATGATGAGGAAGAAGAGGACGACAAAGCGAGCGCGCCTCATGTTCCCTCCAAGGAGTGGATGGTGGAGGGCGACCTGATGGGTCCTACCCAAAGACTTCCTCCGAATGAACCAGATGATGGTGGTGAGGAGGACGGCGTCGATGAAGTCGATGAGGAAGAAGAGGACGGCGTCGATGACGTCAACAAAGAGGAGGACGGTGACGACGAAGGCAGAGAGGAAGAAGCAGTGACAGAGGAAATTACTGTGTCAGACGCCGAGAGGGAGAGGTACAGTGTGGCAGCTGTAGGGGAGAGTGCTGCAGAGGAAATGCAGGAAGAACCTGAAACAGCACCACCAAAACCAACCATTGACTCTGCTACATGTGCACCTGATGAAGACGAGGATGAGGAGGATGATGAGAGAGAGGAATCAGATGACTCCACAGATGAGGAATGTACTGGGAAACCAGATGTGTGCGGCTGCAGCTCCTCAGAGAGTGAGGCAGAGGAGGAGGAAGATGCACATAAGGAAGATGCACACAACAGGGCCACTACTGAACCTCCAGTGTTTAAAACGAGAGCTCTCAGAAGCAGGACAGCAGCAGTCTCAGCCAGTCGAGGAGGGCTGACCGGGCGGCACCGTCCTGAGGAGGAGAGGGACGGCAGCATGGAGGTGCATCTCCCGAGACGTGGCTCTGCTCTGCAAGGACCTGCTGAGGACGGGAGTGTTGGAGGAGATGACGAGCCGGTGGAGGAGCAACTGCCTAAACAAGCTTATCAAGTGAAGCCCATGGAAGCCCATGGTGTTACCGGGGCCGGTGATGGCCAAACACTTTTGGATATGCCAGTTTCCAAAAGGAGAAACTACAAAAGACGACGGCATAAAGGAAACCTGCAAGGAAGAATGGCTGAAACCTCCCGACCGACTTACCGCAGAAAGTCCTGACGACCCCGATGGAGTCTCACAACCAGTGGACATTGGCTGTATGCCTATCAGAGCCATAGGGCTCTGTTGAACTTTGAATATACATTGGCTATAAGCCTATCAGAGCTATATGGCTCTGTTTGTTAAAAAAAAAAAAAAACACTTTGAATATTATCATTGAGTTTCCTTGACTGTTATTCGAATTACTAATTAATTTGTTCTTCCCATGCTCAGGGACAACAAGCGGAAACCAGAGCCCCAGTCAAGCTTCTTCGTGTTTAGAACTATGATTTGGGATTGATTATTATTGAGGATTGCAGGCTATAATGAACACTCACCGACCATGTTTTGTTTTGTAATTGTGTAAACACAATTAGGGGCCGGTGTAAAGGCCAATGAGTGTTCTTGTTATAGATTATTATTATTAGTATTATTATTATCTATATATTGTATATTAGATCAATGCACTGTTTTAAACTGTCTTATTTATGTTTGGCCACTAGAGGGCTCACCACCCATTACAGCCCTATAAATAGCCAAGGTGATCAATGGAATCGTGTGCACCTGTGTTAGGATACAATTTTCTACCTGTTTCACTGCCTGTTTCACTTCTGTTTCACTGTTTCATCTGAGCACTTGACAACTGTTCTGATTTAACCCTTCATTCACCATCATTCACCTTTGGACAACAATAAACCTGTAAACCGAACCGGCGGCAACTTTGGACATTCAATTCATTCAACATCACAACTTTGGGACCGAGTAGGAGCCACTATTAGCGGGTGCACCGTGGACGCTTGTCAATTCACTGGGGAGCGACAAGCGGCCACTACACTAAGCACACATGATAAGTGACCAAACAATCTTTTCTTTAGGAAAATATAGTTTCTCAAGCGGAAAGCACAACCCCAGCAATTAAGCTGAGGGTTACATCGTATCCCCACAAACACAGTGACACAATATATGAGAGGAGGGTGGGGAAGCCCCAGGGAAACCGGGGGGACCACCACTCCTTCCTTACCCTTGATACGACCAAGTTGAACAGGTAACCCTGTTAATATGTGAACACACTGTTCATTGTCATTACAGGCTGAGAAAAGAATTCATTCCTTAATCACATGTCACTAAGCATAGCTTTATAGGTTAATTAACCCCCTTAGTTGTGAGTTCACGTTACATGAACACACATGTTCTCATCACAACTAACCAGATAATTTTTACACATGTAAACAACAACCCGATTTCTATGGAGAGAGAAGCTATACCAGTGACAAGACAATTCACACACAACACGCGTCGTATCCTCAATGTATTGCAGCAACACACGTTTTGGAAAACATCGTTATTACAAAACATTTAGAAGGGAAGGAAAGAAGAAGTGTTTAAAGTCCGGTCGGGACCTTCCTACCCTGAGCGCAGGCCAAGAGAACTGCAATCTGGCTAACGGGACACCGAAGTTGAACACAGCATCTCCTGTGCCGGCGACAAGGGTAGCGTCGCTGCGCCACCCAGCCGCTACGTTTCTCCATGTTGACGCAGTCCTCGCTGGCAGGGCTCCCGGTGTAGGTTCGACTAACATCCTCTGTCAAAGATGACGTCGTAGTCAGAGTGTTTAAGGCATGTTATAGTCATAGAAAACGTTCAACAGTGTAGCATTAAGCTAACAGCCGTCCGACTGATAGCAACAAGCTAACGTTTACTAGCCTGGTAAACACAGCGAGCTAACGCTGCAGCTAACAGCTGACTGGCTAACACAGTAGGCCACAACTAGCACGCCAGCTAAGCAGCTATCCGACTGATAGCAACAAGCTAACGTTTACTAGCCTGGTAACACAGCGGGCTAGCGCCGCAGCTAACAGCTGACTGGCTAACACAGTAGGCCACAACTAGCACGCCAGCTAAGCAGCTATCACCTGAACTGTACACAACAACATAACAAGCCACACTTCAGACAGGCCGCTGTCCAAGTCCCTCCCCTAAGAGGGAAAAGAAAAAGAATGTCAAAACACAGTTTTCAACGGTGATCCAGACATACAGCGGGGCCAGCACAGTTCCCATTTCGGGCTGCAGCCGACTTTGAGCATGGAACTCCCGATAAAGAAGATCCTATGCCCACATTTCCTCGTTAGGGTATACTTTCATTTGTATATGAAAGGTGGTGCCTGCACGGGACAGAGAAGCATCCGCTCGAGAATCCTGGGTTCACCAGGACCTGGTCGCGGCCCACTAGATTGACCATCATGGGCGTCAGACCAAGATCCTCCGACCGTCGTTTAAGCCAAGCAGAGGACCCCAGCCTGGAGTCTGCGTTTCGTAAATTGTCAGCTAACCCCCACAGCATCAACAACAACCAGAGCTCGCAAGCAAAACAGTACGTACCCATCCTGGAAACAACCGCTTCTCACAACAGTCGGTGCTTCCCACAGTCCAGCTGTGTGGCCGGAGGGCAACCCCATCCAGCCGCAGCAAGGAGGACTGTAGCTGGGGAGCATGTCAGCGGCGTGAGCTCCTAATACGAAAAAGCCGTTGAAGGTCGGAATGACCATCATCTTCCAGACACTCCAGTAACGAAGACAATATCGCCGTATTTTCTCGAAAATAGTGAGAGAGAAAATAAAGATATGATGTCAACGTATCTTCCCGTTCTTTTGTTTTCCAACTTTCTTCTACTAACAACCTCGTCAAGTGGGGATCTACCGAAGGCACTTCCTTGTGGTGAAAGTGAAGAAGGAGGCGAGTAGGTGACCACACACCTGCTTATGAAGGTAAGCGGATGGGGGTGTGGCCAGACGAATGTTGGGATGTAAAGGTACATGGTGGAATTTTTTATTCAGTGCTCGTGCACGAAGTGAAGTACAGTGCAAGTATGATGCTGAGCGAGATCCATAACGAAATAGAACTGAACTTTGACAATAAATCCTGAGGTCCACAAGTCCAGCGTGGGTACCAACTCAACCCCAGCTAGCCTTGCAGAAAGCACTGGTGAATCTTACTGAATGTGTGACGGGAAATGGGACTTGTAGCTGCACGACAACACAGATGGTCGAGAGGTCGTGACGACACCTGGCATGACTTCAACTGCTATGAGCGAGAATTCTACAGTATCCATTCAGGGCGAGTTCAATTGTATTCCTCAATGCCCACTATGGTGTTAATAATACTGTGGGTTTATCTTGTTGGCTGCGTGTTTTGTGATTGATATTGGTTTGTGTGGTTGATATTGATTGTGTAGTAAGTGACGCCTGGGTTGATATTTGGCTGCACGTGCACTTGCTTATGCAATAGTGTAGCCATAGTTGATATTTGCGGGCTGATCTTTGTACATCTCTCTGGTTTATTGTAGGTGTGAATTAAGACATCTGATGTGATGAGGCCTAACATTGTAAGCTTGTAAGTGCGCCTAGTTGGTGCCAATTTCTCATCTCACTGTGAAAGCATGTGCTGTTGTAGCAGAGTGAAGTTGTTATGCTAGAATCATGGACAGAAACTGGTATCTTTTATCTTAAATAAGTAGGTCAAAATGGAAACACTCTTACTTTGAAGGAACAAAGTGGACCGAGCCCACTCTAGAGTTTTGGAGGGGTGCCTTGGTTACTAGTTTATATTAATTTCCTCACATTGAGTTACCAATTCTCCAAACGAAATCCCTTTTGGGTCTTTTATAATGGGTTTAGAGAAGATAGGATATCTTTCCATTGAATAATTGTTGTATTGTAAATACGTTCAACTAATGTACAAAATGGTTTAGCCGGTTTGTTGACGAGAGACACGCTGGCGGAAGTGCTCGCTCTCTTTGTGCTTGCTGAGAACGAGAGCAGAGGTATGCGCTTTCGTTTACCTAATATTGGATTTAATTGCTTTGTATAACTTGTAAAACTGATTTATGTTTTGGTTTTGGTACTGAAATACCCTGTTGTGTAATGACATTAATTCGCCCTGTGTAAAACAGCCATAGTACGTTCGTGTACTAACTCAGTATTCTGTTTGGCAATACCAGGTGGACTGCACTTTGATGATGGTCGCTAACGCCGCCATGCTTTGTGTACGTGTTGTTTTGGTTCGCTAACAGGTATGAACCGTTGTTTTTGTATTTTGGTTTATTTAATGCTTACACACTGCCTTTCATTTCATATTGTTTCATATGTTTTTGCTGAAGCTGACTTGCACTGAGCTATATGTATTTAATGGTGGTAACTGTAGACGGCGCGCTGTTTTAAATGTGCGCGTGCGCGCTCTCTTTGTGCTTGCTGAGAACGAGAGCAGAGGTGGACTGCACTTTGATGATGGTCGCTAACGCCGCCATGCTTTGTGTACGTGTTGTTTTGGTTCGCTAACAGGAAATAAACACCATCAACTGAGTACCGTTGTCCGTGTCTACGTCCACCTCACACCAGACACAACGCAGATTCGATCACGCTACAACTGGTGCCGAGACAAGCCGGATCAACTGGTCAGCGGTAGCCGACCACCGGTGTTGCTGGAGAGACGTGGAGGCTTCATGTGCGGCCTAGACGCGTGGATGCTGCTGGCGCGACCTGGTCACGGGGACGCTGCATTCGCCGCCTGTTCCTGAGGTCTGTTCCTGAGGAGGCTGGAGAGCACTGAATCCTTTGAAAAAGATAGTCTCTAATCAAGTTTATTGATTTCGAGTGTGTTACCTAAAACACACTGAAGAGTAAAACGGTAAAAGTACCATTTGATATTGAAAATGACTTTGAATGTAGGAAACACTCCTACAAGGAACTTGACTGTGGGGAGAGGGAGAGGGGTTCTCGATTACACACCGGTTATGCAGTCTACTCCGGGGAGTCAAGGTGGCTCAGGTTCCTCTAGTCCTGAAAGGAGGAGTGTAGAGGGTCACTTAGAGAAAAATGCCCAATCGTTACTTTTCACCCCGGTTGTTCCCTCACCTGGTGAAATTAACAACACTAGTGTTGAAACATCCCCCAGTCAAATGGCCAATTTGATAAGATCCATTGGGTCAGAAATAGGGGAAGCTATTAGGATGACGTTAATGCAGAACACAATCACAGGGATTTCACCTGTATTAGCTTCTCAAAATCCCCAACAGACGTTCCAACCTGACCAATGTGGGAATACTGTGATTGATGCATCCAAAATGAATCTCGTGTTACGTTCAGATGCAAATGCCCCACCCTATTTTAGAGGGGACAGCACAGATAAGTGTTCTGTTTTTGAGTGGGAGGAACTCATGAGGACGTATCTCAGAAAGAAAAATAACTGTACTGGAACTGAACAAGTTGAGGAGGTTATGAACAAGCTAATGGGGAGGGCCCGGGACGTTACCAAAGTATGGCTGCGTAGCAACTCAACTGTCAGTGAGGTGGGTGTTATTTTTAGCATTTTGAGACAACATTTTGGTGATATTATTCATTCAGAACTTCCATTAGCTGACTTTTATGCAGTCAAAGCATATGCAAGCGAGAATCCTCTTGACTATTGGATTAGGCTTAACAAAGCAGCAGAAGCCACAGAGCAGTGTCTTCTTAGTAAGGGGGAATCTCAGACTAGCCTGAGCAAGCATTTAGTTCTCATGTTCATCCGTAACTGCCCCGATAAGGAGTTGTCCTTAGTGTTCAAAAGTAAGCCATCTCGTGAGTGGACAGCAGGTGAGGTGCAGGGACATTTGGATGAATATTTGAGAGAACATAGAGCGAGTCGAGGTCGGTTGACACAACAAGTGGTCGCCATTGAGTCATCACAGGAGAGGGTGGTTGTTAATCACGAACAAAGCGCGTCACCTGTGGCTGTCAGTAGTCCAGAGCTAGAGAAGCTGACGCCTGTAGCTGAGAATAACACAATGGATAGGGTTCTGAGAGTGTTAGAAATGGCGTTAGGCAACAACACTCAGTCTGTACAAAATGGTCCTTACGTACAAAATGGCCCCCATAGGCAGTTCCCCAGACCTTCTCAAGAATGTCAGGTTTGTGGCAGTTCGGAGCACGATACTAGGACACATTGCAGGACGCACAGGCTGTGTTTCAAGTGTCTGAGTCCAGGGCATATTGGTATCTATTGTGGGCAGACCACTCCTAGACAGCCCCCTGGTCAGAGACAGGCTGGTCCTCCCCAGGAAAACTAGCCGGCCCTCGTTCAAAGGAGGACAATGTGGGCCCCTATGGTTTTTCCTCCAATTGCAATGATGATATCCAGTCTGTATATACGTCTGTTTGTGAAGCAGCACCCAAAGACAAGACAGTAATTATGCAGAATGTGACCAGAACATCCCAAAGTGACAGTTTATTTTTCACCACCGTATTGACAGGAGACAAGGTTGAGTTACAGGGGATGTTAGATAGTGGATCCATGGCTACTTCTCTGCGCGCTGATGTGGTTCCTCGGCTGAGGGAGGCAGGAGTAGTGACGGGTGATCTAATATCGACTACCAATGTTGTTCTTGTGGGGTGTGGTGGGAAACAAACTAGCCCGGTGGGAACGTGTGAGCTGAAACTTAAGCTTTACGGTTTTGAATACATAGTACCCGTCTTGATAGTGGAGGGTCAGGTAGATGAGCTCATTATAGACACCAATGTGATGAAGCCCTTAATTAGGCAGTTCAAATCCACGGGGGCCTACTGGCGCATACTGGGAAAAGCTGAGTCACCATGTCAGGACAAAAACAGTCAGTTTATCAGGTTCATGGCCAATCTTGAGAGATGGAGGGGGGAGGAAATTCCTGACAAAGTGGGAACAGTCAAGTTGAAACAGGCCGTAACACTTGAACCAATGAGTGAGCATGTAGTGTGGGGTCGTCTCCCACCCAAGACAAAACTGTCTATGGGAAGTACTGTTATTGTTGAACCCAGCGCCTCTCGTTGTGTGCACCGTAACATACTAGTTGGCAGGGTAGTTACACCTCTCTGGGGGGATGGGTGGCTTCCTGTCAAGATTATAAATCCGACTAACAAGGCTATCACCTTGAGAAGAAATGCAAAAGTGGCTGACGTATATCCATGCATTGCATTAGAAGATTTAGACAATGATACGGACACGTCAGTCCACCAGAATGCCGGTAGAGTGAGTAGTGGCAGCTCTCACGGCAGTCTGACAGCTAGGAGTTGTGATAGCAACAATGTAGCTAGGGGGAACGATAGACTGGCTAGTCTAGGGCTCCAGTTGATGACTGTCAGGTCTCACCAGTCTGGAAAGATAGACTGACTGATCTGATCGAGAACTATGAGGATGTGTTTTCTAGACACCGGTTGGATTGTGGTGAGGCTGGTGGCTTCTGTCACCGTATCCGACTGACTGACGATCGGCCCTTCCGGTTACCTTACCGGAGGCTCTCCCCCGCCCATTACCAAAAGTTGAGAGAGACTCTGAACGAGATGGAGGACAGGGAGATAATTAGGAAGTCGAGTAGCGAGTATGCATCCCCCCTTGTCCTTTGTTGGAAAAAGAATGGGGAATTGAGACTGTGCACAGATTTCAGGTGGTTAAACGCTCGTACTGTGAAAGATGCACATCCATTACCTCATCAAGCCGATGTACTTGCAGCGTTGGGAGAAAATGCCTTTTTCAGTTCTATGGATTTGACATCCGGGTATTACAATGTCCCACTGAATGAGGATGATAAGAAATACACGGCGTTCTCCTCTCCTCTCGGTTTACATGAATATAACCGTATGCCCCAGGGGCTGTGTAACAGTCCAGCTACGTTCATGAGAATGATGCTCACAATCTTTGGTGATCAGAACTCGCTGAGTCTTCTCTGTTACTTAGATGATCTTCTGGTCTTTGGCAAGTCGGAAGAAGAGAGCTTGCAGAGGCTGGAGATGGTATTTCAGCGTTTACGAGAACACAACCTGAAGTTGTCTCCATCTAAGTGTCAGTTTCTGAGAAAGTCACTGAAGTTTTTGGGACACATTGTTTCTCGGGAAGGGATAGCCACAGACCCCGATAAGGTGCAGGCGATAGTGGGTGTGACGGAGAGTGATATTATGGAGTCGGATGGGGTCACCCCGTCTGCCAATAAGATCCGGTCATTTTTAGGAATGATGGTGTATTATCAACATTACATTGAGAATTGCTCTGTAGTTGCAAGACCACTGTTTCAGTTGACCACGGGTGTGAAGAAGCCACGGAGAGGCAAAGTAAAAAGCAAGAGAGCTGCCCCCCTTCGTAGGCTTAGTGCAGCAGACTGGACTGTGGAGTGTAGGGAGGCCTTTGAGGCGTTAAAAGCCGCATTGGTGGGACAAACTCTGTTGGCTCACCCTGACTTTTCTCAGCCATTTTTATTGTCTGTAGATGCATCCACTAGTGGACTGGGAGCTGTGCTTTCACAAGTGCAGGAAGGGTGTAGCACAGCCAGGCCCATAGCTTTTGCTAGTAAATCTTTGAATCATGCTCAGTCTAAATATCCCGCTCATAGGCTTGAGTTTCTCGCCATGAAATGGGCTATACACGACAAGTTTAGCCATTGGCTGCGAGGACATAAATTTACAGTGTGGACAGATAATAATCCACTTAAGTACATCCTCACAAAGCCAAAACTCGATGCATGCGAGCAGAGATGGGTGGCTAAGCTGGCACCTTTTGATTTTGACATTCAGTACATCCCTGGGCCTAAAAATACAGTAGCTGATGCACTGAGCAGGGAGCCGTTTGCTAAGCCTAGGGTGATGCACAGGCTGACAAGGACCTCGTATGATGTCTTGTTGAGGGAGGCTAGAGGTTTGGAGGTGGATGACGTGCAGAACATGTTCCGTCTTACCTGTGAGGAACCAGAGGTGAGGAGGAAGGGCCTAGGATTGTCCACTCAGAGTTCCCTTAAGGCCAGTGGTGAGGTGGGTAGTGACAGTGGGAGCATATCTCGTGAAGAGGTATCAGCTGTACTCCACACACATCGCTGTTGGGAGGATGGCGCAGCTATGAGAGCAGTCTCTCATGTGCAGCAGCTAGAAAGGTTGGTGTCCATGGGACAGAGCCCATTGCCTGTCCTCACTCATGAGGAATTGTACGACAAACAGTGCCAGGACCCTGTCACTGGTAGAGTCAAATTCTTTGTAGATAGAGGCCGCCGCCCATCTCGAAGAGAGAGAGTTCATGAGTCGAAAGAAACAAACCGCACACTGAGACAGTGGGGAAAACTCACAACAAAATTAGGAGTGTTGTACCGTGTTTCAAAACACGTTGTGAGTAAGAAGAAGGTCTTTCAATATGTTGTACCGAGCGCTCTGAGAGGACAGGTGCTGCAAGGGGTACATGATGAGGCCGGGCACCAGGGCCAGCAGCGCACATTGTGGCTCACTAGACAACGTTTCTATTGGGACTCCATAGAAAAGGATGTCAAAGAATATGTGAGTCATTGTAAGAGATGTGTAATGAGCAAAGCACCTGAGCCGGAGGCTAGGGCTCCGCTGGTATCTATAGTCACCACTGCACCACTGGAGTTGGTGTGTATTGACTTTTGGTCGGCTGAGGATGCCAATAATAAGTCCATTGATGTGCTTGTTATAACTGACCATTTTACCAAACTAGCGTGTGCTTATCCGTGTCCCAATCAGTCTGCAAAGACGGTGGCCAGAGTGCTCTGGAATAATTTTTTTTCTGTTTATGGTTTTGCAGCCTGCATTCATAGCGACAGAGGAGCTAATTTTGAGAGTGCACTCATAGCAGAAATGCTTCAGATGGCAGGGGTTGAAAAGTCCCATACCACGCCATACCATCCTATGGGAAATGGACAAGTAGAACGTCTAAACCGCACTTTAGGTAGTATGATCCGTGCTTTGCCACCTCGTTCCAAGGTGAAATGGCCTCAGATGTTGAACACTTTGACGTTTGCTTATAATTGCACAGTGCATGAGACCACAGGGGTCCCACCCTTCTTTTTGATGTTTGGTCGCACTCCAAGATTGCCTGTCGACGTCATGTTTCAGAGTGTCCTTTTGGATGGGGATACGGTAGATGTGGATAAGTATGTCCAGTCACTGGGAAAGGATCTAAGGGAAGCAATGGCACTTGCTCAAAAGCATGCTGAGAACAGACCAGGCAAGCTGAGGTGTATAACAGACAGTTGAAGGGACATGCGGTAGAGAAGGGGGATCGGGTCTTACTGGCAAATAAGGGGGAGCGAGGCAAGAGAAAGCTAGCTGACCGCTGGGAGAGTGCCGTCTATACTGTAGTGTGTAAAAACAGTGGGCTGAACATATACAGTATCCGTCATCCTGTCACAGGGAGGATTAAGACTGTTCATAGGAACTTGATTATGCCCGTCAATTTCCTGCCTCTGCCGTCATGGGACGAGCCAGAGATTGAGGTGTCTATTCCTGGCACTGTTCCGAGTGAGGAAATGACAGATGATTCTGATCAGGATGAACTGAGAACTGCCCGGTGGGTTGCTCATCTTCCTGAGTCCAGTGTGGAGGGGGTAGTAGATACCACGACAGGGATGGGTGTATCAGAGCCAGCAGAGGAGCAGGTGGGGAGCATGAGTAGTGATCAACATCATAGAATTACACTTGAGTCACATAATGGTGAGGAGCAGGAGTGTAAACTGAAGAAACCACGCCACTTTTGGATGGAGGGACCAGATGCAGATGTTGAATCAGAGGAGTCATACTCTGTAATTGTTTATCAGGATAGTGATCAGTCGTCAGACACGACAACTGTGGAATCATTTACTGGAGACATGATTGCTTCGGAGGAGGCCCCTTGTAGTGCATCCTTATTTGTACCAGTGAGTGAACCTGAATCGGCCATTGTCGATGTCACACCGAGTGTAGTTGAGGTACCTCAAGGGGTTTACACTAGGCGGGGAGACTAATCAGGCCAGTTAACAGGCTCATTCAGACGATGGCTGTACAAGTCAGGGCGCTGCTGTCATCCTAAAAGATGACACAATTTTTTTTGTTTTATTTTGGGTAATTCTTTTTATTACTAAAAATTTTTTTTTTCTTTTCTTTCATTGATTTTGCTGTTTGATTTTCTTTGAGTCATACAGTTACGGTTGTCTATTGCATTAGACATGATTTGGTCATTTTGGTGTATTCCATGGTATAAATATGTACATGGCATGTTTTTTTGCCTGTGGTTAGATGAGGGACTAGCTACCCTTTATTTTTCCTGATCCTTTATCGGATAGCTTTTGAGCTGGTCAACCTATTTTCTAGGTTTGGAATTAAGGGAATACACCGGGTTACATGTGACGCGTTGATTCATTGTGATTTTTTTTATTATTTTCTGTTTCTCTGGTTTATACTTACGCTGTTGAGTTGATTGAAGGGAACACTGTCCATGATCTGGCATAAGTCAGTAGGGGAGTATGTAGCAGAGTGAAGTTGTTATGCTAGAATCATGGACAGAAACTGGTATCTTTTATCTTAAATAAGTAGGTCAAAATGGAAACACTCTTACTTTGAAGGAACAAAGTGGACCGAGCCCACTCTAGAGTTTTGGAGGGGTGCCTTGGTTACTAGTTTATATTAATTTCCTCACATTGAGTTACCAATTCTCCAAACGAAATCCCTTTTGGGTCTTTTATAATGGGTTTAGAGAAGATAGGATATCTTTCCATTGAATAATTGTTGTATTGTAAATACGTTCAACTAATGTACAAAATGGTTTAGCCGGTTTGTTGACGAGAGACACGCTGGCGGAAGTGCTCGCTCTCTTTGTGCTTGCTGAGAACGAGAGCAGAGGTATGCGCTTTCGTTTACCTAATATTGGATTTAATTGCTTTGTATAACTTGTAAAACTGATTTATGTTTTGGTTTTGGTACTGAAATACCCTGTTGTGTAATGACATTAATTCGCCCTGTGTAAAACAGCCATAGTACGTTCGTGTACTAACTCAGTATTCTGTTTGGCAATACCAGGTGGACTGCACTTTGATGATGGTCGCTAACGCCGCCATGCTTTGTGTACGTGTTGTTTTGGTTCGCTAACAGGTATGAACCGTTGTTTTTGTATTTTGGTTTATTTAATGCTTACACACTGCCTTTCATTTCATATTGTTTCATATGTTTTTGCTGAAGCTGACTTGCACTGAGCTATATGTATTTAATGGTGGTAACCTTAGACGGCGCGCTGTTTTAAATGTGCGTGCGCGCGCTCTCTTTGTGCTTGCTGAGAACGAGAGCAGAGGTGGACTGCACTTTGATGATGGTCGCTAACGCCGCCATGCTTTGTGTACGTGTTGTTTTGGTTCGCTAACAGGAAATAAACACCATCAACTGAGTACCGTTGTCCGTGTCTACGTCCACCTCACACCAGACACAACGCAGATTCGATCACGCTACACTGTGACTATGAGCGTGCCAGGACTCGACTCATGAAGGCGACAGCATACAAGAGTATAACGTTGGTTAATTCATGAAATTAATTGACAGGTCCAAAGCATTTCCGCTTTGAGTGAAGGCAATCGAGGTGCTCCCAAAGTTTTTCTTAAGGCTATGAATGACATTTTCACAACAGCATGGTGTGTTGATAATTTAATTTGCGGAGGTGAAACAGTAGCAAAGTAATGTTATATCAATTCATACGGAGTGAGGGTCTCCGGTCTATCTAACACCACACACACACACACACACACACACACACACACACACTTTTTGGCCCCTGCATGTCTGAGATGAATGCAACAACCCTGACTCAAACTGTCAAGTTACTGAGCAGTGATTGTTCTAATCACAAACCAGCACTCTGGTCAAAACAATATCTGTCAGCTACATTAACAAAAGAAACCTCCAGAATCTTCTGTCATCTACTGTACATCAAAGAAAAGAAACTCCCCAGATTCTTTCACAGTCTAGTTTACGCCTGCCCGTATGCAAATTAACTAAATTAACACACAAATTACTATAGATATACCATAGTGACTACAGAAAAAACTATACCGTACAGTAGTGGTGGGGGGAAATATCGGTTATGTAGTAGTATCGCGATACTTTGCGTGGCGATACTGTATCGATACAGGGATGCCAAGTATCGATATTTAATTTAATTATTTTCTTTTTTTTTAAGAATTTTTTTTTTGTATAAGGAAGTTGCATTGTTCATTTCAATACCTGTAATAGTACAGTAGTCCACACACACGCACACGTGTGCATTCAGTTAAGTTGGAATATGACTGTAATACAAACAGTTCAGTTTGTCAGGTACATGCAACACAGATTACAGTGTTGACATCTGTCTGCTTGAGAAAATACCATGTTCTGCAATACAAATGATTGAAGTGAGATGAACAGACTGAACTCTATTTTATTAGATAAAACATGTTGACAAAGTTTTACTTTGCAGTTGAAAAAAGGTAATAAATCGCAATATATCGCAATATGAATATCGCAATACTCAGCATATCGCAATTATTTAGTATCGCAATACTATCGTATCGTGACTCAAGTATCGTGATAGTATCGTATCGTGAGGCCTCTGGTGATTCCCACCCCTACCGTACATGTTGTGATTCCATGGTAAAACCACAGGAATACTTCAGTGATTCACCGTAGATTTCTATGTCACCCCCCTCACAGCTGACCCCTATTACTGGGCTAAATCTCTATAGTGTGTGTACAAGAAAAACATATAGTTCCACTTCCTTTTGTATGGGAGGCCAAGCACATCCTGGCAACTACCCTATACAGCTGTAATTTCTGTCTCCCGTTTTCAAAGGTGGGGAGGTCTGACAGCGGCGACCGGCATCCTACAACCCTATATAGGCACTTCAGCCCCATTGGTTTTAAGAGCTTACTGAATAGCCCTCATTACGGAGGTGCTGACTTGCCTCCAGCACGGCCAGACTGAGCCTGTATGGGTCCCTTCCACTGTTACTCTCAGGACATTCAAGCTGTCCTGCCAATTGCTGCCGAGGACAAATTGGCCACATTTAGCAAGTTCAATTTGTTGATCTGTATCGCTATGCCTCGCTGGTCTTACTAAAACCCAGCAGGAGAGTGCTGCTCTCTATAGATGCGACGGGGGGGGGGGGGGGGGGGGGCACAGCTCACAAAACCTTGCAGCTACTTGAAATGCAAAGCGTTCAGATATCACTGGCAATTTGCAGAAAACAAAAAAACAGTGTGCCTTTTGTGCTCAGCGCATCACATCACAGTCTGGAGCCTGGTCTGTCTGTTGACAATCCAGTAATTATCTCTCAAGCCCCTCTTCTTCTTCATTCAAAGGAACCATTGCCCCATCTCTCTCTCTCTCTCTCTCTCTGTCTCTCTGTTTTCTGATGGTATTATTCATATGAGTTCTGCATTGCAGTCAGAGTCATGTTTACTGACCAAAGCTGCAGTGTGAAATCCAGAATAATTGCTCTCCTGGCTCCCCTAGCACATTGTGCTGTTCCATTCAGTTCACACAGAAGGTCCAGCCGAGAGAGAAGTTTGACAGAATAAATGAATTGTTGAGTGTTTTGTTTTTTCACCCTCAGTTTTCAATGTCAGATAGGGTAATTCAAAAGGTTACGACAAAACACAATCTGTGCTTTGGGTTCATCGGGTTGTGCCATGTGGTTTATGTGGCATGACATGTAAACTAAAAGCTTAATTCATATGGATCAGTGGACAGGGAGTTCTTGTTACTACATGATGATGACGATAATGATGATGATGATGATGATGATGATGATGATGATGATGATGATGATGAATAGTTTATTTTCGGTCTTTGTTTACAGATCAATCAAAAACACACTTGTGTGGACTTTCAAAAGGAAAAAAAGAAAAATCGCAAATGTACATATTCAAAGTAAGCTCACACACCAAAATCCAAACTCAATGACTGAAAAAAGGAATAGGCTGAAGCACATGCTTATTTTTGCCTATCCTTTACAATTCTTAAAAACTAAATATACTTTAATATAAGAAAGAGAAACTTAAAATATGCTGCAAGATATTATTAATTTTTTAAGAAAACTAAAACGAATGTTTAATGTTTTACTCAAAACTGTACTCCTGAATTATTTTATCCTTTAGGGCAGTGGTCACCAACCTTTTTAAGCCCAAGATCCCCCTTTTTTTTTTGGTGAAGGCAAGATCTACCTATTGAAGCGTTGAGAGAAAAAGACAGCCAAGATTGTACTTTAAACTAAATGACTTTTATTTGCCTGTATTCTAATTACATGCAATGCTTTGGTCCAACATTAAAACGTCAAAGTAGAACTGTAATATGTACTTTCTCAGTCAGTGCAGTCATCTTATGCAGCATCACTTTTCACATCAAAACAAAAGTAGAACTGTAATGTGGACTCTCATATTATTAACATTGACAAACGTATTTACAATTAGCATTTTATAAAGTAGAACTGTAATGTGTACTTTCTCAGTCAGTGCTAAGTGCAGTCATCTTATGCAGCATCACTTTTCACATCAAAACAAAAGTAGAACTGTAATGTGGACTCTCATATTATTAACATTGACAAACATATTTACAATTGGCATTTTATAAAGTAGAACTGTAATGTATACTTTCTCAGTCAGTGCTAAGTGCAGTCATCTTATGCAGCATCACTTTTCACATCAAAACAAAAGTAGAACTGTAATGTGGACTCTCATATTATTAACATTGACAAACATATTTACAATTAGCATTTTATAAAGTAGAACTGTAATGTGTACTTTCTCAGTCAGTGCTAAGTGCAGTCATCTTATGCAGCATCCATTTTCACATCAAAACAAAAGTAGAACTGTAATGTGGACTTTCTCATATTATTAACATTGACAAACATATTTACAATTAGCATTTTATAAAGTAGAACTGTAATGTGTACTTTCTCAGTCAGTGCTAAGTGCAGTCATCTTATGCAGCATCACTTTTCACATCAAAACAAAAGTAGAACTGTAATGTGGACTCTCATATTATTAACATTGACAAACATATTTACAATTAGCATTTTATAAAGTAGAACTGTAATGTGTACTTTCTCAGTCAGTGCTAAGTGCAGTCATCTTATGCAGCATCACTTTTCACATCAAAACAAAAGTAGAACTGTAATGTGGACCTTCTCCTATTAATTAACATTGCCAAACATATTGTTATGGTTTGTAACCGACCCCAATCGCACAACACAAGACAGGTATGAGAGTAAGCCAAAACAGGGCATTTATTTCTTACATAACAAAAAGCGGCACAGTCCCTTTAAGGGAGAACACAAAAAACACTAGAGTCAAAGAATATGGAAAATGCGGCACTGTGCCTTTAAGAGGCGAACAGGCTAAGGGACTAAGGCTAAGGGACAGGGCCAGGGCTAAATGTCAAAGACCCGGACCAGGGGCACTGGAGAGGGGGACAGGGACAGAGGCCCGGAGAGGCGGGCTGGAGACAGGGACAGAGAACAGGGTTAAGGCCTTGGACAGGGCGAGGGCCAGAGCTGCTTACAGAGACGGGAACAGGGGCCCGACGGCGGAGGCCTGGCACGGGGACCAGGGGCCCGACGGCGGAGGCCTGGCACGGAGATCCTCCTCGGATGCTGCAGACGGGCAGCGCAGAATACAGGGGTCCCAGGGGACCGGGGCGAAGAGACGCATCCTCCCGTGGAATTAGGAAGCGATGCGCGCCGGCTTGACGTCTGGAGTGGGAGCGCGCCGTCTTGACGTCTGGAGTGGGAGCGCGCCGGCTTGACGTCTGGAGTGGGAGCGCGCCGGCTTGACGTCTGGAGTGGGAACACCACTCCAGGCCTGGCACGGAGATCCCCCTCGGATGCTTCAGACGGGCAGCGCAGAACACAGGGGTCCCAGGGGACCGGGGCGAAGAGACGCATCCTCCCGTGGAATTAGGAAGCGATGCGCGCCGGCTTGACGTCTGGAGTGGGAACACCACTCCAGGCCTGGCACGGAGATCCCCCTCGGATGCTGCAGACAGGCAGCGCAGAACACAGGGGTCCCAGGGGACCGGGGCGAAGAGGCGCATCCTCCCGTGGAAATAGGAAGCGATGCGCGCCGGCTTGACGTCTGGAGTGGGAACACTGGAAAACCTCCCGTAGAGAATTAGAGAGCGTAGACGGCGTCCCACTCCAGGCAAACGGCGACAGGTGGTGAAGTACAGGGGTGGCACGACGTCTCACGCCGGAGACGCGGCAGTAGATTGTAGTAACAAGAACGACCCGACCAGGACTGGAGGGAGGTCCAGGTATTTAAAGCCCTCTGGGGCGCTAATCATAAACTATGACAGCTGCGAAAGGTAGTCCAAGGGTGGGGGCTGGTGAAGAGTAGTGGAGAGTAAAACATCGCAAGGGTGGGGGCTGTTGAGGAGAGTAGACAGGGAAAGTCCAAAGGTGGGGGCTGGTGAGGTGAGGAGACAGGGAATAAAGGTCCAGGGAACAGGCGAATCCTCACAGTACCTCCCCCTCCACGGGAGCCACCGGGCGACCGAAAAAATCAGACAGCGGGGCAGGGGACATGACAAAGCAACAAACAAAAAAAAAACTGGGCCATGCTAGCAGGGGAAGCTACACCCAAAGTGGGGCTAGCAGAGGGACTGGGTAGCTGCCAGAGCATTGCTAGCTACAGGGCCTATGCTAGCTGTACTGCTACATTAGCATAGAGGCTGCGCTAGCTGCCGGAGCTAGGCTAGCAGACAGGGCTGGACTAGCAAAGGAGAAACAAGCTAGCCGGAAGGACAGTCCTAGCTGTGGGGAACAGGGTAGCTAACAGGGGAGCTAACGAGGCTAACAGGGGAGCTAACAGGGGAACTAATCAGAGGAACTAACAGGGGAACTAACAGGGGAACTAGAGGGAGCTAGAGTGGGTTAGAGGGAACTAGAGGGAACTAACAGGGGCTAACTCACATACACTGTCTGTGCTGGCTGGGGTCGTCGACGGGTCGGGTCGTACTGTTATGGTTTGTAACCGACCCCAATCGCACAACACAAGACAGGTATGAGAGTAAGCCAAAACAGGGCATTTATTTCTTACATAACAAAAAGCGGCACAGTCCCTTTAAGGGAGAACACAAAAAACACTAGAGTCAAAGAATATGGAAAATGCGGCACTGTGCCTTTAAGAGGCGAACAGGCTAAGGGACTAAGGCTAAGGGACAGGGCCAGGGCTAAATGTCAAAGACCCGGACCAGGGGCACTGGAGAGGGGGACAGGGACAGAGGCCCGGAGAGGCGGGCTGGAGACAGGGACAGAGAACAGGGTTAAGGCCTTGGACAGGGCGAGGGCCAGAGCTGCTTACAGAGACGGAAACAGGGGCCCGACGGCGGAGGCCTGGCACGGGGACCAGGGGCCCGACGGCGGAGGCCTGGCACGGAGATCCTCCTCGGATGCTGCAGACGGGCAGCGCAGAACACAGGGGTCCCAGGGGACCGGGGCGAAGAGACGCATCCTCCCATGGAATTAGGAAGCGATGCGCGCCGGCTTGACGTCTGGAGTGGGAGCGCGCCGGCTTGACGTCTGGAGTGGGAGCGCGCTGGCTTGACGTCTGGAGTGGAAGCGCGCCGGCTTGACGTCTGGAGTGGGAACACCACTCCAGGCCTGGCACGGAGATCCCCCTCGGATGCTGCAGACGGGCAGCGCAGAACACAGGGGTCCCAGGGGACCGGGGCGAAGAGACGCATCCTCCCGTGGAATTAGGAAGCGATGCGCGCCGGCTTGACGTCTGGAGTGGGAACACTGGGGCGCTAATCATAAACTATAACAGCTGCGAAAGGTAGTCCAAGGGTGGGGGCTGGTGAAGAGTAGAGGAGAGTAAAACATCGCAAGGGTGGGGGCTGTTGAGGAGAGTAGACAGGGAAAGTCCAAAGGTGGGGGCTGGTGAGGTGAGGAGACAGGGAATAAAGGTCCAGGGAACAGGCGAATCCTCACACATATTTACAATTAGCATTTTATAAAGTAGAACTGTAATATGTACTTTCTCAGTCAGTGCTAAGTGCAGTCCTCTTATGCAGCATCACTTTTCACATCAAAACAAAAGTAGAACTATAATGTGGACTCTCATATTATTAACATTAGAAAATGCTAATTGTAAATATGTTTGCCAAAGTAGAACTGTAATATGTACTTTCTCAGTCAGTGCTAAGTGCAGTAATCTTATGCAGCATCACTTTTCACATCAAAACAAAAGTAGAACTGTAATGTGGACTCTCAGGGAAAGATAATGTCGTAAATTAAATTGATCAAAATGACCCGTATAAGCATTACAGGAGGGATCAAAATCATCTAGCGGTTTCTGGAAAAGGCCATAGGAGAATTCAGTCAAAGGCTAACAGTGCAACCCTTCACCCTTCACCTAGCAGCTATAGGAAAAAGCCCAGAGTACCATAAAAATAAGAACAGATCAAATGGCAAACAGATGAAACCTCTTTCCCCACACAACAAAGTGGGAAGGAAGGCCCAATACTTAACTTCAAGTCAGAAAATTACGGCCTGAAGGCCAGCACCAGAGTTCTGTTTACTTTAGCTAAGCAGTCCAAACAGACCATTCTGGGATACCCACTGTTAGGTTGAGTGGGTACTATATTTCCATCTGTATGAGGGTCGCATTCAGGGACACTTGGGTAAATCATCTAAAAGGAAACTAGTTCACATCCCCTCTGTAAGGTCACCTTGTAACGCTGTTTCGCAAGACCCAAATCACTTAGAGGGGAGACCTTCTAGCCAATAGGAAAGCAGGCTCTCTGGGGTGACGGCACGGGATGGCAAGGGCGGGGGGGATTCTCTCTTCTCTTATAAAACCTGCAGGTTGAATGATGGAGGGAAGACAGAGACACGGAGACACCGAGACGCAGAGAGACACGCAGAGAGAACTGAGAAGCAGAGACGGAGAATCCACCCCACCAGAGTTCGAGAACAGAGCCGAGAAGAAACCTTCGAGACGAGCTGATTAGAAATAGAAATAATTGATTGCTGTAAACCTGATTGATTAAGCTGTTGGATATTCCAATAAAGCAACGGTCAGACCGTTTTCACCCGCAGCGCCTGGCTCCGACTCCAAATCTTTTATAAGACATTTGAACAAACGTGTGAGTACAATTAGCAGAGATACAGTAGCGATCCACTATACGATCCTGAGACTTTAGCAAATAGAATCATTGAAAAGACACGTTAATCTGGAGCCGTTTTCCTGGGCTGAAAAATCCGATCCTACCATCCTTCGAAGATCAAGATCTCTCAGTAGCAGAGCAACGACGTCTTCAACATACAAGATCTCTCAGAAGCAGAGCAACGACGTCTTCAACGACATCTGGCTGTTTACACTCTACAAACAATCCAACGCGCCGGCGGAGAGTAACTGTGAGTTGAAGCAGGGGAGATGGATTTAGAAGGGTGGAGATGGGACAGCTGTGAATCGAGGGTTGAGACGGAGCGGCTAATGACATCAAAAACGGCCGAGATTTGGTTCCAATTCTCACAAGATTGGACTGGTATCGGCCGTTGTGATATGAATTAAGCGCTTGAAGAAGGAGGAGAGGACGCGGTCAGTTGAAACGGACGCAATCATGAATGAAAGGGCGAAGTGTTTATGAACGGGGAACAGGCTGGGGACTATACAGTTGGTTGAGAGAATGGTTGTGATGACACCGCGGTTCATTTATTTTAACTACGTCCACTAAAGGGCGAGTGAATGAATGAGACGGGGTGATTATTAGAAAGGACCGTCCCCTCAGTCGACATGGTGTGGTCCCTGGGAAAGAGAGGAATAGACTGGATTGTGTTCGTTCAGACCGCGTCAACCAAGAGGTTGTTGCTTTTTTGCCACACCATCATTCGCGGCTTCACTCTTAGAATCGGCGCGTATGACAGACAAGTTTAGAAAGACGTTTCATGCAAATCTGTTGTATCGTGGTCCGACGCAATCTGCTTAAAAATTCGCCTTTGGTACGAATTTTGGGGAGGTATTTGGTTGTTGGGGGTGAGACAGGTGAGCTCCCCGACAGCGCTAAATATGAAGATTAAGAGGATGGGAAGAGGGATGACGGGGGGAAAGTAACCCTTGGGAATGCACTTATGGGGTAACTGCGCTTATGTTAGGATTAAAGAAAGGCACTTAGAAGCGTTTGGGGTTAGTATATAAAGCACTGTTTAGTAGCGAGGCAAATGAGGACCTGTGTAGAAATGTATAACTATATGGTTTAGGGATGTAAATTGACATATGTATTAATCCAGTGTGTAATGCCGGTTTAACATTGGCGTCGCGAGTTGCTACGGCGGGGACCGTGCTAAGAGGTTGCCGTTTGGAACCCGAGGGCTAATGTTAGGTGCTACAGGCTGTACGAGGCTGCCCAGGGCTAAAAGATTATTATGATGCTGGATGAGAGTATGTGTGTGACTGTGGCGTTGTGTGAAATGGAGTGAAAATGAGTTGATTTAGAAGGTTAGGAATGAATGAGAAAGGGATAATTTTTGTAAACAAATGTAAAGTCCCGTGACAAAGCCTCGCGTGATGCTATTCTGGTGGTCAACGAGACTTCAGGATTGTGGACGTGACGTAATTTCGGTGACGGCGTGTTGTAGGGGGCCGGCCTAGAAGACGAACTACAATTCGGTGCAGGGGATTCTGGGAGTTGGGGTTAAAGTTGAGTGGGCACGTGGGCTGACGTCGTGGGGGGTGTGGCTGCGTGTTGACGCACATATTGTTAGAAGGATGAGGGCGCCTCCTGCAGGATGTTGGGGGTACTGTGATGCAATAGGGGTGATGTGCGATAAAATGCAGCAGGGGGCGATATTGTTTTAGAAATTATTATAGCCTATTGTTCCACGGTCCCCCTGGTATGTTGTGCGGGGTGCTTTCAATCTCTCGCCCTTGCGTGCTCCCTCATCTCCCTCATCTCCCTCCCTCTCCCCCTCCCCCCCCCCCCCTTTCCCTCCCTCCTCCCTCCCTCCCTCATTCTCTTCCCTTCTCTCCTCTCCTCTCCTCTCCTCTCCTCTCCCTCCTTCCTTCCTTCCTTCCTTCCTTCCTTCCCTCCCTCCCTTCCTTTCCTCTCCTCCCTCCCTCCCTCCTTCCCTCTTCTCCCTCCCTCCCTCCCCCCCCCTTCCCTCCCTCCTCCCCCCCCCCTCCCTCCCTCCTCCCTCCCTCTCCTCTCCTCTTTCCTCTCCTCTCCTCTCCCTCCCTCCCTTCCTTCCCTCCCTCCCTCCCTTCCTTCCTTTCCTCTCCTCCCTCCCTCCCTCCTTCCCTCTCCTCCCTCCCTCCCTCCCCCCTCCTCCCTCCCTCCCTCCTTCCCTCTCCTCCCTCCCTCCCTCCCCCCCCCCCTCTCCCTCCCTCTCCTCTCCTCTCCTCTCCTCTCCTCTCCTCTCCTCTCTCCCTCCCTCCCTCCCTCCCTTCCTCCTCCCTCCCTTCCTCTCCTCTCCTCCTTTCCTTTCCCTCCCTGTCTCCCTCACTTCTCTCTCCCTCCCTCCGTCTCTCTCTCTCTCCCTTCCAATCTCCCTCACTTCTCTTTCCCTCCCTATGTGGTGCAGTGTGCACAGCAGAGGTGTGGTGATACTGGAAGTTTAGTGTGAACCCCCCCCCTCCCCTTCCTACATTGATGCACCCTCCCCTCTTTCCCTAGGTGCCTCTTTCCCCTCCCTTCCTAGTCTCTCGTTCCCTCATTCCCGTTTATACTATGGTGTATGCCCCCCCGCCCCGCTGTAGGATTGAGATATCAGTTCTCTCCATGACGTGGTGTGTGCCCCCGTACAGATGTAGTGCTCTTTTTGCCCCCCCCCCCCCCCCCCCCCCACGCGCTGTTTTCTGCCCTGGCTTTCTTTCCTTATTTCTGGGTCCCTTTTAGGGGGATCCGGTCTGGGGTCTGAGACATTGTAGGCAGGGTCTAGGGTACTAACGAGTATGGGTGTTGAATATGGGGATTAATTGATCTATTAAGGTTGACTAATGCTTGACTGATCTGACCAGTGAAAGATGGTGAATGGCCAGACGGTGGAGCGGCGGTCTGCACCACAGGGCTGGTTCGCAAGGACATTCGCGAGAATGAGGGGAACCAGTACGCCATCTACATCATCACCAATGACTCGGGGTGCCCTGGTCCGGTCAAAGAGGCTTATGAGGGAGCTTCAGGAGATCAGACGACTGGGCGGCGGTTTTATTACAGTGGAGTTGGTTGGGGATAATCTATTCAGCTGGGAGGTTAGGTTGTTTCAGTTGGATGTGGACTCTTTGTTGTGGCAGGATATGAAGGAGACTAAGACGGAGTTTATATTGCTGGGTGTCTCTTTCCCTCAGGATTTCCCGTTCTCTCCGCCGTTCATGCGGGTGCTCTCCCCGCCATTAGTACATGGTTATGTGAGTAAGGGTGGGGTCATATGTATGGAATTGTTGACACCGAGTGGTTGGTCTAGCGCATACACCATGGAGGCTGTCGTGAGGCAGGTTGCTACTAGCCTAGTGATGGGTCAGAGTCGCATGGTTAGGGGGGGAGAGGGAGCAGAGGGGGTGTCTTTGAGTCAAAGAGAAGCGGAGGCAGCCTTTAAAACACTGGTAAAGACCCATGATAGATTTGGCTGGAGGTCTCCACCAAAATCGGAAGGTTAGGAGGCACCGCCGACCTCCAGTTAGGGATAGGTTGTGTTGTCGTGTTGTGGTATATGGTGGTATTGTTGTTTCGGCCCCCCCCCTCGTAGAGTATTTTTCCTCCCTCCCCTCCTTTCTTAGCTCCGTTCCTAGGTACGTCACTCCCTCCCTAGTGGTATACTCCCTCACTAGACGTTCCCTCCCTTCCTGTCTAGCGTGACGTACTCTGGTCTTGCCTGGTCTCCTCACCACTGGGGAAATTGGGTGTGCTCCCTCCCGGGCCCTTCCCAGTGTGTGTCCCCCTCCCTGGCCCGGGGGCGCCTTCCCACCCCCTCTCTTCCACTCTCCTATTAGGGATATATTGGAGGGTTGGTTAGGGGGGGAATAGAACGGGGTTGTATGTTGTATGGTGGACATGTTGTAATAAGGGATGTTGTTGGTTGTTGTTTGTGGGGCGTTGCAGGGAGAGTAGGAAACGCGCAGCAGGAGGAGGGAAGCAGGGATAACGCGGAGGAGGGCAGGCCGGTAAAAGGATGGTTGGTTTGTCTAGGCGTGCGGAGTGCGTGTTGGTGATGGGCACTCTGGTAACGGTTTTCGTATTATTTACGGCAGGAGTTTTGTTTTATTTTTGGCCCCAGGGGCCGGAGCTTATAAATATAGATGTGGACAAGCGGGAATTGCGTGAGCCTCACACGAATATGTTTATAAAAATAGCAAGGGAGGTGGCGAAAAGTGCGAATAAGACTGATTGTTATGTGTGCGGCCTAGCGCCAGAATCTTCTGCAGCCGGTTTACCGCTTATGGCCCACCCAGTCACTGAGTGTCATAACTCTGTGTTGAAGGGTTTTAATCTGCCTTTCCTATGTAAGGGAGTGAGTAAGGAGAGGTTAGAGGTGTATCATAAAACAAAGGGGTTGCTAGGGGCGGTGGCGGAGCAGGCTAAGTTGGATGTTACGCCTATTCCGGTGGCAGTTAGGCCAGAGGAGTTTACGAGATGTGAGGACGGCGAGAATGGTAAATATGTGGGCACGCTAGTAAATTGTGTGGGTGGGGTGAGCCTGGGGGCTGCGAGGGTGGCTGCGCGGGCTCCCCAGGGTACGTATTGGATTTGTGGTGAAAATGCGTATGCGGCGTTACCGGCGGGTTGGAAAGGAAGGTGTGCGTTGGGATATCTGGTACCGGCAATGAGAATAACTGATGTTTTGCCGACGCACCCTGGGACTAGGAAGGCGCGAGCTGTGAGTGCGGATCATTTTTTCAGGGTGGCACTTCCTGCGTATGGGACATATGCTAATTGGCAGGAGATTGATCATTTGGCGGCATTGTTTGAGGAGATGTCGACCACAACGACGAAGGGGTTTAGCCTAGAGAATGAGGAGATGCGGTCGTTGAGGTTAATGGAGATGCAGACAAGGGCGGCTATGGATTTTTTGTTGGCAGCGTCAGGGGGTACGTGTGCGTTAATTGGCCAGGAATGCTGCACGTATGTGCCCGATAATGACGAAGTAGGGATGCCAGACGTGATAGCACATTTGAGGAACATTACGAGGGATCTCCATGACTCTCGGGTGAGTTTGTGGGAAGATTGGGGTCAGGAGCAGTTGGGGTATATAGGTTGGGTGATAGTTAAGTACGTTCTCTATGCAGTGGTGATATTTGTGATATTGGTCGTGTGTGTGTCGGTGATTAGAGCATGCTTTGGGTATCTGATTAGGACTCTCTGCGCAGCCGGTCCGGCGGTGGAGAAGTCACTCCGCTCGGCTGCACCTGTTATGACTAAGATGATGGCGGTAGAGGAGGATGAGGAAGGGGGCCGAGCGGAGGTGGGCGTTCCGTTGGTGCCGAGGTACCATGAGTACGCCCTGTCTGTCATTTTTTGATCTGGACTGCTGGACAGTCTGGGTCGATGGGTGGGGGATGGGGTGTGCAGAGGGGTATGGTACTGGGGGGACGTGCCTGGGGATATTGTAAAAGTGATGTTTGTTTTTGTGAATGAGTTTTGTTTCCATAATAGGTACACGGAGAAGAAATGGGTTGAGTGTTGTTAGGTCCCTGGGGTCTGGTGCTGAGTCTGTACGGTTATGCATGACCGTTTAGCAGGGCACTGGGCTTCCTGGGGATAGTGACAAGGTGGGGTGCCTGGGCGTTGACTACCTTGTACCTGTGGTGAGGTTATCCTGTCCTCTGTGGGGAGTCTGTAATGGACGCTTCGGAAAACAGAGGGTGGGGCCTCGCGGCGTGCAGGGAGTGATGTCAGAAGGTGCGTAAGAACAATGTTGGTGGACACGTGTCTGAGGAGGACAAATGTCCACTGGGGGGAAGTAGTATTGAAAAATGGAAACAGAAGAATGAATGAAATGTGTAATGAGGGCTGAGACACTAATCAAAAAAATTTTTGATTTTCGAGGTGAAACAGAATATTGGAGCGGGACCACGGGGGAAACATCGGAAAGCGGAAATTCGACGAAGGAGGAGTCAACATAGAAGCGGAAATAAGGGAGTAGACACCGGAAACGCAAACACCACTGTCAATCACAATATCTCTCAAAAATTTGAAAAAGTTGTATGAATTAAGTAAAGGATTATTCATACTGTTGATAAAAAATCTCTCAAAAATTAGATGTGGTATGAATATTAGATAGAAGATATATTCATACTGAAAAGACGGAGTAAAGTGAAATTCCAGTTGAAAAATTTAAAAGAACTGTTGTATTTTGTGCTCTATTTTTCAGCAGTTCTGCCAGGCAACAAGGGCACCGCAAGTCAGGTAAGACTACAGATCACCAGTGAAAAGGGAAAGAAGAGAATAGACAGGGCTACAAGTACCGTTAGCGGTTGTTCGAGTAGGAGATAGTCACAAAAGCATAGACACCTACATTTAGACAGGGAATACAAAGATCACTCTTGCCTGCTGCCATTTTTTAAAATAAAATAGGACACAGAAAGAGGAATTAAAAAACTCTAGTACATGAGAAGAAGAAACGCATATAGAAAAATGACAACGGAGGCAAATAAAGATGTGAGTACACCAATTGGTTGGATGGAGGATAACCCGATACAAGTGCTTGCTAAAAATAATCCTTACACAGAGGACAATCCTTACTATGTGGAAAGACTTATTGAATTATCAAAGAAATGGAATAAAAGATGGCCACACATCACCAAACCCTGGCCTATTGAGGGCTCTTTTTTCATTTAGAAATAATATCAGATCTGCATGCTCTAATTAGGAAAAAGTGGGAAAGATGACAACGAGAGGGAAAAAACGCATGCAAGAAATGGACGCCTTATCAAAATTCGCTCGGGAAGCTGAGAGAAGGAAGAGTAAGGGAGAGGACAGGTCGACTGTCAATGAGGAGGCCCTGCCGACAGAGGAGCTAGCTCCCATCCTGATCACTCCCATGGCCCCTAAAAGGACAATAGTCACCTCCCAAAGAGCAACTGAGGTAAATATAGCACCCCCACCTTATGCCAGCAGGAATAAGGAACCAATCTACCCTATCCTGCCTATAATAGACATGGATAGCCAATATGAGATAACCAACAATAGCGGCCTTAGAACAGAGATGGGACGGGCAGTGACAACAATCACCCTAACGCCTGAAGCAGACGAAACAGAGGGGGAGAGAAGAAGGGAGCGAGACGTTCAGTCCCACAGTATTCCTTATCCCAGGGCGGCGGAGAGATATCGAGACGAAGAGAGACATCGATGCATACATGAACCGCTCACTGCCGCACAGAAAGAAATTCTCTGGGCGGAAGGAGAGGGACGCCGAAGCGACGACATCAGGGAGTTAGACGACCAAATAGATAGTCTATACGACAGGAGTCTCAGCCACAGAAGAGACTATCCCCAGGAGAGGTCAAGACAAGCTCCCCGCCGTCGCCGGCTCTCTCCCCACGCATCCCGCGAATACTGGGAAGACACAGAGGACGAGGAACAGACATGGGAGCCCCTGAACAAATACCAGGAGAAAGACAGAGAACGAGAGGAAGAGGAGAGAAGGGAGAGACCCCCCAGAGGAGTGACGCCAAGCAGAAGACCTGCTCCACGATTCACTACCCCACTCCTCGTTTCCGCACCTACCCTCGAAGAAAGCAACCAGATGCTGAAACTGACGGCTACCATGGAGGAATTAAAGCGACGACATCAGGGAATGAGTAAGGAAAACCGAGAGATGGAAGCACAGATACAGTCCTACCACGAGGCCCAAGACACTGATTCCGCGGGATACCAAGCAAGCGCCGAAAACTGGAGAAGGGGCACCACCGCACGACAAGAATTGGAAGAACAAATGAAAAAAGCAAAGGATGAAATCAAAGCGTTGAAAAAGACGGAAGAAAAAAGAGTGACCAGATCCAGTACCCGAGAGCATACGGCCAGCATGCAACCCTTGATGATAAGACATCAGGGATTGGAGTACCAGCCATGGAATGCTTCAGACATGTCCCAAATATCGGAGAAGTTGCCCTCCCTCCAGAATGGGGCTTTTCCATGGATTGCCAAGCTGGAGGAAATGATGGTAGGCCAACAGCTGGCTATCGGCGATGTCAAGCGACTACTCTCTCACAAAGTAGGAGTCGCTGGCATGGAAGAACTACTAACCAAGGCTGCCATGGTGCGGTATGTAGTGTCTGGAGCCCACGACCAGGACCTCTTCGCCGCTCACAGAGGAGCACTGTGGCGGGTCCTGCGGGAGACCTATCAAACCCTGATGCATCCAGACAAGATCCACATTGGTGCGTTGGGACCTGATACCCCCCCCAGAGAGTATGTGGCACAAGCCTACGCCACCTGGAGAGACATGACTGGCCAAGACCCCGCACAAAATCCAATGCACGCCTGATGGTTGTGTGATCGACGTCCCAGAAGACCAATACTACGAAATGATGCAAAGAACAGACCCCCGACCCCCGGAAGTATACTGGTTGGGGAACCTAAGCCAGGAATTGCTTGGACCAGCGTTGGAATGGGAGACCTTCATCACCGCCAATATGCCAGCTGCAAAGAACCCAGAGACACCATACCATTGCACTCTACAATACTATAGAGATGCGGATGAAAGACAAGCCGAGGAGTGGATGAGAAATCAACCAGAGGAGGTGCAGCTCAACGCCACCAGCATAGTGATGGGTCCCCAAGGAGCAGCAATACGGCTTGCACGGAGCAACTATCTGCAAAAGGAACACGAGATCACAGACAGCGTTCCCCACGTGACGCTAAAAGTGACCGACTCGTGCGACCAACAACACATCGGACGGATGATGAAAGAGGCAGAAGGAATAAAGTTCGAACAGACGACGGAGAACCGACTCATATGGATAAGCCCGGACAAACGGTTCGTCAAGACAATGATTCAAGGCACAGGGATGGGACGTCCCCAGACGGTGCAGTTGTCACAGGAGACAGTAGAAGAAAACCCCCAGAAATTGAGCCTCCAGGAGGAGATGATGGGGGCCATACCAGAAGTGCTGTGGTCAAAACATAGCACCGACATTGGACTGATCAAATCTGCTCAACCAGTGAGGGTGGAGCTTAGACCAGGAGCAACCCTGCCCTGGAAAAGTCAGTACCCACTGAAGGAAAAAGCGGTGGCCGGAATCGAGCCACAAATCAAAGGACTTCTAGAAGCCGGAGTACTACGAAAGACAAAGAGCCCCAAGAGCAACACGCCGTTGCTGCCAGTGGAGAAACCTGACACCTCGTACCGTCTGGTACACGACTTGAGGGCCGTCAATGAGGTTTTAATTGACTATCCCGCCGATGTCCCAGATCCCCACACACTACTGACATTCATCCCGCCGCAAGCTGAGTATTTTACGGTTATAGATTTGTGTAGCGCCTATTTTAGCGTACCTTTGAGCAAAGAGTGCCAGCATTTTTTTGGTTTTACCTATAAGAATGAGCATTATGAGTACACTAGGCTCCCACAGGGATTAAAGCATTCCCCACACATCTTTAACAAGATCTTGAGAGAGGATCTGGACGGGTTAGACCTGAGATTAAAATCCAGAGTCATTCAGTATATGGACGATATTATCTTGTGTGCCGACGATCAGACAACATGTCATAAGGAATCTATCGAACTATTGCAACTACTAGCAGAGAAGGGACACAAGGTGTCTTTGAAAAAATTGCAGTACTGTCGACCTAAAGTAGCATATCTAGGTCAAATGATTTCAAAAGGCCATCGAGCTATTACAGAGGAACATTTGGTGGCTATTAAGAAAGCTCCAAAGCCAGTGACTGTAAGACAGATGATGATGTTTTTGGGAATCGTCGGGTATAGTTCCACTTGGGTGGAAAATTATACAGAACTAGTAGGGCCCTTAAGAGCTATGATAAAAGTTTGCGGAAATGATAAGTTGAGTGCTAAAGTAACATGGACTGAGGAGGGCCTGAGGGCATTTGAGACCATAAAGACCCGTATGTTAGCTGCCCCGGCCTTGACTTTGCCTGATTATACCAAGCAGTTCATACTATATGTCTCTTCCTCTTCAGATCAGAGGTATGCATGCGCAGTACTGGCACAAAACACCGGAGTGGGGATCCATCCACAACCAATAGGATACTACTCCATCGCCTATTCAGAGGTGGAAATGGGAATGCCTCCGTGCTACCGAGATTGCGCCGGAGTCTTCCTGATGTACGAGAAAGCTGCAAGTATCATGATGGGGTATCCAGTCAATATTATGGTAGGACATGCGATCCAAAATTTGTTGGAATCTGGTAAATCTGCACTAACGATACCCCGTCTGAAAAATTATTACAGGATTTTGGAACAGGAAGATGTTACTTTGACTAGGTGTTCCATAGTGAACCCAGCGCAGACCCTTCCTAAGCCTGAGGATGGAGAACCTCACGACTGTGTGGCGGAAGCTGAGAGGTACTCCAGACTTAGAGCTGACTTGCAGGCTTTCCCGTTTAGCAGTCCTGATTTGGAACTATGGACAGACGGCTCATGTTACAGAGTTGGAGAGGACCTAAAAGCAGGTTACTCTGTAGTAAAATCACAAGGTGATGGGTTTGTCGTAGAAAAGGCCGAAGCCTTGACACAACCCTGTTCAGCTCAGCTGGCGGAACTAGTCGCTCTGACTGAAGCGTGCAAAATGGCAGAAGGCAAGAGCTGTAATGTCTATACAGACAGTAGCTACGCGCAGAACATAGCCTTTCTCTACGGAGCGGTGTGGAAAGGGCAAGGTTTTAAGAGAGCAGATGGTACCGCCATAAGACACTGTAGTCAGATAACCGATTTGTTGCAAGCAATAATGAAACCCAAACATATATAATAATAAAAGTCCCGCGGTACTACTAGGCTAGCCATCAGGAGCACTCGCAAACAGATAACGTTAAACACAGCAGAATATGGAAAACAGACACTGACCAACGGGGACCTGCATCCAACCCTAGTACAACCATCGAGTATAAGTTACTAAGGACACATTTAAATCAGAGGTGTAATGTTGTCTACTAGAACTGTATACAGTGGTTAGCTTCTAGTTAGCGTTATATAGCTGCTTGCTAGCTAACGTTAGCCCCGTGTGCTCAAAGCAGCCAGCTAGGTGTATCTGTTATGACTATAATGTTTCCGAAAAAGCACTGGACTACGACGTAAGGTTAGACATTTTATTTCATGCTCAAAAGCCCCTGGCTTGCACATCGCAGTCACGAAAGGGGCTAGCTCAACCAGTGCACTGTGTGCACAACCATAGATATCTATGTGCACAACGTCAACAGCACACCAACCCAACTGACGTTACCACAACACTTGGCGGTACTTTCACAGCACTGTCGTAAGACCACCGTGCTGTCTTAAAGGCACAGTGTGCCTACCCAGATGCATACACAACATTGACGCGGCTTGACATACAAAGAAGTAATTATCACAATTAGCGATTTTTTTTGTCTGGTAAAAAATCTGTTTGTCTGGTAAAAAAAATCAGATACTCGCCAGTTGGCTGGTAAGCCAAAAAGTTAGTTTCCTCCCCTGGTCAACACACAGGTCTAAGTTGGCTGAGCGCGTTACCGTTAGCACTGATGGCGTGTAGATCAAGCGAGATCCGGGGCCTGCGTTTAACTCCGCACGAAATGTTGTTTGGCCGATGTATGGTTGTGCCCGGATTGCGCGCAGCAGGAAAAGGTCTGAGTTTGGATATTCTAGACCACGAGATGCGTGAGTACGTGAAGTACATGTCAAAGCTCCACGGGGCAATCTATGATTATGTCTCTAGTAAACGAGAGACAGAGGAGGAGGAGGATAGGCGGAATGCTCCCCAGATAGTACCAGGGGACTACGTTTATGTCAAAGTGTTCAGACGCAAGTGGTATGGCGCGCGGCGGGAAGGACCGTACGAGGTCGTAAGAGCTACGGAAAGAGCTCTACAGGTAAAAGGATCCTCAATGTGGTTTCACCTTTCGCATTGCGTAAAAGCCCTGCAAGATGGGCAAGAATTGGAATCCGAACCCCTGTTCAATGATCAAGAACAGGAGGAAATGCACGACGAAGGGGAAAATGAAGACGATTATGGGGAACCAGACAGGGGCGAACATGATGGTCCCTCTAGGGGAAATTAAAGATTTTTGCAGGAGCCAGACAGAGGAGATCATGAATTGGAATTGAAAAATGATGATTTTTCCTCTGTGGACTTTGGCGGAGTACCAGCAGCGGAACCGAAGACGCCGGAGGAGAGGGCGCTTAGCGCAAGTGCAACGAAAGAGCCACGGCCAAAAAGGGTTATCAATAGACCTCAGAGGTTTCAATGAGGATAACTGGTAGAATTGCAGCTAAGAGGGAATAGACCTCAGAAGGTCTTTTGCGAAGGAGAAATTCAGTCTTTTATATGTTTATGGTTTAAGTCTCCTTCGTGTTTATTAGAACTGTTAGTCTTATATTGGTGTGAGGTAATAATCTTTTCTTGCAGAGTCCATTACACAAAATAGACATTTGGTTAATTACATGGATAAAATAGTCTAAACAAAAAAGCTGTTATTGAAAGAGTGTTTCCTTGTAAAAACAGGAACAGCTTTCTTAGTCTGAAGTCATAATAATAACTGATAATGTGTATAACTGTGCAAGAAGAAGAAGTAAGTGGAATTTTGGAATTTTTTGGATTTTTGGATTAAAAAAATAAAAAATAAAAAAATTGTTTATATTTTATGGAAATATTATATCATTTTGATTTTGAAATTTACTGGTTACATAATGAGGGTAGACCCCTCAGAGAAGGGATTGTCGTAAATTAAATTGATCAAAATGACCCGTATAAGCATTACAGGAGGGATCAAAATCATCTAGCGGTTTCTGGAAAAGGCCATAGGAGAATTCAGTCAAAGGCTAACAGTGCAACCCTTCACCCTTCACATAGCAGCTATAGGAAAAAGCCCAGAGTACCATAAAAATAAGAACAGATCAAATGGCAAACAGATGAAACCTCTTTCCCCACACAACAAAGTGGGAAGGAAGGCCCAATACTTAACTTCAAGTCAGAAAATTACGGCCTGAAGGCCAGCACCAGAGTTCTGTTTACTTTAGCTAAGCAGTCCACACAGACCATTCTGGGATACCCACTGTTAGGTTGAGTGGGTACTATATTTCCATCTGTATGAGGGTCGCATTCAGGGACACTTGGGTAAATCATTCTAAAAGGAAACGAGTTCACATCCCCTCTGTAAGGTCACCTTGTAACGCTGTTTCGCAAGACCCAAATCACTTAGAGGGGAGACCTTCTAGCCAATAGGAAAGCAGGCTCTCTGGGGTGACGGCACGGGATGGCAAGGGCGGGGGGGATTCTCTCTTCTCTTATAAAACCTGCAGGTTGAATGATGGAGGGAAGACAGAGACACGGAGACACCGAGACGCAGAGAGACACGCAGAGAGAACTGAGAAGCAGAGACGGAGAATCCACCCCACCAGAGTTCGAGAACAGAGCCGAGAAGAAACCTTCGAGATGAGCTGATTAGAAATAGAAATAATTGATTGCTGTAAACCTGATTGATTAAGCTGTTGGATATTCCAATAAAGCAACGGTCAGACCGTTTTCACCCGCAGCGCCTGGCTCCGACTCCAAATCTTTTATAAGACATTTGAACAAACGTGTGAGTACAATTAGCAGAGATACAGTAGCGATCCACTATACGATCCTGAGACTTTAGCAAATAGAATCATTGAAAAGACACGTTAATAACGAAAAAAATAAAAAATCAGGGAAAGATATACAGGTGTTACATCCCAATGTATATATTCCCCAGTGTGTGTCTCCATGTGTGTGTGTTCTCCATTTTTGTTTCCTCCCTCCAGCCATTGTTCCCTCCACCATTGGTCCCTGCCAGGCCTGCCCTTCCATTATAGCAACACAGCACCGATTGGTGGATGGTTTTCCAGACTCCAACACTCAATCAACACCACCCAATCATGGATCACCCCACACCTGTTAAAACATGGCTTCTCACTTCAGTCACTCTCTCTCTCTGGCATGAGGCTAGGCCTAGTGTGATTTTGTAACCTGTAACTTTGACAATATTGCATTTCGTTTATTGACCTTTGGTGCTTAGTGGAAATTGCCTTGTGTGTGTATGGCCACAGAGAGAGCATTGTTAGTTATAGTTTGTTTTTGTATATATTCTGCCTTTGTTGTATGTATCATTAATGTGTTTTTCTCTCTTTCTCAGGAAGCACAGATGGGGTGAGCTGCCATTTCCTTTGGATATTGTTTTCTCCTGTTTTGGTTCTAGGGATATCTATGGATCTCAGGGAATGTATTCCCAGTGTCAGAAATACTGTGTCTGTTACTAGGCTTGAGTAAATTGTAATGAACCAAATGAGAATATCAATTCAATTCTAAAAAAAACTAAATAAATTGACTGAATAACACCATGCTAAAATTGACCAGACCTGAAAAATCTAAGCAAATGAATAAAGGGAAGATGATTAAACAGAAGGTTTTGTAGATACAGTACTGAATTCTGCCATCCGGACACATGCAATTTGAAATATGATTATAGAAAATATCAGGCCTAAAATGGTTATGCGATTAAAATGCGATTAATTAGATAAATTAATTACAAATCCTGTCATTTGTAATGCAGTTTGCATACCAGGCAAACATCGGGGTGGAGGACGGCATCATCTACATGCTCCACAGAGCGTACACGCACCTGGAGAAGCCGCGCAGCTCAGTGAGGATTATGTTCTTTGATTTCTCCAGCGCCTTATTTTTTTTTTGATCAAATATTTTTCTTTTCTTTTTCTTTTCTTTTTTCCAACATGAAACAAAACATATCACAATACAACAACAACAATACATAAAAAGACTTCCCAAGACAGTAACTCAACACCACATGACAAGACAACAACTGATACAACTGTACAGTGATCATCCTACATAGACACTCGCTCGTTCTCCCCCCCCCCCCCTCCCCCCACTCACCCCAGGACCTCAACATGAGTCACACTCACAATACATCACAATACATCACTCAGCAAAAAACAAGAATCAAAACAAACATTTCCAAACTTATATGCGTTCCCTCAACTTTGCCACTGTAGCCAACCAAATTGCGATATCAGATTCCCTAACCCCTATAACACGTGCCGTGGATATCTCCAAATAGATCACGTCAAGGTAGGTAAGAAACCATACCTTTGGACAGAGTCTGTCTGGGTGAAACCAACGTGAGGCAATCAATTTTTTTGCGGCTGTGAGGCCGGCCAAAATGATTTTTTTCACCTGTATAGAGGTCGGTAATTCAGAGATCATTCAATAATAATACAGAAAGAGATACAGGTATGGTTAGAGAGAAAATGTCTGAGAGCTGATATGTAACATTTTCCCAAAAAATCACAACAGGAGGGCATTCCCAGTACATATGCATAAATGTACCTGTGGCGCCATTTGGACACAAGGTACATAGAGAGTCAGGTCTGAGACCCATTGAGTTCAATCGTCTAGGGGTTAAATAAGTCCTGTGAATAAAATTTAGATGAATCTGTTGGTGATCTGGGTTGTGTGAGGATAACCAAACATTTTCCCAGACTGCATCCCAATCAAAATCTACATCCAACTCCGGAACATCCTTTCTCCAAATCGTATCCAGGGGGAGCTCTTTATACGAGGTCATGAGTAAATGGCGATAAAAGTCAGAAACGAAGCCTCTCGATGTCTCTTTGTCATAATAGAATTTGTGAAAGCAGTGATGCACTAGTGGAGCATCCCATGGCACGCCATGAGCCTTCAGAGCTGCTCTTATTTGTAAATAAAAGAAAAGGGAGGTTCCGGGGAGATCATATCCGTTGGATATATCCTGGAAAGAGCGGAGACCAGAGTTATTGAAAATATCCCCCAATGTGTGGATGCCTTTCTTTTCCCATCTAGGGTACCTAATAGGTTGTTGTCCAATAAGGAGAAGATTGTTATTAAATAGAGGGGAATGCGTGTGCCATTGATGGCGGTTTGTACCCACTTTCTGAGTGTCACGCCAAGTTTGGATCACATGTGTGATTAAAGGGCCAAATCGTAATTTACATTGTTTAATTGATATGTTGGTATACACAATATCCTGAAGTCTATATGGGGACACCAACTTCTCCTCCAATGGTCGCCAAGATACAGCTGCTTGAGCATCAAACCAAGTAATCAAAGGTCTCAGAGAGAAAGCTTGAAAATAATATTTAAAGTCTGGAAATGCTAAGCCCCCATCGAGTTTACTCCTTTGGGCAGTTGATCTCTTCAAGCGCGGGCGTTTATTGTTCCAAACGAATTTATACGAGGCAGAGTGCAATTTCTGCCAGTAACCAACAGGAGTGCGAGACAGAGAAGAGTGGCGAACAGAACTTTCCCGTTAAGATCATGGCCGAAGGCTCAGTGTATAGAACTTTGATCATATGAATGAAACCCTCACCCAACCACATCCTTCTGAGAACTGCCCATAAGTAAGACCACTCCAATCTGTCAAATGCCTTCATTGCGTCCAAGGACATGACCGCTGTAGGGGCTGCAATATCCTTGCTGGCATTAATCACGTGCAGTAACCGTCTGATGTTGTCAGTAACCAGGCGGCCTCTTATGAAGCCGGTCTGATCAGGGTGAACTAGAGATGTCATGTGCTTTTGAAGTCTGCTGGCTAGAACCTTGGCATATAGCTTAAGATCGGCTCCGAGGAGACTTAGGGGCCTGTAGCTGCCACATTCGGTGGGGTCCTTATCCTTCTTGAGTAAAACAGATATACAGATACAGCTGTGAAAAGTCCTGGAACAGCTGTTTGCCTGCCGTTATGAAGTCGTTTTGGTGTGGTTAATGTTAACAATGACCAGCGGGGGCGCTCTTATACAGCTGGTGACAACGTGCTGGACGAGCTCCGCCCTCGGCAAAATGAGAGAGAGGCAGAGAGAGAGTGCCGTCATGAACAAGGAAGTAAATATTGCGTCTCTTCTGTCGGCAGTGGATTGCAATCGGTAAGCTCTTAATTTATATACATTACTATTGAAATGCATTTTTACTTAACTTTACAGCATTATTCAAACGTGATAGGAAGTTATGAGTCATCAGCCGTTTATATATGCAGTCCGTTTTGCCTACAGATTATACATGGCAAATGCCGCAGCCAGCCAGCTCACATACAGTAGAGTAACGTTACGTAACTTTCTCAGATAGCAATCTAACATTACGTTAGTGGAAATCAAACAACTCTAACCCAATACTAATAAGTTGTTTCACATTCTGTTAATCTGTTAGCAATTTTAGTATATAAACCAAACTTAGGTGTGAGGTTAAAATCTTTCTCCGTTTAAACAAACAGGACTCACAACAGAGCAGAAAACTGTCTTGAGTCTGATCTCTATTGTTAAACCTACATGTATGTAATCCAAGCCTGCTTGATTAATAACAAACACATCTTTCTATAATGTTGTGATAGAGCCTGCACAAGTATTATCTGTTCCAAGGTGATGGAGCCTACGGTAGTAAAGATGTAAAGAGTCTGCGGACAGTGTCTGGTTTTAATGTACTAATGGACTGATGGTCATTGTGTTTATGTTTGTGTACTTGTGCATGTGATTGTGTGTGTGTGTGTGTACTTATGTGCTCCAGCTCCTATCATATGTATTGTACTAATAATAGTGTTTACGTTCCATGTGTCCATATCTGGCTGCCAAGAGGTGCGAGGAGCTGAAGGAGAACACAGCTCCTGCAGCGGCCTGCAATAAGGGAGGGAAAGTTAAGATAAGATTTGTGTCACAATAATAATAATAATAATAATAGATTTCATTTGTAATGCGCTTTACAGTTGCAGGGCAACTCTCAGAGCGCTACAGTTAAGGGACTTAAAAGCTAGCGAGAATAAAGGAAAGAAAGAATATAAAAATAGGCAAGACTAAAACATAAAATAGCAGAGAAACATAGAATAATAAAACTGATAAAATAAATTGGTAAAAGAACATAAAATGTGTGGAGCATTTTGTGATGTGATGTGGAAAACAGTACGGCTCAATACATACAATTGTTAAGGGGATGCAGACCAGAGAAAGACTTTCGTCTTGTTTACATCAGGGTCCCCCATTTTCAATTTCAAACAAGGGGGGACACTGTACATTTGAATACTGACATACATTTGACATAGAAACTGTACATTGGAGGAGGTTGGGTGGGGGTGTACATTTGAGGTGGGGGGGACCCATGTAAAAAGATTGTCTGAATAATGGAAAATGCAATAACATTTTTTACTTACGGCTTTCTTTTTGACCATCCGGTGTTTTGCTTTGGGGGGGATCACGGGACCTGTTCTTTTGCTACTTTGAGGTGCCTTTACTTGAGTTATTCCTGGTCGATCAACACTCGGGATGGATGTCTAGAATAGAAAAATTATGCATAAATAAATAATTCAAATGAGAGAGAGGTATCTGTAAAGCATTCCCGGTAACTGGAGAAAGGTATTCCCGTAACTGGAAGCAAGTATATATAGAGAGAGAGAGAGAGAGAGAGATACAATACAAACATACCTTCAATGGTTTAGTGCTGTAAAAGGTTGCCATTCTGTCCCTCTCACGACTGTCCGGTCCACAGATTTCACACATGACTTTTATACTGTATCAAAGGACACAATCGCTTTGGTGGGGGGGGGGGGGGGGGGCGTGAACGAAACACCTCTAGTGATAAACCAATCAGGATACAGCAACGGGATTATACAATAATAAAACTATGTTCAATTTGTGTATTGTTTATTGAATGAATGAATGAAAACTTTATTAACAGATTGCAGAATGGGTACAGTATTGACACTGTTATTGTCTTGTCTTTTAAAATGTTTTTTTGGTCATACGATTTGTGTCAAAATAAAGTATTCAATTCAATTCAATTCAATTCAATTCAATTCAATACCTGGGTAAATAAAGGTTAAATAAATGTAAAGATTTATTTTTATTTTTTATTTAATTTAATATCGGACATCCCAAATATATATGTATATTTATATATGTATATTATATATAGATTTATATAAATGGGCTTATCATAACTCAGTTCACATAGTTCACAATACTATGTTTCGCCTATTATATAAATCATTTTCATAATATGTATGGATTAAAATCACAATTTTCACAATATTTTCATCTAGTTTTCGATTGCCAAAAATCATAAATTTAGTTTTTTTCAGATTCAGTGATAGCTTATTTACATCAAACCATTTCTTTAGCTTTGTCATTTCATACACAATATCTTAGCTTTCGCTCAGAAGTTTATTCTTTTCCACAAAACAAGGCCGGTTTACGGCGACAACAACAATGATGATGATGATGATGATGATGGTGATGATGATGTCCATGAAATGGGTTGCATTCCATACGCTATTGTTATGCTTATACAGGTACACAAACACAAACGAACACTTAAAATAATCAGACTGAATGAATACGAGATGCAAATACACAACCCCCCCCCCAGGAAGTTACAAGGTGCACTATACTATAGAGTAGAGTCACCCTACTGTACCTACCCTGTTTATTTTTCGTCATTATTATATTCAGAGTTAATTATTAATTAGGAATTAGTTATTATTAGTAGGGTGTTAGGTCAACCATTTTTGACCTGCGTTATTGACACTGTTATTGTCTTGTCTTTTAAAATGTTTTTTTGGTCATACGATTTGTGTCAAAATAAAGTATTCAATTCAATTCAATTCAATTCAATTAAATTCAATACCTGGGTAAATAAAGGTTAAATAAATGTAAAGATTTATTTTTATTTTTTATTTAATTTAATATCGGACATCCCAAATATATATGTATATTTATATATGTATATTATATATAGATTTATATAAATGGGCTTATCATAACTCAGTTCACATAGTTCACAATACTATGTTTCGCCTATTATATAAATCATTTTCATAATATGTATGGATTAAAATCACAATTTTCACAATATTTTCATCTAGTTTTCGATTGCCAAAAATCATAAATTTAGTTTTTTTCAGATTCAGTGATAGCTTATTTACATCAAACCATTTCTTTAGCTTTGTCATTTCATACACAATATCTTAGCTTTCGCTCAGAAGTTTATTCTTTTCCACAAAACAAGGCCGGTTTACGGCGACAACAACAATGATGATGATGATGGTGATGATGGTGATGATGATGTCCATGAAATGGGTTGCATTCCATACGCTATTGTTATGCTTATGCAGGTACACAAACACAAACGAACACTTAAAATAATCAGACTGAATGAATACGAGATGCAAATACACAACCCCCCCCCCAGGAAGTTACAAGGTGCACTATACTATAGAGTAGAGTCACCCTACTGTACCTACCCTGTTTATTTTTCGTCATTATTATATTCAGAGTTAATTATTAATTAGGAATTAGTTATTATTAGTAGGGTGTTAGGTCAACCATTTTTGACCTGCGTTATTGACACTGTTATTGTCTTGTCTTTTAAAATGTTTTTTTGGTCATACGATTTGTGTCAAAATAAAGTATTCAATTCAATTCAATTCAATTCAATTCAATTCAATACCTGGGTAAATAAAGGTTAAATAAATGTAAAGATTTATTTTTATTTTTTATTTAATTTAATATCGGACATCCCAAATATATATGTATATTTATATATGTATATTATATATAGATTTATATAAATGGGCTTATCATAACTCAGTTCACATAGTTCACAATACTATGTTTCGCCTATTATATAAATCATTTTCATAATATGTATGGATTAAAATCACAATTTTCACAATATTTTCATCTAGTTTTCGATTGCCAAAAATCATAAATTTAGTTTTTTTCAGATTCAGTGATAGCTTATTTACATCAAACCATTTCTTTAGCTTTGTCATTTCATACACAATATCTTAGCTTTCGCTCAGAAGTTTATTCTTTTCCACAAAACAAGGCCGGTTTACGGCGACAACAACAATGATGATGATGATGGTGATGATGATGTCCATGAAATGGGTTGCATTCCATACGCTATTGTTATGCTTATGCAGGTACACAAACACAAACGAACACTTAAAATAATCAGACTGAATGAATACGAGATGCAAATACACAACCCCCCCCCCAGGAAGTTACAAGGTGCACTATACTATAGAGTAGAGTCACCCTACTGTACCTACCCTGTTTATTTTTCGTCATTATTATATTCAGAGTTAATTATTAATTAGGAATTAGTTATTATTAGTAGGGTGTTAGGTCAAGTGCTAGAGTGTGGACTGTAGGAAGAATTATACAAAATAACACAGAGGTACAAATATAAAACCCACTCTCTGTTCCAAATATATGACAATACATTTTACATTTCAACATTAAAATATACGTGTATGTGTCTTGTTTTAAAGTTCTGTATTATTTGATCAATGTCCGTTTTAATAATAAGTTATGAGATCATTAAAACAGTGACCGACCAGCAGAGCGTGCATCCGGCTGGATTTCACTTTTTAGTGCGGTTTGCAAAACCTGGTGTGGTCAAATGTCTTCCTAGAGCAAACTGCACCAATGGATAAACTACTGGATTGGAGTGCATCGTTCTTGCCAAGATCCATCTCGACATCCACAAGTGTGTTGAGAAAGCAGACAATGAATATTGACTGAAATACAAGGTAAGAATCACTTTATTTCAATGTTATGACAGGATTTTTTTCAGTGTGTGTGTGTGTGTATATTGACCGCGGAATTAGTTATTATTAGTAAGACACAACATTTCCGTAGTAATTGACCACCAGACTCTTTCTCTTAAGGCATTAACTGGGTTAATTAATATAAATGTTATATTGTAACTGTCTAGTTACACATTGGTTCCGAAACATGTAATCGCGACCTCCATGTTTTGGGGCTTCATCAGAAAACTGGGATTCCAATTCGGCTCCCATCCGTCGGGCAAGAACTGGCGGTTTTCAGCCACTGTGTGACCAGAATTGCGTGGGCTGAACTAAGCGAGGACCTCATGCGCATGCACGGCGAAGAATGCGGAAGCGCCCTTGCACTCTTCCGCTGTCATTAAGCAACACGCGTCTGGAAGTATGGGAGGGGGCTATAGAGGGACCCGCCTCTATATAAAGTGTTGTATCACCGTGTTCAGTTGTCAGTGTGAAAATGACTAAAATCAACAAACAACATTCTCGAGATGTGCGTCAGTTACGATCCCAGGGCATATCTACGAGACGCATTAGGCAACATTTTGCATCGTTAGGAATCTGCGTTACTGCGGGCACTATTGAATGGCATTACAAACTGAAAATACAACGACGCCGTGCTCCACGTAAACTGTCTGAGTGAGTACAGAATGAATGAATGAATGAAAACTTTATTTAACAGATTAGCAGGTCTGTGTTGTGTTGTGCGTTACGAGAGAGTATTAACCTGCAAAACCCATATTGAGCTGGAATTAAGTTGAAATGCATTTTTACTTAACGTTACAGCATTATTCAAACGTGATAGGAAGTTTCACATTCTTGTACAAAATAAATATACTGTCTCATAAATATACTCTTACAATATATATATTTTAACCCCCCTCTCAGTTAATTAATTTCCACTTTCTTTCTCTTCCATTTCCATAGCAATGTCCTGGTCGCCATTGACAACCTGACGAAGGCCCGCAATTGCATGGTTGCACGGCAAATCCAGAAGTGCATCGAAGACGATTTGGGTATTCATCTCAGCCTGACTGCTATCCGTACAGCACGTAGGGGCCTCGGCTGGAAATATGGTCAAACTAAGTTCTGGCCAATGATCCGTGACAAAAATAAAGAATTAAGACTCGCACAGGTTTGTTTTTCTTCTATCTATCTATCTATCTATCTATCTATCTATCTATCTATCTATCTATCTATCTATCTATCTATCTATCTATCTATCTATCTTATCTATCTATCTATCTATCTATCTATCTATCTATCTATGTTCTATCTATCTACCCCCCCCCCCCACTATCTATGTTCTATCTATCTACCCCCCCCCACTCCTACCCAACCCCCCCCTACTGTACTGTACCCATTCTGCAATCTGTTAATAAAGTTTTCATTCATTCATTCATTCATTCATATGAGCCGTACTACATGTATTGTACCCATTCTGCAATCTGTTAAATAAAGTTTTCATTCATTCATCTACAGGCGCACCAGTGGATCGATACATGTGAAACATGGCATGACGTCATATTTACAGATGAGAGCACTGTCGCACTCGAACACTTTGCAAGACAAAGCTTTACGAAAAAAGGCTTTCGTCAAGGTAAACCGGCCCCTAAGCATCCGTTAAAAGTGCATGTTTGGGGCGCGATTTCCAAGCTCGGTCCAGGCCCGCTTGTTATTTTCGATGGAATAATGGACCGTGTCTTTTTTGAAGAATCGATCATCAAAGCAGCCGCTGGTCCGTACATACGAGCTACTTTTGGGAAGAGCCATCGTTTCTTCCAGGATAACGACCCCAAACACAGCGCTGCCAGAGTTTGCATTGCAGCAGAGGGAATCAATTGGGTCAAAACCCCGGCTGAGTCGCCCGATTTGAACCCCATTGAAATTGTGTGGCACCTAATGAAAGATTATATTCGCAGAGAGGCGAAACCTTTCACGAAAGATGCTTTAGTAGCGGCCATAAGGTTTTACTGGCGCAATAAACTAACAGTGGATGTATGTAACAATCTCATCGCTGGCTTGGCAAAAGTGTTGCCCCTAGTCATAGCAAATAATGGAGGGCAAAGTGGTAAATAAGCCAGTTAACGTGTAACCTTGTAATTTGTGTGTGTGTGTTTTAATACAATTCTGAACTCTTGACTTGACTGACAACTTGTTACTTGATATTACTGTAAATCATTTGACATCTATTGCTGACTGTTCATACATTTGTTACAATAAAGATGCAAATAATTGTTATCTCTTGTCCAATCAGACAGTTTTGTATGTAACGTTGTGTTTAATAACAATAACAGTGACGTCACATACTGGATTTACTACATCGCCCTCTGTAGAACACAAATGAGCAAGGGCGCACATAATAATAATATATTTAACACCCCCACTCGAACTTAGCTTATTGTGGTACAAAACAAAAATATATATATATTCTCCCTCTTTGGCCTGCAATACAAAATAAACAACAACAACAACAACAAAAAACATATTGGCACATCCATGCTTTTCTTTCACTCTAACTAAGTGCCAAACAAATACTGAGCAAACTTCTTTAGTTGTAGCTTAGTGGCTGGTTTTGACCCCCACCCAACCTCCTCCAATGTACACTGTATTTGCAAATCTGGTATGTCATAAATGTATAGATGTAGCAGTACTGACTATCTGTATGTCATGTATGTCATATATGTCCTGATGAATTGAAAATGGGGGACCCTGATGTAAACAAGACGAAAGTCTTTCTCTGGTCTGCAATGTACAGTGTTGTTTGTACAGTTGTACAGTGTCCCCCCTCCTACCCAACCCCCCCCCCCCCCCCCCCACTCATACCCCCCCCCCCCACTCCTAACCAACCCCCCCCCCCCCCAGAAAGTGCAACTGTTGGTTGTCTTCTACTCTTCCATGAAATGAGAGAGCTTCTCTCACTTAGGTGTACAGTAGGTGTGACATTGGATTGGCAACCCCCCATTGGTGTGGCACTGGCAACACACCATTGAAATGCTAATTGTTGGGGGACCCTGATGTAAACAAGACAAAAGTATTTCTCAGGTCTGCACCCCCTTAACAATTGTATGTATTGAGCTGGACTGTACTGTACCCATTCTGCAATCTGTTAAAATTTGATATTACATTTACATTTAGTCATCTACCTATTGAAGCGTTGAGAGAAAAAGACAGCCAAGATTGTACTTTAAACTATACTTTTATTTGCCTGTATTCTAAATTACATGCAATGCAAAGTAGAACTGTAATATGTACTTTCTCAGTCAGTGCTAAATGCAGTCCTCTTATGCAGCATCACTTTTCACATCAAAACAAAAGTAGAACTGTAATGTGGACTCAGTCAGTCACACTTATTTAACATGATCAAATAATTATTATAATATTTTTTACTTCACTTTGAAATATTATAGTGAAATATTTTGCAACGTTGTCGCATTTATCTTGTTGAAATCCTCCAACAGGCTCTTTTTTGTAAGTTGACTGGTTTGCACACCAATAATACAGTGCAATAATAGAATAGTAGAATAGATAGTAAAATTATGCAATAGAATGGCCAGAGTAAAATAGTGCTACAGTACAATCAACAGCGGGGTGTATTAGAAGGCTATGGTGAAGAGGTACGTTTTTAGCTTATTTCTGAAAATATTAAGAGATCTAGCTTCCCTAATGTCCATAGTGTGTTCCATAACTTTGGTGCATAGTTAGTTAGCAAAGGCTGCATCACTGATTTTCTTTAGACTGTGACTCGGAACCTTCAATAGTAGATGATCGCAATGTTTATACTTTGTATATAAGGAGGAGGACCTTGAAATCAATTCTAAATGTTACCGATGATTACTGATGTAAACAGGGGGATCCTGATGTAAACAAGATGAAAGTCTTTCTCTGGTTTGCATCCCCTTAACAATTGTATGTATAATTGTATGTATAACATCTGCCAAATTTTTTTATAGTTTTTGATTTGCAGCGGGATCCGGAAGCGCCACTGAACCGTGAGTCGAATCAGTGAATCGGTTCATTGCCGTGAGCGTGTATCGAATCGCTCACTCACTGAAATTATCCGTTGGGCACATCACTGACTGTTGCCTTTGACACACCTCTGATGTGGGAGATGAGGTCAAAGGACATGTCGTGACGCAGTTTGACAAGGGTGATAAATAGCTGATCTATGGGTGAGATTATGGTGCTCCTTGTCTTCTCTGTGTGCAAGAAAGAAAACAAGTGCTGAAGCACTGGCCAGGTAACACCTGTCATCATCTTGCATTTGGTGTCGTTGCTGTCCACAGATGAAGCGGTCAAGGAGCTTGACTCGACCTTGGTTCTCTGTTGGTCACCATCCTCCTTGGCTGCATCACTCTCCTTTTTTCACGCCGCTCATGGCGACTGATGTTTGTTGACGTAGATGGTGTAGACTGTGATGTTGAAGGGAATACAGGTACAGTATGTAGTCTGGGTGTGTTTGGTCATTGACCTTTGCTCCTGAATGAATGAAAACGTTATTAACAGATTGCAGAATGGGTACAATACAGTACAGCTCAATACACACTCTTGGATCAAATAACAAACTCAGCAAGGCCAACGGCTTCTCTGTTACAGTGGGTGACAATATTGTCACAAGGAAAGATGAAATTACCTACCTGGGTTCCATCCTAGAGGCAAATCTTTCCTGTGACAAAATGGCAACCAATGTAATAAAAAAAAGTCAACCAACGAACAAGATTCTTGTACCGGATCTCCTCTCTGGTAAACAAGAATACCCTGAAGACTCTGGCAGGAGCACTCATTCAAGGGTATTACGACTATGCTTGCACCTCATGGTACCAAAGCACCTCAAAAGCGCTAAAAACTAAATTACAAACATCACAAAACAAACTGGTCAGACTACTGCTTGACCTTACTCCTAGAACCCACCTCACCCCTGCCCACTTTGACTACCTAGGATGGCTTAGAGTAGACGACAGAGTACAGCAACTTGCAATGGGCCTGGTCTACAAGATACTGTACACTACACCACTAAGATACCCATGTACATGTCGAAATACTTCCCAAAGGTCAGTGAATACCACGACCACAACACCAGAGGGAGTTCCACAAATCATGTTCAACCCAGATTCGGCTCAAACAAGGGACTAAACACGTTTCGCAATTATTAAAATGATAATACTTTTATTAATATTAATTAGGCTACTGCTGGCCATTCATCAAGCGAGACATTGCTGATTGTTTATGTATTTTATAAGACAAGACTACAGCAGCCGTGTATCTTGGATGTAATGATTGATTGATTGATTGATTGATTGATTGAAAAAAATTAACAGATTGCAGAATGGGTACAATACAGTACAGCTCAATAAACACAATTGTTAAAGGGATGCAGACCAGAGAAAGACTTTCGTCTTGTTTACATCAGGGTCCCCCATTTTCAATTCATCATAACATGACATACAGTACTGCTACATCTATACATTTATGACATACCAGATTTACAAATACAGTACTGTTTGTGATACAAAAAGAGTCTAAAAAAGAGAGTATATGATAACGTTAGCACACTGTCGATGGCTCATTGATTTAACTGTAGCTACTGTACAGTAGCAAGCCAAGTTACTACGGGGGACCCTGATGTAAACAAGACGAAAGTCTTTCTCTGGTCTGCATCCCCTTAACAATTGTGTATATTGAGCTGTACTGTATTGTACCCATTCTGCAATCTGTTAAATAAAGTTTTCATTCATTCGTTCATTCACTTACCGATCTTTGTGCACCTTCTTAGTTCAAGTGTCGAACGAAGTTGGACGTTGCATGATTGCATCTCCAACTGTGATCCTCGAACCGCACGTTTTGCATACTGCGATTCGTTTTGTTTATCACCGCATAGTTTTTATAACGAAACGCAACAATCTTGGGTAGCATTTTACATTTCGCCGTTCGGAATGAGTGAACTCAGCTCTAACATTACTTCCTGACTATGCATCGCTCGTGCTATCGCGCAACGTGATTGGTTGTTTCAAAGTGCCCTACTGTAAAATATGCCATACTTTGTTTACTTGTTTATTGCACAATGTCGCTCTATTGGTTGGATTCTTATTATATAATGAAGTGTGGATTCGCGCAAAATGAATTAATATATATACATTTACATACAGATCGTTATACAGTATACTGTGTAGGACGTTGTAGCGTCCGTCTAATGACTTTGCGCCTCCTGGCGGCATAAAATAGAACAGCAGCCTGGGTTCCTAATTCATTTCCGACGTGATATAACCGTGCTCACGTCGCGGCAAAGCGCCCAGGAAAACTAAACGCTTCATCTGTAAGCGCCATATTGACATCTCTAGAAGAATTGCCCTCTTTGATTGAGTGTAAGATCATTGAGAGTAATAAGGGGCAGAGTACATCCCAGAATGCAAGATAGAGTTCCGGTGGAATGCCGTCCCATCCGGGAGCCTTGCCCCGTTGCATATCCGCAATCGCCTCTCTAAGTTCAACCAGCGTGATAGGTGCAGCTAACAACCTAGCACTATCTTCTGAGATCTGTGGTAGGTTGATTTGATCAAGAAAATCCTCCAGCTTGGTATGATCAAAGACCACCTCTGACTTGTACAGGTTGGAATAAAAACAGCGAAATGTATCATTAATCTTTTTTGGGTTGGTGGTTACCTCCCCCTGTTGGTTCTTAATGGAAGGGATATCTGCAAATTGCTCACTGGCATGTATCTTCATAGCTAGTAGGTGACTAGGCCTGGAGGCGTGAAAGTAGTAGTGCTGTCTTGTTCTGTGCATCTGAAATTCAGATTGTTGTCTTAAAGGAAAACTCCAACATTTTGGGAAATTAGCTTATTTAACATCTTCCCTGGAGTTAGACAAGAAGATACATACCTTTTTTGTCTCTGTGCGTGCATTTAGCTTTGGGAACAGTCGCTCCGTTAGCGTAGCTTAGCTTCATCACTGGAAGTGGGGGAGATCCGGAGCTTCATCACTTGAAGTGGGGGAGATCCGGAGCCTGACGTTCCCTTACACTGTATACAGTCACGAAATACACTCCAAATACAACTCCAAAACATTCATGTAAACATGTTGTGACCTGTGTATTCACCAAGTGGAGAAATAAAAAATTATTTAATTAGACAATTACGTTTTATAAGCAAATATACTCTGAATTTTTTTTTGCCTAACCACTCCTCTGGGCGCAGTGATTTCAGTGCTACCTGCTAACGTCGAGAGGGGCGGTCGGCCAGTGTTTACCAATGTGACTAGTAGCTTAGCGACATACTTACTTGACTGCTGCTAATCATGTCCGACTTTGAAAGAGAAGAATCCTCAGAGGATGATGAATACTTCGGGACAAACAAAGATCCAGAAGCTTACCTTTTTGAACCCGAATACACAGAGGAAGAAGTACGTGCTTTGGAAGCTGACCGGGCGAGACGCGAGGATGAAGCAGAACAGCTTGGGGCCGAGGGGAGAGTCAGAACCGACACGGATTGGTGGTGCAAATGTGGATTATGCCAACCTATGCTGACAGAAATAGAGTGCTTCTGCTGTAATGAATGGGACTCTGTGCTGCCATCAATGATCGGAAGGCTTCATATATCGGATGAAGAAGACCGTGCACAACGAGACTGTGTAACGAGCAAGGAACATTTCTCAGCGCTAACCCATCCAGAAGTGGTCGCAACTTTTTTCCATGTTCCGAAAATAAATTGGAAAAAACGCCCGGTGCCGAGTGGACATAACGGAGAGTTGTCTATTGAGTAAGTGACTATTATAATCATCATGATGCATGGGGCAAACTAACAAACTAGTTTACCTCTATATTTACATTCACTGATATTAATTCTTTAGCTACTGTCTACATGTATATAGTCTATATACACTGTGGGAAGGGGGAAATGCAATTTAATTTCTCTGTATGTCTTGTCCATTACGAGAGGTGACAATAAAGCTGACTTATTTCAATCGGTGTGTTGAGATCCATGTTCAGAGCAAGTAGCCATGTCTTCATCCTTTCCGGATCTGTTGGAATTCTATGGGATCACCTGGCCTACCTTGTAGATTATCACAACCATTTACAAAACAGTAATGTACCATGATTATAAAGTTGAGATATCAGAGCGAGCAGGTAGCGATAGCTTCAATTCAATCGGTTCGGATGCTTTGAATGAAATGAAAATGTAAACACTGGCCAGACACCGGCAGTCTCAGTGCCCGCCCCCTCGACGTTAGCAGGTAGCACTGAAATCACTGCGCCCAGAGGAGTGGTTAGGCAAAAAATTGTTCCGAGTATATTTGCTTATAAAACGTAATTGTCTAATTCAATTATTTTTTATTTCTCCACGTGATGAATACACAGGTCACAACATGTTTACATGAACGTTTTGGAGTTGTATTTGGAGTGTATTTCGTGACTGTATACAGTGTAAGGGAACGTCAGGCTCCGGATCTCCCCCACGTCCAGTGATGAAGCTCCGGATCTCCCCCACTTCCAGTGATGAAGCTAAGCTACGCTAACGGAGCGACTGTTCCCAAAGCTAAATGCACGCACAGAGACAAAAAAGGTATGTATCTTCTTGTCTAACTCCAGGGAAGATGTTAAATAAGCTAATTTCCCAAAATTTTGGAGTTTTCCTTTAAAATAGAGTTAATCTCTTTTTTCACTACCTTAATTTGAAGCTCCAGTCGACTAGAGTAGTTGTGCTGCAAGGAAGAGATCAACATGGCTTGAAGCTTTTCCAGTTCCTCTAGCTTGGAGAGACGTCCCTTGCGGAGATGCAAAGAGAGTAGTGTTACTTCTGATAAATCCCTTAACCGAATTCCATAGAATTCTGGGGTCCTGTACAGAGCCAACATTAAACTGTAGGAATTCAGAGAGCTTCTCTTTAAATTGCAAGTTAAACTCTCCGTTTTTCAGAAGTGTTGAGTTAAAACGCCATCTAGGGGCACGGGATGTTATTTTACTGAGTGAACCTTTGAGGAGGATACCTTTGTGGTCCGAGAGTGCTATGGGCAATAAGTCAACATCAAAGCTATCAAAGAGATGTGGGGAAGAAAAAACATAATCAATTCTGGAAGAGGTCTTATGTCTCGACGAGAAGAAGGAGTAATCCCTCGCGGATGGGTTGAGCGAACGCCACATATCAATTACCCCTGTGTCCTTAGACCAGGCCTGTAGGGCTGTGGTAGCTTGCTTCTGATCAGAGTTTTCCGCGTGATTGGATCTATCGATCAATGGATCCCAAACTGCATTAAAATCAGCTCCTACTATTAAAGAGTAATCAGGTAGTTTCAACATAGCTGAAGTTAGTACAGCATAAAAGTTAGCGTCATACAAATTAGGGGCGTATGCAGAAATCAGCGCAATTTTCCGGTTAGAGCATTCTATTTTAGCAATAGTGATTCGACCATTTGCATCAGACCACACATCTAACAGTTTAATATTCAAATGTTCTTCGCTATTATGGCTACCCCTCTGGCCTTGGTGCTAAAAGAAGAAGAACTTATGTTATGATAAAATGTATTTGCCAATTTTGCGTTATCCGCCAATAAAAGATGAGTTTCACTTAGTAAAGCCAGATCCACTTGCTTCCTTTTTAGCCACGTTAGTACACTTGTGCGTTTATGTGGTATATTGAGACCCCCTGTATTCCAGATCAGGATATTCAAATTAGCCATAGTCTAAAAAGGATGCAGTCTGATTGAATGTAATTCGTTTGGAGTAGAAAACTATAATAGATACATATTCACTTGTTAAGGTTCCATTGAGTACAGAGCGTGAGCGTGAAAACAAAAATAAAACAGAGCGAGTCGACTGAAAAGAAAAACAAAAAACAACACAATCCCCCATTCCCTCCCCCCTCCCCCCACTACTATAACTTCTCCTATCCGGAGATTAAGCTGCATCCCACCTGGTCGTCTGCAAACTAAAACGCAAACAGCCAGGTAAAAAGCAGACTTCCTTCTCAGTGGCTACACGCCACGCTCCCACAACAGTAACAAAAAATGTATAATTAAATGCCTCTAAAGGTAGAGAAAAAAAATTATAATAATATCAATAATAATAATTATTATCATTATTGTTAAACCGTAGTGGTTTAATTAAGTTTAAACAAAGAGTCCTAGAACAGGATCAATAGTAATGTTAATGTTAAGATAGAGATATATAAACATATATGCACATACACACACACCTACAACTGCTACAACTCTTCTTACTCTTACTCTTCCCAGGAGCAGTCGCATTTTTATCTCCTCTCCCTCCTCCAGAGAAACACCTCAAGGCCTCTCTCTTATCGGTTTGGAGACGTCCGTACCAGCCCTTACAGAATGCGGATGACCCATTATGCCCTCTTGGGAGCTATCAGGCGGGATACACCATAAATTCATACGGGACCTGGCTCGCAATATGCTTTTTCCCGCTGGAGATAAACGACGTTGAGGACGTATATCTTCTAATTGTCATGCTGCTCGGCCTGGGCACCGTCAGCTGCTGGATCTGGTACTGCCTGAAGCTAATTCGGAAGAAGTTGATTTCCCTGGCCAGGGATCTGGCCGGGATCAAGGAAAACCTAATGGAACTGTTTAAGAAAATCGCTGACCTAAGTACCCTGCGCGGTGATGAACAATTGAGCTCCAAGACCATGTTGGAAAGAGGCGAACTCTACCACGTAGACGAACAGTCATGCTTGAAGACAATTCTTGAGAGACTTGCTTCTAACCATGCAGAGGAACTTTCGCGGTCACAGGCCATACTGGATATCACGTCGGAAATTAGGGACGTGAAAATAAAGATGCCACCGTACCGTAATAGAGGATACGACGATGGTGACGATGATTAGACAAAATTGACCTGATTCTGACTATATGCGGCATTTCTGCCTCGAGCTGCATGTCATGTTATCACCCCCCCCCCCCTCCACCTTCCCACACCCTCCTTATCCTTTCTGCTGTGGAACGAACCGAGGCCAAGGTCAACGCGGAGGAGTTGACTCTCCGGCGATGTGTGATTTCTGGGAAAGAGGAGACAAACTGTACTGTCTGGAAGCGATAAGATTGATGAGGCCCCCCCTACCCCCAACCCACCCCCCCCCCATCCGCCCCTGTTGTTGTAACTCAACTGGCGCCACGCCGTGGCAGGCTGCCTCTGATGCGCGACGGTGGGGGCCCCCCTTGACTGCTCCACAACCAAATTCCTTACCCGAATCTCCAATGCCCCCCCCCCCCCCCCTCCACTCCGCCCCCCCTCCAGTTCACCAGGCGCGATCCACTGTGTTTCTACATGGTGGAATGCAGCCGACTATCGCATACAGTGTCTCAGGCCTCCTGTAATGATGACATGTGTCAACAAATGTACATGTCTGTTGAATTTATGCTGTGCCATTGTTACTGTAAAAATGTAATGATTGTGTTGTTGTTAATATCATTAATGAGACGTTGAGCTGTATGTGTGTGTCACGAATTTCCCCAAGGGGATTAATAAAGGAATATCTTATCTTATCTTATGATAGCAGAATGATAACAAATGGGCAGCACATCCTGCAAACTGGGAGGGTGCAACATTGACTATTAGTCTGTTGTTTCTTAAAGTTCGCTCTTAAAACTCAGAGCAGAGGGTACCTGCCAATGTACAGTTTCCTCCCCCTCAAATGTATGTATTATCCTGTATGTCATAAATGTATGGTTGCCGCAGCACTATATATCTGCATGTAGCAAACGTTATGAATTAAGATTGAAAATGAAAATGAAGCTAAATAAATTAAATGCATTCCTACATGCTGCACATACATACGCTGTAAATGGGCTTTTGGGTGAAGTAATAATAAGTGCATGCTTACACCTGCAGCCCAAGCATATACGCAAAAAAATATATACAGAAAGAAAAAAGAAAAATACTTTAGATGAAAGAATAAATGCTGTATTCGTGTTGCACTTACAAACGCAGTGGGGCTTTAAGCTAAATAAATTAAATGCATTCCTATACATGCTGCAAAGTTGTAAGTGGGCTTATGGGTGAAATAATAATAAGTGCATGCTTAAACTGTGCATTCACACACACACACACACACACACTGCACGAATGCATGTGCACTCACACACATTCATGCATCCATGTGCATGCATTTGCAAGCCTAACACCACCCTAATTGTCAAAAAACTCGCATACTTGGAGAGCCAATAACATGATGGCCACATGTAGCCTATAAAGTATATGTCCACAGCATGCTCGAATAGGCTTTAGATTAAATCATAGGAAGTAGATGCATGTGTGCTCACTGCTCACACACACACATAGGCTTTAGGTGAAATAATAAGTATGCATGAATGCACACACACACAAAAGCATGCAAACGCAAGATTCAAGAAAGAGAAAGATGAGTATCTTTCTGTGTGTTTTAGTCATATGTTCGGCAGATTGACGTGCCGAATTTAAACCCTACTAGTTAATTTAATGAGTTTTGTTCTGTGAGACAAAGGGCTCGTGACAATGTTTTTAAATACCTAAGCCAAATATCTTTGCTAAATTAATATTATGAGTCTGTTAGACAGTGTGCGCGGCCCAGTCAGGCCTGGTCATTGGGCCTCAGATTACGGCGTCAGGCTATGTGCATGAAATGGGCCTTGAAACTAAAAAGATTAGTGTGACAAACTGCAGTTTTTACAATATTCGTTTTGATAGACTATTATTATACTTGAATCACAGAGTTTGCATACTTTATTTAATTGTCACGCGAAAACGCATAATAACAAGCTGCAATAGTAATGCAAATAGTTTAAAAAAAAAGAGAACAAGTGATAATGATCATGATATTAATAATAACAATAATAATAACAATAACAATAATAATAACAATAACAATAACAATAACAATAACAATAATAATAATAATAATAATAATAATAATAATAATAATAATAATAATAATAAACAAAGCCCGCTAATTAACACTTTGATCGCCATGGTTCAAATTCATAATTTATCATCCCTAGCCAGCTCTATTTGTCTATGGAGAAGTTCCCCTTCTTTGCAGGGCTATAACTTTTTAAATTCTATTGCTAAATTGCCATTATTATGGCCCATTCAATGTCCTATATCCATTGTTCAGGGTGTAGCAACGATATACTTTTTCATTCACATATTCATACTAAAATGTGGTCTAAAGTATAAGTATGTTTTTATCGTTTTCTGCAGCTTTCTCCAGAACTTGATTTATAGCTCCAAATGCATTATATTGATGATCAAATACAGTTTGGTAGCGATCGTTGCCAGATGAAAAATTTCAACTGGAGGTACTTCTAGAAGTTACTACGTATCATCTGATATTGACCGGATGGGCGAGGGGGCGTTTATAATTCCGTGGGCAACGTTATACCATTCATCTAGTGTGGGTCATATGATCATCAGATCAGTTAGTATAGAATACGTTAGAAGATAACGTTGAAACTCACCGTATCTTCCTCGCGCCGTTGGACGATCAGCGTGGAGTAGACAGTTTTCGATTATGGTATGTTGATCCTGATGAACCATTTCCAGGTTGTATAATACTATATAGGTCCAAATAACGTTGTTTATTGAGTTAGGGCGAGCGATTGATTATCCAGTGTGTTGAGATGGAGTCCGGCTACCGATCGCGAGTGCCCGGACGGATTATGGATGAGCACTTCCTGTTTGGCGCGCCCCTCCCTCTTGGCCGATCTGCCGATCGGCCACCAGATGGCGCTCTTGAACCGTTAGACAGTTGAGTGGAGCTCACCAGTACATCTCATGTCTCCGGAGGAGAAATATGATTTCGATCACAGATTTTTGAATTATTGATATCAAAGACGAGTTACGGCGTCTTCGGCAGAATGAGCATGGCGAGGAATGACATCTAAACACGTCATCGGCGATTAAAGTGTTAATCTATATTAGGACAGTGTTGACAAATGGAACGAAACCATTCAGCTGCACTGCATGCACATATTGATCAAACGGCAAACACAACCAAGTTGACTGTTGACAGTTATTTAGTGATAGTTTCTCCTCCAATATTAGTAGTAGGCATAGCCTATAGTATAGGTGAAAAAAAATGTAATAGAGAAGAAACAGTTCAAGTGTTCTGAGAACAGTCACTTAGCTGATCAGTCGGTTGTCCGCTGCAAGACTGGCCTTAGTCTTCAACAGTTGCTGGGACGCTTTTATTCGCTTTTGGAAGGAGATTGTTCTCTTTGAGAAATACATCAGCGTCCTCCTTTGAGTGACACATTGTTTGTTTCCCTTTGAAGTCGATCTGTAACGACGAGGGCCAGCGCATTCTGTAGACAATGTCATTGTCTTGTAGGGCGATTTTGGCCTCAAGAAACATCTCTTTCCTCTTTTTTTTAATAGACGCTGGAATGTCTTGGAATATTTGGATTTTCGCGTTTTCAAACGTGAGGGAACGCTTCTCTCTGGCCAGCTGTTGGATCTTGTTTTTCTCCTGGAGACGGAGAAAGCGAACCCAAACATTGCGAGGTGGACGGCCTGCGGCTGGGCGCGTGTTTGGGGCCCGGTGCGCTGCTTGTAATTCGATGCGCCTCGGGAGGGGAGCGTCGGAGCCGAACAGGTTCGGAAAAAAAAGTCTCAAAAAAGGCGATTGGATCGGGACCTTCTCTCCCCTCGGGAAGACCGTGGATTTTGAGGTTAAACATTCTACTGCGGTTTTCCAGGTCAGTGTTTTTCTCCGTCAGATATATGACTTCTTTTTCAAGTTTCTGAAGCCGGCTGACAGAGTGTTGGGTGTGGTCCTCGACGTCACTGATCCGCTGTTCCATTGTATCGACTCTTGTTGTCAAACCTGTCAGCTTACCATCCATGGCTGTCGAGGCAGATTGAATTTTATCCACTTGGTAGGCAATTCTGTTTGAGACATCAGTCCCATCTTTGATTGCCTTCATTAAGTCACCTAGATTTAATGCCGCTGAGTCTGTCATGACTATTGGCGGCGTGTGACGTATCCGTCGTCTTGGCTGTATATCTGCAAGCGTGTCGGGAGGGCCCTGGCTTCGTAGTTCTTTACTCATTTAATAAATTACATTTATATTAAATCCAACAATAAACGAAATGTCTAAGCAGGCAGGGCGGTTTCAGTCTAACAGTGACATTAGTCAACTATTTAGGTAAGCATTTAAGTTAGTATAATAAGATTGGCATCGGGAGCACAGGGAGCGTGCGTCTACCCTCTAACACAGCATTCTGGGTAATGCCGATTTCTCCAGCGCCTTCAACACCATCCAGCCGTCACTGCTAGCGGAGAAGCTCTCTACGATGCAGCTGGAGCACGGCTTGGTGGCCTGGATCAAGGACTACCTCACTGAGAGACCGCAGTACGTCAGACTAAAGGACAGTCAGTCTGACGTACTGGTGAGCAACACCGGCGCCCCCCAAGGAACTGTGCTGTCACCCTTCCTCTTCACCCTCTATACCTCAGACTTCTGCCGCAACTCAAGCGGGTGCCACCTGCAGAAGTTTTCAGACGACTCCTCCATCGTAAGCTACATCACCGACGATGATGAGGAGGAGTACAGAGCCCTGGTGGAGAGCTTTGTGGGGTGGAGCAACAGCAACCACCTCCAACTCAACACCAGTAAGACCAAGGAGCTGGTGGTGTACTTCCGGAGGGGCAAGAAGAGGCCCCCCCCCCGATTCCCATCACCATCCGAGGGGGGGAGGTGGAGGTGGTGGACTCATATAAGTTCCTTGGGGTACACCTGAACAATAAACTGGACTGGTCGGATAACACAGAGGCCCTCTACAGGAAGGGACAGAGCAGGCTGTTCTTCCTGAGGAGACTCAGGTCCTTCAACGTGTGCAATAGACTGCTGCAGTCATTTTACCAGTCTGTAGTGGCCAGCGTCCTCTTCTATGCTGTGGCATGCTGGGGAGGCTACATCAACTCAAGGGACACCAACAAGCTCAACAAGCTGTTGAGGAAGGCTAGCTCCGTGGTGGGAGTCGAGCTACCTAGACTAGAGGTGATGGCAGAGAGGGGGATGAGAAGGAAGCTGGCAGCCATCATGGAGAACCCCTACCACCCCCTCTACAACGAGCTAGTCAAGATGAGAAGCACGTTCAGCCACAGACTCATACCCCTCCGACACTCAACTAACCGCCTCGGACAGTCCTTCATACCAGCGGCCATCAGGCTCCACAACAGTGGGCAGCGACTAGCGGCCTCCAGGCTCCACAACAGGGGGCAGCGACTGCTGCCAGACATTGACCTAGGACTAATAGGAACCCAAGGAGAACAATAACACTACCTTAGGCATACTGCACCTTATGTGGATACTGTGATACTGTGAATAATGTATATTTCAGTGGATACTGTGATACTGTGAATAATGTATATTTCAGTAGATAGTAAATTATAACACTACCTTATGCATACTGCACCTTATGTGACACTGTGAATACTGTGAATAAATTTTCAGTTAGTTAGATAGTAAATTATATTGACCTATTTGTTTACACTGCTTGTGTTGTTTTTACTACCTGTACCCCCCCCCCCCCCCCTTCCCCCATGCTGCTATGATGCCTGAATTTCCCCAAGGGGATCAATAAAGGAATATCTTATATCTTATCTTATCTTATCTTAATTAGATTTAAAAAAATATATATATATCGCCTGACAGCACTAAAATAAACACAATTAAATGATGAAAACAATGTTTGTGATCATGGTCCAAATAGTATGAGAGTATCAGTATTAGGGTGTGTAGTTGAAGATTATTTTGTTAACACAAGTGGTTAAAATAATAGCTCTACATTCCGATAGCCATCACTGATATATATATATGCCTCGTCTCCACTAGCTAACCTTTCACAAACCTGGCTGGCCCCCGGCAGAGACAGACACCTTTCACAACCTGGCCAAAGCTGGCTGGGACTTGTTTTTAGCACAGTTGGTGGTGTGAATGTTGAAAGGTTGCCTAGCAACCAGAGAGTTTACAAGAAACACAATGGAGACACAAACCCAACCATACCATACCATGCGCGACAGCGTTAGCGATCTGTTCTACATGTTTTTCCATTGGGTTTATCTTATCGGGAGGGCAAACCCTTGCGAGCACGGGGAGAACATGCAAACTCCACACAGAAAGGCCCGGGAGATACTCACTTTAGCTCGCGATCTAGCCACTACCATATATTAATGTATTATGCTTGAGAAATAACAGCGTCGTAACACACACAGTAATAGAATGACGTGCTGCTGACTGGGAGGTGGGTATTCTGTGACCTCACCAGTATAATAGGCCGTATGATGAAGGCTGAGAAGTGGCTAGAAAACGATTCTCGTTCCCACCTCGGCGAATTACACAATTTTCACTCTCTGTGAAAGGTGTAGATTTAGGAACAAAAAGTTCTCCATTGACAAAATAGCCCATTTTGCGCAATCATAATTTTAAAGTCGGGACTAGATCTTTCCTCGCAAACGGATATTTGGTCACAGCAGAGTTTTATTTGATGCAATTGGTGCGAGTTTGGTCACGTATCTTGCGCTCGACCAATAGCAACTCTCTTTGTTGCGAGGATACGGCAACAAAGAGAGCTGCTATTGGTCGATCCGGTGTCAACAAAGAAATGACATCCACACTCTAACGTTACGGACTAAAATGGACAGAAAACACCTTCTAAAGTTCGCAAAAAGTTTTCTAAACAATGTTATATGCATCTCACGTCCGTTCAGAAAAAACGTGTACAAGATTTTACACAGACACGGTGGGATAGATATAGAAACTGCGTTGAACGGTGGCTTAACCTACCAGGCCAGAATCATACCATTGTTGTTATACCAATTATATTTATTTGTATTGTTCACCATTCGTTTTTATCGTTAGTATTGTCAATGTGTTGACGTTTTACAAAAGGAAATGCGTGTGGACTGTGGAGTTGTGGACAGGCTTCAGACAGAGAGGTAATGAACATTTTGTATTATTATTATAGAATACAACAATCTATTTAATAAGCAAACGTTTGTAAAGTGTGTTTGTCAGCAGGGTCTTGTTTGATAATCAGAAGACATTTTATCATGTTATGCCGATCTGGGAAGCTTTGCTGCATTCTTTTAGGTACAATGTCTTGCACATAGAAGTACATTTGACTTGGTGAGGTTGGTGTATTGTAATAATACACCCTGCAGATAGCATTACATGCAGGTAAACAACAGGAGAATGCATGCAGCATAATAAAGCTTTCCAGGTCGGCATAACATGATAAAATGTCTGCTGATTATCAAACAAGTCCATATGGGGGTCTAACAAACGCGATGGTGACAACACCAATTCATTGATCATGTGGAAATGTCTTTTGTGGTGTCTTTTGTGGTGTCTGTAATAGTACAAGTTGGTTTTTATTAGGGATGCCCCGATCGATCGGCCACCGATCGTTATCGGCCGATAATCAGTATAAATATGCGATCGGTGATCGGTGATAATGCTTTATTTTCGCCGATCGTCAAAACAGATCTCACTCGCTGAGTTCTGTCTCAGACACCGGGAGCTGCACACAGTGCTGCGCGTCTGCTCCTCCTCCAGCTCCTCCCGCACGCATGTAAACACGGGTCTAGTCTAGTGGGACGGGACCTCCATGAGCTAACGTTAGCTACCGTTACAAAATGACCCAGTCAACTATTCACTTTTAGTTTAATACATGATGAGGCATTGTCTAACTGAACGGTATCTAGCCGGCTAGCTACTGATAGCTCCTGATATCAACAAATGCTCCAGCAATAGTCTAGTTATCTAGTACTAGTGTATGATACCTCTGTTAGCTCACATTAGCTTAGCTCACTGTTCAAAACGAAATGTCCCATTCAACTAAATAGTTCACTGAGGCGTTGTCTTAACGTTATATTTCCGGCTAGCAGTAGCTACAGACAGCTCCTGATATCAATGTCTTATAACTTGCGTCGCAGTCACTAACGGGGATAGCTGAGGGAGTAGGGTATATCTGCAGAGCCTAGGGTAAATCTGCAGAGCCGAATGTGATTTGATCAAAGCAGAGTAGGTACACACAGACAGTGGAGATAGCGAGCATTTTGACTTGTTGCGTGGTGGCGTTGTCTCGCAGATAATACAACTACAAGTACAAGTCTAATTATATAATATATATATTTTATAAAAAATAAAAAAATAATGATATAATTTTTTTTTTATGAATCAAAAACGATCGGTATCGGATCGGTATCGGCCGATATGGCTCAAGACGATCGGTGATCGGTATCGGTGGCAAAAAACGTGATCGGGGCATCCCTAGTTTTTATGTTCTGTATTTATTATTTGTATTATTGCTAATGTCGTTATTGTTGCTATTATTATTGTTGTGGTACTGTGTGGTCTTGTTATTATTATTATTATTATTACTGTATTGTGTTGCCTTGTTTTATGTTTAAAATGGAAAAGTAAAAGATATTTTATAAAAAAATAAATATATATATATATATATAAGCCTATATATTACATATTCAAACAATCTAAACTATGTTCAGCTACCACAGAAAATGAAATACCTCATGACGTGCCCCTAAGTAATATACAGTATGTACCTATTTGTAATATGTACACATTGTACATAAGACTTGGGCTGTCATGACTCATGAGATATAACATTGTCTGCGGGAGCTGAAAATGTAATTGTTTGCACATGTACTATATGTACCTATTTGTAATAACAGATACACATTATGTACATATGACTTTACACAAGCGTGTGTGTGTGTGTGTGTGTGTGTGTGTGTGTGTGTGTGTGTGTGTGTGTGTGTGTGTGTGTGTGTGTGTGTGTGTGTGTGTGTGTGTGTGTGACAGCTGGGTGAGACAGCACCAGTGACAGAGAATAGTCCCACCATGATGGTGCTACTGGTGCCAGAGAGGGAGGACATCACAGCCTACCAGCACTGCTGCCTCAGAAACACAGACACACGCATACACACACACACACACACTCACACACAAAACAATTGATTTAGTTGAACGCAAGCAGGCACATGCGCTTCCATAGGCACTCCATCTCGCAACAGAAAGTCACTGCGTTCTCCCTCCACGCGACTGTCGTCGTGTCACTCACCTAAATTGTTTCATGTTCTTTAAAAAGACTAAATAAAACCAAAAGGCAAACAAAGCCTCCCGGGGGGAGAGAGGCAAGGAGAGAATACCATGGCGGCCTTAAGACTTTGTAGTTCTTGTTTCTTCTGTCTAATACTTTCTATAGTCTGGTTTCTCAAAATGGCACTTTCTCCCAGAGCTCGGCTCCAACTCTCAGGGAGGGTGATTCTCGCAACAGGGCCCCGTTCCATGTACCGGGATAACCGAGTTAGCCGGATAAAGTTATCCGGCTAACTCGGTTAGCCTGACTTTCCGATTTCATGTACCTGGATTTTCCAAATCACCATGACAACATATCCAAAAGTTTGAGCCTGGTCGAAAGCAGAGTTCAAGTTCAAGTTAGCCTGAACTATCGCCACGCCCCCGCAAAGAAGTGACAGCCCGTTTCCTGAAACTATTCCCACAGTCTACGATCTGCATTATACCATTCTGAATTACGTTTTTGTGCTCCATTCTTCCAGAGGGGGCTTTTGAAATGTAAAATAGACCCAAAATGCTGATATTAAATTCACTTTGTCCTAAATAATGCACGTTATATATACCGTGGCGACGGTGGCGCTCGCTCGTGCGACGTACACATGATGTGGTTATTTTAATTGTAACTGGGATTAAGATGTCTGATGAGATGCGCTGTTTGACGGATTTGAGAAATTGAATGAGCCGTTGACGTCACATGAATAAATGAGGATAAAGAAATAAAACTTCATTCAAAATAAGGGATATTCTAAACACGGGTCTCTCGTTCATTAATGTATAAACAATGAATCTATCCCATCTGGCACAGTGGCCCAGCGGTAGCGCTCATGTCTCCCAACCTAGCGATCCGGGTTCAAATCCCCGTGTTTCCAATATGATTTTTTTGAATATAATATTAATGATTATACGCCAAAGTAGCCTGGTTTTAAGTTAAAATGTTATAAATCTACATGCATTGAGGATGTCATTCTTTATATAGCTCTCAACGTGCACCAAATTGAATTATTCCTATATTGCAAAAAGAAGGAAAAGACTAGGCGGGTATTGAACCCCGGTCGTCCGTGTGGAAGTCAAAAGAACAACCCGTTGGACCACATAGGAGATAAGTTAAACATTGACTATACATCAATCAATGGGCAAGAAAGCCGTCTCGTAATTCTGTATAACAGTTAACTAGTTATTTTCGCTAGCAAGATCTCATTTGATTATTCAATCCAGCAGGCAAGTTTAAAGAAATATAATCTGATTGATTGAGGTAATGAGGGACTTAGAATTAGCCTATAGATAACGCATTTAACTTGTCGGCGAGGCGATTGAGCCTATTGCAATCTGTCAATAAAGTCTTAAATCAATTAATCAATCAATGCCGTTGAGAATCAGGGTCTCTGCCATCGATACGTGCTGGCTTTCCACCTAAAACGGGAGCGCGCATCTAGCCTGACTTGAGCCTGACTCTCAAGTCTGGCTTGAGTTAACGAGACTGAATCCTGCTTTGTGAAACAGGAAAATCCCGGCTTTGAACATCGGGTTAACTGAAGCTGGATAATGGACATGTTGATCGACTTAGTTGAACCACGTACATGGAACGGGGCCCAGGAGGAGGGTGATTTCAACAGGAGGAGGGTGTTTTTCAGCACGAGGAGGGTGCACCACATACAGCATCCACAACGGACATACTGCCATCTGTTGGCGCTGAGAGTGTGAGCCTCCTGTGAGTCGACTCATATCCTTCTTTTCTTTTTTTTTATCAAATCTTTTTTATTTTCCTTTTTTTTACACGAAACAAGACAACACAATACAGTAACAATACTAATAAACAAGACATCACAGGACAATAACAGTAATAATTATAATAATAATAATAATAATAATAATAATAATAATAATAATAATAATAATAATAATAATAATAATAATAATAATAATAATAACAATAACAACAACAACAACAACAACAATAACAATAACAATAACAATAATAATAATAATAATAATAATAATAATAATAATAATAATAATAATAATAACGACAATGACAAGACCATCAGTTAAATCAGAATAATGAAAAATAAAATAGTCATGTATAAATTAAATATATACATGAAAAAGAATATATATATACCTATATAATATTATATGTACCATGAGGCGAGATTACCTGAGCACCTATCATCTCCATTATCGACAACCAAGGTCCCCACCCCGTGAGGACCCCGAATCCGGCACCCCAGCGAATCAGAGCATCATGCCTCTTTAACACGCCGACTCACCGATACCTCGAATCAGAGCCCGCCCCCCCCGCCCCCCAAAGAAAATAATAAAAAATTATATACGTGAACACTTGACACTCGCTCGCTCCCCCCCCACCCATCCCAGGACCTTAACAAGAGTTACATACATAATATAGTATTCAGTAATCAGCTATATACGCTCTTTTAGCTTGACAACAGCAGCCATCCAGATAGCAATATTAGACTCATTGACCCCTATAACACGTGCCGTAGATATCTCCAAGTAGATGACTCATATCCTTCATATGAGAGTTTACCGGTAATTGCATTACGTTAAGTACTGTATGTTGTATAGCCTGTTTTTACAAGTTTTACAAGCTGGCCTCCGACTCTACGTGGCCTTATCGACATTCTGTTCAAACTGTACACAAGGTTGTTGCGTAAACATAAGAAAATATAGGAACATACAAATAAATAAACTGTAGTACCTTGGAATACCTTTGTTGAAACCTTTTCTAACGGTTGTATTCACGTTTTAGTTACTGTTGCCCCATCACACATGAAGTATGTCACCTTGTGTCACATTCAAGGCTCACATGCGCCTTGGGTATGTGAAAGGCGCTATATAAATTCAAACCATTATTATTATTATTATTATTATTACATGAATGCCTGTTGGAGCAGTGGCTACAGAAAGAAAATTAAAAATATTCAGTTTCCTATACATGCATCTTTCATAGAATCTACTCTGCATTTCATTTAATTGAATGTAGTAGGATCCCCGTTAGCTGTAGCAGAAAACAGAAGGACAGCTACAGAGATATAAAGTAAAAGAAATGCTCATTATTGAGTTGTAGTTGTGTTGAGCAGAGTCAAACCATGATGTCATATTATAAATCTAAATGAAATCATCATCATGACGCTCCAAAAATATGATGGTGTTTTACATAATTCTACACCAACCCAATCAGTATCATGAATTAAACAGGATTATACCATGGTATTACAAAAGTGAAATGATGACTTTTCCATGTTCAGTGCCATGGTACAGTAGATTACCCATACTGTACTAATGTAATTATTTACACAGTGGCCTCACCACGGTAAAAGCTGAAACCATCGTCTACTACCCTGGTACTTCCCTGCAAGAGCGGCAATCTTCAGTATAAACTAGGGATGTCCGATATTATCGGCCTACCGATATTATCGGCCGATATCGGCATTAAAATGTTATTAAAATCATTCATTCATTCATTCATATCGGAAAAAAATATCGGTTTTCAAAAAAAATAGAAAAAAATTACATTTCTATAACCTTTATTTGCCCAGGCAAGCAAGTAAGAACAAATTCAGATTTTTTTATTTATTGTCAAAAGTATGCATAATGTTGTGTTAATTCCACAACAAGAGATATGTAATGTTAATTACCTGAAATTATTAAATTTTTTGGGGGGGGAAACCCTGCATATATCGGTATCGGTTGATATCGGTTGATATCGGTATCGGAAATTAAGAGTTGGACAATATCGGTATATCGGTATCGGTAAAAAAGCCAATATCGAGCATCCCTAGTATAAACACATTGAATCTCATGACATTATAAGACTGCCCCTATACACACACAGCTAAACCATTCTCTAAGATAAGATAAGATATTCCTATATTGATCCCCTTGGGGAAATGCAGGCATCATTTCATTTTATTTTGTTTCGCACATGGTAGTGTATTATACAGTTCATTACAAATTCCTATAATTCATTTAGTTATTATAATCAAATACACCCATAAGCGAAAAGGAGCAGGAAGAAGAATAAATTCTTATTAATACCTGCCCCCTATCCAATTAAATAAAGTAAATTTGATGGTCGGCGGCGCATACAACCATTCCTTGCACTAAAATGCAAATTTAAACAAATCCAAAACAAAACAAATCATAGCAGTATGGGGGGAGGGGGGAGGGGAGGTACAGGTAGTAGAATACATGGTACCGATCATAGAATTATAGTACAGTGGAGGAGTAAAAATGTAAATGGAATAGAAATAGGCAGTGTAAACAATATAACAATATAATTAACTCTGGACATGCGCATAAAGTATGGCTTTGTCAGTATTCCAATGTACAGTGTACAGTGTCGTCGTCCCCCTACCCAACCCCCCCCCCCCCCCCCCACCTCCAATGTACAGCCCCCACCCACCCACCCAACCCCACCCCACCCACCCAACCTCCCCCAATGTACAGTTTCTACGTCAAATGTATATACACTCTTTTTCTGGACACTTTTTGTATCACAAACAGTACTGTATTTGCAAATCTGATATGTCATAAATGTATAGATGTAGCAGTACTGTCTATCTGTATGTCATGTATGTCATATATGTTATGATGAATTGAAAATGGGGGACCCTGATGTAAACAAGACGAAAGTCTTTCTCTGGTCTGCATCCCCTTAACAATTGTATGTATTGAGCTGTACTGTACTGTACCCATTCTGCAATCTGTTAATAAACTTTTCAATCAATCAATCAATCAATGTAGGCAGTGTAAAAAGGTCAAGGTGCAAGATGAGGGTATGTATGCCCTCTCAGTTATATTTGCCCTACAATAAATATAGTTGTATATTTATTCTATATATATACAATATCTTGACCATTCTCAATTCTTACATCCCACTCCACTGACACATGCCTCCTCTATTTGAACGACCACATCAAACAAGAGGTGGACGCGGGCAAATACTGCGGCATGGTCATGCTGGAAGTACAAAAGGCCTTCGACACTGTCAATCACTCCATTCTGATTGACAAGCTAAAAGCAATTGGTTTTGATAGCTTATCAGTGAGCTGGATGCAATCCTACCTGGAGGGGAGAGAACAGATGGTAGAGGTAAACGGTACTCTATCCCCCCCCCCCTCACAGTGAGCTGTGGTGTTCCACAAGGAAGCATACTAGGACCGCTACTCTTCCTAATTTATGCAAATGACATGTCGTCAGCCTGTGACTGCAACTTGTTCCTGTTTGCGGACGACTCAGCCCTGCTGGTCTCTGACAAGAACAAGTTGCAGGTTGAAAAAACCCTCAGCTCGGAACTAGGCAAAATCTAAATATGGCTCGCTGATAACAAACTATCATTACACATGGGCAAAACAGAGTCCATTCTCTTCGGCTCAAATAACAAACTCAGCAAGACCGACGGCTTCTCAGTTGCAGTGGGTGACAATATTGTCACAAGGAAAGACGAAATTACCTACCTGGGTTCCATCCTAGAGGAAAATCTTTCCTGTGACAAAATGGCATCCAATGTAATAAAAAAAGTCAACCAACGAACTAGATTCTTGTACCGGATCTCCTCTCTGGTAAACAAGAATACCCTGAAGACTCTGGCAGGAGCACTCATTCAAGGGTACTACGACTATGCGTGCACCTCATGGTACCAAAGCACCTCAAAGGCGCTTAAAACAAAATTACAAACATCACAAAAGAAACTGGTCAGACTACTACTTGACCTTACCCCCAGAACCCACCTCACCCTGCCCACTTTGACAACCTAGGATGGCTTAGAGTAGACGACAGAGTACAGCAACTTGCAATGGGCCTGGTCTACAAGATACACTATACGACTAAGGTACCCATGTACATGTCAAAATACTTCCCAAAGGTCAGTGAATACCACAACCACTACACCAGAGGAAGCTCAACAAATCATGTTAAACCCAGATTCGGCTCAAACAAGGGACTAAACACGTTTCGCAATTATGCCACATCAATGTGGAACGCCCTACCCAAAGCTGTAAAGGAATGTGAATCCCTACCCACATTCAAAACCGCTCTTAAAGAGCACCTATGGGAGGCTGCAATTCAAAACTGGCCACCGTAAATGCCCAAAACCCCCACCACCTCCTAATAGACAGTCTCCTCCCCACCGCATGTATATATTCCCTCCCCGCCGTATGTATATTTCTATCCCACCCACCCACCCCCTCCTAATGTACAGTCCCCTCCCCATCATATGTATATACTCTGTCAGGATCTAGGGGTAACAGTACTGTATATTTGAATACCGTTTATGTCACAAATGTATCAGTACTAAATACCTATATGTCCCTATGCCATAAATGTCATATTGTCATGTATGTTGTGTATGTCATAAATGTCTATATGAATTGAAAATGGGGGACCCTGATGGAAACAAGACAAACGTCTTTCTCAGGTCTGCATCCCCTTAACAATTGTGTGTATTGAGCCGTACTGTATTGTACCCATTCTGCAATCTGTTAAATAAAGTTTTCATTCATTCATTCATTCATTCATTCATTCATTCATTCATTCATTCATTCATTCATTCATTCAATCTTTGGTAAGAGGACAAGCATCAATCAAGGGGACAGCGGTGGCCTAAAGGCTAGAGAAGCGAGCTTGTAACCTGGATGGTCGCCGGTTCGCCCCCTCAATACCAACCACTGACGTGCCTTTGAGCAAGACACTTAACCCCCAACTGCTCCAGTGGAGTTGCTCAGTGGCCAACAGTGTCATACTGTGGTTGTACTGGGCGGCACCCAGGTGTGTGAATGTATGTAACTGTGTGAGTGTGAAGCAGGGTGGTGCTGAAAAAGAGCATCTGTGCTCAGCGAACACCCTGGGTAAATAAAGGTTACAAATTTAAAAAAAAATAATAGCCCAACACATTGCATAGCAGCAAGTATCTTCTAATCTAATCATAGTAATACCTGTAGGTGGCAGCATTATGCATATTTATTTATCCATTCATGACATAATTATAGCTCTGTCTAATACACATATTAAATAATAAAACTAGTGCTGTCAATAGATTTAAAAAAATTAACTAATTAATCTCACAATTTTCTGTAATTAATCTAGATTAATCTAGATTAAAAATAGCATGTTTCTACATAAAACCGACGCTTGTAACAGATATTTACTTGAGTAAAATCATGGAATTAATGTAAAATCAACACAAAGAAAGTATATTTAGATTCAAAGAATATTTTAATAGCTTTCTTTGAATACAGTTTCTCTCCTGTGAAATACAAATGTTCAACAAAACCATCAACATTGACTCAGCTAGACCCCTTTCTTATATCCGCGGCGCTAATAGATTAATCTAGATACATTTATTTTAATGCTTTAATAAATTTAAATTAAAGCATTCATTTTGACAGCCCTAAATAAAACATACAATTACTTAATTAACTATTAAAGGGGAACTATTTTACTATTTCTTTCACTATTTGGGCACTTTTACACAATTCATGTGAGTCTATGGAACACCTCTGTAATTATCTTTTTTTTTTATTATTCATTGTTTTGTATTTCTAATCAAGACCTCAAAAACAGCATTTTTCTACCTCAAGATCTCGAGCCGTTTTGAGCCTGGGCTCCAGCCACTGTGTGCAGCTCATCTTGTACCTCGCCATTATCATGCAGCGGTGTCTTTCTGACATCACAAATCATCACATTTTCAGATGACTCAGTTCAGTCAGGGTGAATATTGTGAGAGGAGAATTGGAAGAATGTGCCAATATGAGAATTAGAGACATAGATCATATTAATATAAGTTCACATAGCTAGGAAACAATGCTAAACACTCAAAAAGGCCATTTATAAGATAGTTCCCCTTTAAGAACCCATTATAGGGCGGTCAGGTGGCGTAGCGGAGATTGCGTTCATCACCAACACTGGAGACGCTGGATTCGCGTGTTCGAATCCAGCTCCCGGCGTTGTCACCAGCTTGGCTGGCCGTTCACACTAATACAATTTGGCAGTATTAGGGGGTGGGGAAGCTGGCGGGTGGGAATCTGGCATTGTGGACAGCAACGCCTACAGGTCAGGTCTCGGCGCTTGCTAAGTGGGGCAGGACTTGGTGGAGATAGCGTGCCCTCCCACGCGTTACACTTCACCAATGAGAGCCCTCACTGCCAAGTGAAAAGACGTCACTGGCTGTCGGCGCACGTCTCGGGGGAAGCGTGCGATTGACTCGGGACGCCCTTGTACCGACTCGTAGGAGAACATGCATACAGCGCCAGGTAGGGGAGGGGGGGGAATTGGCACAATGACTAATTGGGACGGGCAGAAAATCAGAAAAAAATTATTAAATAAAAACATTATAGTATATACTATTTAAGATAATCTACTTGTAACTGAGGGGTACAATTCCCTGACTGTATTGATAAGTATGGTATCATTAAACCACTACCGCTTTATGTACTTTAATTACTGGCCATACAGTACACGATATATGAATATGATGAACACTTCCCACAATGAAATCGGTTCCAGTCAAAGGTATTAATCAAGTATTTAATGGAGCAAAAGGTACATAGGATACTTTACATTATTCTTTGAATGCACTTGTAAGGCAAAGGAATATGCGTAGGCAAATCAATAATGAATGTCCATTCTCTGGTTACGCAGGAGGTAATTATACAACCTGAATCTTAGGGAATTATATCTATGGTACACTAGTAATATAGCGGGAGATACTGGAAGGGGTTCCCACTGGTTGTAAGCCAGCAGGGGGGGTAGAAGATCTGTCGGTAGTAGGACGTCTGGTCAACGATGACTAGGGAGACTTCAGGTACAGAAGCCGGTGCAGTAGCCTCTTGATCCACAGACGAATACAGCTTGGTTCTCTTGTAGACTGTAGCTCCACAGTGAAGAAAGCTAGTCGACCTCAGACTCTCTGAGGCGCCGACTCGACTTGACTCCTCGCGGGGTAAATCCAACACGTGCAGGCGTCGGCGATTATCCGCTCCATAAATCACAGGACCAAAGCAAATATATTCCAGCCGCAAAGGGCTATGTAGTCGTCGGGTAGATTAATCCAGTGTACATGTCCATACGGCTCTCGTCTAGGTCTCCTCGGGTGAAAGCGCCATGTGGTCGGCCCAGCCTGGATAAGAACTCTAGCTAATACGAGGAAGCGTTGGAGATACTGGTCACTGTAGAACTTTAACCGCACGATACACTATACACAAATAGACTATTAAAGACTTAATAGAAATATGTCGCACTCGACGGTATAGTGCCAAACTCTGACAATTCAGTTATTAATTCGCACGCGGTCTCGATGCTCTATTCTGAGGCCAAACAGGCCATACTTCACCGCACGTTGTATCGTGGGTGAGGCTTCAACTTATCGGTAACATACTAAATGGACGAAGGGGCTTCTATATTCACCTGCGCCGTATTTATACGCACGGTGAACAAACTAGTTCCAATCTCATTTCTGTCGCGTATCCCTGGGCAAGGCCGGGCATGTCCAGACACATCTTGACGGTGACTTTGAACCTGACTCCGGAGGCCGGTCCCTGGCGCCGGTGGACCGCTGTCCAATAGGAGAATGAACTATTATGGTCTGGGCTAAAGGGATATTCCGTGTATATGTACAAGGAATATACAAGGGATATCAAACGATATACAAATACTATGCAATATATATCAATAAATAAATATATATATTCGGTTTAATCTGATCCTTTGTAACAGCCGCCCCCTAATTAGTCCCACCTAATTAGCTAAGCAGAGACAGATTAACCGCACTGTCCACTACTCAATGTCTGCTGTGAGGGTCGGTCAGTTCACAAAGTCATGGGGTCATGGTCGTCATCGATGGTATCGGGGAGCCTTGGCAGTTCTATTAGCCTTGCCACAGGTCGGGTGTAGGTCCGCCCTTGGACGAGCACTTCGGCTGCTCTGACCTTTCCGTCGGCACCGGTGATCACTTTGCTTACGCGGCCAGCCGGCCACATAGCTCGGGGTAGTGACTGGTCGATAATCATGACGACTGTTCCTTCTGTCAAATTGTCTCTCTCTTTCACCCATTTCTGGCGGGTCTGTAGAGACGGTAGGTAGTGGAGTAGGAAGCTGTTCCAAAACTTGTCAGCCAATACTTGACTGTACCTCCACATTCTTCGGCCGTTCGCTTCTTCAGGCCTGTACATTGTCTGTGGTAGCGCGGGGTCCAGCCGCCCCATCAAGAGTGTGTTGGGGGTGACTGGGTCGACATCTGCTACATCACTTGAGACGTAACCGAGGGGCTTTGAGTTCAATACTCCCTCGATCTCCGTGAGGACTGTCATTAGGACTTCTTCCGCCACGGTCTGGGCCCCAAGCACGGCGTACAGGGCTGTCTTTATTGAACGTACTTCTCGTTCCCAAGTTCCACCGAAGTGAGGTGCGTTCGGGGGATTAAACTGGAAGTCAATCTGGTATGGAGCGAGGTGGGTCTTAAGTTCTGGGCCCATAGCTTGGAAGCTCTCTCTCAGCTCTCTTTCTCCGCCTTTGAAGTTTGTCCCGTGATCAGACAACAATATAGACGGTTTTCCTTTCCGCGATGTGAATCTTCGGAAGGCCATAAGGAATGAGTCTGTGCTCATGGTTGGAAGGAGTTCTATATGCATCGCTCGGGTGGTCATGCATTTGAATACAATACCCCACCGCTTCTCGGTGCCTCTTCCTTTCTTTATATACAGCAGGCCGAAACAGTCCATACCGGTGGAGTGAAAAGGCTTGTCGCCGAGTCGGAGGCGACAGGGAGGTAGGTCAGCCATCCGGGGTATACTGGGCTGCGCTCGCCACTTACGACAGTCTAGACAGGTTCGCTGGAAGCGCCGCACTGCTTCTCTCCCTTGCAGTATCCAATAACGACGTCTGATCTCCGCGAAGACTCTCTCTGCCCCGGCGTGATGCACATCCTCGTCGTATTTCTTTATAATCAGCTCTGTGACCTTGTGTCGGCTGTTTAAGACTATCGGGTACTTGACGTCATCCGGTAAGTCTGGAGCTCTCCGCAGACGACCACCCACTCTGATGAGACCATGGGCGTCGCTCTCGGGGGCTAGGTGGAGCAGTCTGCTGTCTGATGGGACGGGCTTTGCTCCCTGTAGACAGTCTAGCTCATCGGGGAACGAGTCTCTTTGGGCTCGTTGTAGTAGAAGAAGTTCTGCTTCTTCGTAGTCAGCTGCAGTAATGTCAGTAGTGAGCTGAACCTCTGGGTGGTGCCACAGGAATGTCTTTAGCTGCGCACTTTCTAGGGTGAGGCAATCGTCTATGTCGGGGTCTGTGGAGACGAGTGTGTTCAATCCACAGAACATAGATTTCTTGTTTTCTGCCTCCTCTTTACTCGCTTCCCGTGGGGTGGGTGTAGGCCACTCTTCTTCCGGGAGCTTGAGGAACTCTGGCCCGTCACTGTATAGGTTGTGACGGGTGAGGTCATCCAGGGACATTCCCCGGGTGATGACGTCAGCTGGGTTGTGTTTTGTGTCCACATACCTCCAGCTTGGTACTTCTGTTAAATCTTGAATCTCTGTGACTCTGACTCCCACGAAGACCTTGTATCTGCACGAATCAGACCGGATCCATGTGAGTACTGTCGTGGAGTCTGACCACAAGATTGTTCTTTGCACCGGAATGGTGAGTTCACGTTGGATTAACGTGGCGAGTTGCGCTCCTGCTAGGGCTGCGCAGAGCTCTAGACGCGGGATAGATTGTTGCTTTCGTGGGGCTATTCTTGAGCGGGCCAGGATGAAAGCAGTATGTATTTCTCCTCCCTCCTCTCGGGCACGCAAGTAGGCCACCGAACCGTAGGCTACTTCGGAGGCGTCGCTGAAGACGTGCAGGTCCATCTGGCACGTCTCCGGCCTCACTGTGGGTGGGAAGTAGCTGCGGCGTATGTTAACACCTGGGAGTGAGCTGAGTTCCGTCTCCCACTCTCTCCATGTGGATGCAAGGTGTTCGGGTATGGGGTCGTCCCAGCCCTGGTCCTTGTCCCATAACGCTCTTACAATCATCTTTGCCCTGGTGGTGTAAGGTAGAATACATCCCAACGGGTCATATTGTCTGGCGAGTGTTCTGTATACACTCCGTCTGGTGGTCGGTAGTGCAGTCGACCTTCCCTGCTCCTTGGTCAGGGGTGTGTGTTTATAATGGAGCGAGTCTGTTTTGAAGCGCCAGACTAGTCCTAATGTCATTTCTTGGGCTTCTCCTGGGATGGTCGCCATCCAGGTCTCGCTGCTTGCTGCCTTGTCCTCGGGGGAGAGGCTGCGCAATACTTGCGGGTCGCTGCTGGCCCACTGCCTGAGATCAAAGCCGCCTTTGATCAGGGAGGCGCGGAGCTTGAGTAGAAGGGCCTCGGCTTCTTCTGGCGTCGAGACGCTTTGCAGACAGTTGTCCACGTAGAAACTATTTTCTACACTTTTTCGGACCTCTTCATCTGCTGCTGGGTCCTCTGCGACGTGTTTTTGCAGTGCAAACGTAGCACAGCATGGGCTGCATGTGGTTCCGAAAGGGAGGACTTCCCATTGATAGATGGCTGGTTGCTCATCCCCGATCCTCTCTCTCCATAGGAACCGCAGCAGGGGCTTGTCCTCCTCCACTAGTCTCACCTGCAGGAACATCCCTTTGATGTCGCCGCTGATGGCCACCTTGGCCTGGCGGAAACGTAGTAACACGCCTAGTAGGGAGGGGCCGAGTGTTGGGCCGGGCAAGAGCTCTTTATTCAGATTTTGTGATCCGATCTGGTAGCTGCAGTTGAACACAATACGATCCTTGCCGTTGTGGTGGACTTTGTGGTGCGGCACGTACCATGATTCGGTCGTCTGATCGGCCTCTTTAATGTCAATTTTCTTTATGTGTCCCGCTGTGATTAGCTTGTTAATCTCAGCGCGGTACACAGTCTCTTGAGCGGGGTCTCTGGCTAGGCGCCGCTCTGTGTTCAATAGATACCGCTCCGTCGCTTCTTTTGGGGCGTGGAAGGTGGGCATACCCTCTCGCCTCAGGAGTGGAGTTGCGTATCTCATCACTCCGTTGACTTTGACTCTCTTTGTCCCTTGCTTGAGGAGTGCTATGGCGTAAATGTCTTCCTTGGAACGAATGTCTTTCTTTTCGTTCTTAAAGGGCATTGTCTCTAGTGTCCATAGCCTCTCGACATGCTGTAGGAGGGTGGTGTCTTCTTCTGTCACTCTGGAGTGGAGGCAGCTAGTGGCTGCTGTTCGGTTAAGAGACTTAGCGAGGGGGCCTTGTAATGTCCATCCTAGGCGGGTCTCGACTGCTGCAGGACAGCCTCTGGGCCCTGTGTGGACCCGGTCAATCGGGACGATGAGGTCTGCATGGTCGGAGCCTATCAGCAGGGTCGGGGTGGCACCGTCTATGAGCGGGATAGGTAGTTGACGCAGGTGCACATATTTATCCATCAGCTTGGCGATGGGGTAGGTGTACTGCGACAGGCCTATTTCTTGGCTGGTGAAAGCATTAGTAATCCTATACCGTCTCTCTGGCTGCCCGCTTGCTGCGATAGTGAAGGAGACATTCTCGCCCTTTATCGTCTTTAGATCTCTTCTTATTGTCCGAATCGTCATCTGGTTTTCGCTCCCCCGCAGCCCCAGCTGGGCCGCAGCGGACGCGAGGAGAAGGGTCTTCTCTGACCCGTCGTCAAGGACGGCGTAAGTGTCCATGACCTTGTCTTGGTAACTCAGTGTTACGCGGACCACCTTTAAGAGCACTCGGGCGCCCCCGCTGCTGGCGGGGTCAATGTACATAACACTTGCCTTTGTGCTGCTTGAGGGTGCAGGCTTTCTTCTGTTACTGTCGTGTAGGACATCTAGGTGGGCTCCGTCACACCGACTACACCTCTTCTTTAAGCGGCAATCGGCTGCCATGTGACTGCGCGCACATCGGTAACAGCGTCGGTTGGACTTTATCGATTGACCCAACTCGTCGGCGGTCATCTTCTTGAACGTGTCACATTGTGACAACCAGTGTTCCTTTTCGCAGTACGGGCACACCATCTTCCACTTCTCTTTTATCGAGGGGGTACTGTGGTTCTTGCTGCTCGGTACTGATTCTGATTGGTGCATGACGGTCACCAATCTTCAGCCATCGTTTGCTCTCCTAGGTCCCTCTCTGGAGCTTGGGGTGCTCCGCATGAACGTATCCAACCGTAGGCTGTTGACTTCTCTCGCCAGGAAGTCGGCTAGGTCTAGGAGGGATGGCTCGGGACCGTTAGGATCACGGTGGTCTCTTTGCCGCCTGAAGCGCTCTTGTCGGGCGGGCGGAAGCTTCTCTAAAATCCTCTCGACATTAGAGTTCGCGTACAGTTCGTGCATACCCTTTTCTCTTTGCGCCCCCAGCATCCCTACCAGGGATTGTACCTTGATAGACAGGTCATCTAGTGAGCGATTGTCTGTGGCTGGGGGTAGGTGGTCAATATGCCTTATCTCTTGTATTACGTAATCCCATATACGTCCATATCTTTGGTCGAGTGCTGCTAGAGCCGCGGTGTATGGGGTAGTAGAGGTGGCATAGGCCAGCGCTATATTGTGCGCTCGGGGCACCTTGAGGTGCTTCAGTAGGATAGCATACTTGTACGGTTCGTCAGCTACATCGGACATCATTGTCTCTAGGCACATTCGTAGCTCCGTGTACTGTGCTCTGTTCTCGTGGGTGAAGTCCGGAAACGTCGGTGTGCCAATGTATGATGCCATGAATGGCTGGCACATCGGTGAGCGTTGGAAGAGAGGCCTCCTAGGCGAGTCTCCTCTTACGCCTCTTGGTGGGCTGGTACCTGCTGGGTACCATGGCCTGCGTATCCAGGTGCTATTCCTCGGGGCTGGTCGTGCGTCAAGCTCACCCGTGAATTGAGTCGGGGGTCTGTAGCGCAGAGCCGCGGGGGTAGAGCCTGGGCTGTACTGGACCTCCTGGTCCTGTGGAGTTCTGTGCTGCTGTCGGGCTTGACTCTCCTCCTCTCCCTCTTCTTCTTGCTCTGGCAGGTCCTCTAGATCCTGTAGTCGTCTATTTAGCCTCTCCGCGGTGTAGACCGTTTCTTCCTTGTAGCTGGTCCTCGCGTGGACCGGTCGGGGAAGGAGTTCGGAGGGGGGTATAGGCTCTCTCTGGTGGTCGGGCTCAGGGTCGCTTGATCGGGTAGGGGAGGGTGCCCTTGACCCGTGTCTTGACGAGGCCCTGGAACCCCGTGCGGAGGGAGGGGGTGTCGCCCTGGCGATCAGCTGCTCCATTATCTGCGCTTGTAATCTGTCGCGCTCGGCTTCGCGCTTGGTGAGAGCGATGTCGCGCTCTGCTTCTCTTTGGGCACCGGCAGCGGCGCGCTGGGCTTCGGCGGCGGCGCGCTCTGCTTCGGCGGCGGCGCGCTCTGCTTCGGCCCGGTCTCTTACCATATTCTCTTCCGTCTGAAGGCGTCTAATCTCTAGACGTATACGATCTTCGTCGCTCCGTTGCTGTGCTTGAAGGCGTTCTCTTTCCATGGAAGAATGTTCGCGCTCGCTAAGCATCTGTGCTTGGAGTCGATCGCGCTCTGTAGAGGCTGCTAGGCTGGCGAGGAATGCCTGTGCCAGCATCTTGTCCGCCCCGCTGGGGGAAGACGCTGGTTGAGGTGATCCGCTCCTGGCAGTACTCGTTGGAGATCTGTTCTCCTGTGGCGAGTCCTGGAGATCCATCTCCGGGGTCTCTTCTTCTTGTAGCGGGTAAAGTTCCATCCCTGGAGAGCTGTCTTTATCCTGGAGCTCTCCGGGGACTACTTCTTCGGTCTTGGCGGGGGGTAAAGTCGTGTCAGGTCCCTCCTGGTCCCTACCGTGAGCTGGGTCAGTTACATTAGAACCCACTAGGGCCTCTATTGGCGGGGTAGCCTGGGCGATAGGGTCGGACATAATTTTACTATCTACTTTTTCCGCGTTTACCGTCTGTAGAAGGCTAGGTAGTATACTGGCAACGTAATCCTCTAAGTACTTAGGTGTCTGCCGTCTACGCTGCGGGCGATCTACTTTAGGAGAACCGTTTTGTGGAGTGTTCATCATAGGCCATGTCAATATTAATACCACTATATTAATATTACACTAGTTACCCTCCGGCTCGAAGGACCAATTGTAACTGAGGGGTACAATTCCCTGACTGTATTGATAAGTATGGTATCATTAAACCACTACCGCTTTATGTACTTCAATTACTGGCCATACAGTACACGATATATGAATATGATGAACACTTCCCACAATGAAATCGGTTCCAGTCAAAGGTATTAATCAAGTATTTAATGGAGCAAAAGGTACATAGGATACTTTACATTATTCTTTGAATGCACTTGTAAGGCAAAGGAATATGCGTAGGCAAATCAATAATGAATGTCCATTCTCTGGTTACGCAGGAGGTAATTATACAACCTGAATCTTAGGGAATTATATCTATGGTACACTAGTAATATAGCGGGAGATACTGGAAGGGGTTCCCACTGGTTGTAAGCCAGCAGGGGGGGTAGAAGATCTGTCGGTAGTAGGACGTCTGGTCAACGATGACTAGGGAGACTTCAGGTACAGAAGCCGGTGCAGTAGCCTCTTGATCCACAGACGAATACAGCTTGGTTCTCTTGTAGACTGTAGCTCCACAGTGAAGAAAGCTAGTCGACCTCAGACTCTCTGAGGCGCCGACTCGACTTGACTCCTCGCGGGGTAAATCCAACACGTGCAGGCGTCGGCGATTATCCGCTCCATAAATCACAGGACCAAAGCAAATATATTCCAGCCGCAAAGGGCTATGTAGTCGTCGGGTAGATTAATCCAGTGTACATGTCCATACGGCTCTCGTCTAGGTCTCCTCGGGTGAAAGCGCCATGTGGTCGGCCCAGCCTGGATAAGAACTCTAGCTAATACGAGGAAGCGTTGGAGATACTGGTCACTGTAGAACTTTAACCGCACGATACACTATACACAAATAGACTATTAAAGACTTAATAGAAATATGTCGCACTCGACGGTATAGTGCCAAACTCTGACAATTCAGTTATTAATTCGCACGCGGTCTCGATGCTCTATTCTGAGGCCAAACAGGCCATACTTCACCGCACGTTGTATCGTGGGTGAGGCTTCAACTTATCGGTAACATACTAAATGGACGAAGGGGCTTCTATATTCACCTGCGCCGTATTTATACGCACAGTGAACAAACTAGTTCCAATCTCATTTCTGTCGCGTATCCCTGGGCAAGGCCGGGCATGTCCAGACACATCTTGGCGGTGACTTTGAACCTGACTCCGGAGGCCGGTCCCTGGCGCCGGTGGACCGCTGTCCAATAGGAGAATGAACTATTATGGTCTGGGCTAAAGGGATATTCCGTGTATATGTACAAGGAATATACAAGGGATATCAAACAATATACAAATACTATGCAATATATATCAATAAATAAATATATATATTCGGTTTAATCTGATCCTTTGTAACACTACTATTAGCTAGATATCATTATACATCCTAACTATATTTACTATATACATCCTGTGACATTTAAAGAGACAGTTCACCAAAATGTTTTATAAAAACATATTTCCCCCTTATCTGGAGTGCTATCTATCCACCCAGATGCTTTTGGCGTGAGTCACCTAATTTTGTAGATATCTACCGCAATGAAGCATTGTCTCTTTCCAGAAAAAGACATAAGGACGCTCTTTCGCCAATCGTCAGCAGCTCCAAGGCAACAAAAGGAAAGTACAGTAAATTTGACTATGTACACCATTTTGGTTTCCTGCTGGAGGCTCGCACGTTCACAGCGTTTGTGGACCTTTCACCATAACCAAAATCTTAAGAGCCATGGTCTGCCCGTCAGCAATGGCACCTGGCCTTCATATCGGAGTTCACCATGGTGACTCCACATGCATCTGAGGAGCCATTTGGTCTACAGAGGGTTGTACAGGTAGATCGACAGAGGGTAGCGCAATGACCGGGACCGTGATGCACACGGCATTGGAATAACGACAAAATTGAGGGGGAAATCTGCAGTCTTACCTCTTTCTCATGTAAAAGTAAGCTAGCGACCACTGCTGTCCCTGTTGTCTGCTGTCAACACCGCCATTCCTCCCAGATGTCATCTACATCAGTGGTTCTCAACTGGTCTAGCCTCGGGACCCAACATTTTCCTTAGTCATTAAGTCGCGACCCAACATTTTTAACCACTATGATTTATGTAAAAAAAAAATATTTGCAGTAATACGCAATCTTTCAAAACATGAAATAAACACAAAAAAGTGCAACTATTGCTAAAAACCCAATGAAATAAAAGAATAATAAATAATATATGCTTCTTAGCAGATTTCTTAGCTTAACATAACAGACCTAAGTTTGGGGGAACTAATGGGATAACTGGGATTGCAAGAAAAGTGCAACTAGGGCTAAAAACCCAATGAAATAAAATAATAATAAATAATATGCTTCTTAGCAGACTTCTTAGCTTAACATAACAGACCTAAGTTTGGGGGAACTAATGGGATAACTGGGGTTGCAACAAAAGTGCAACTAAGGGCTAAAAACACAATGAAATAAAATAATAATAATAATAATAAATAATATATCCTTCTTAGCAGACTTCTTAGCTTAACATCCCAGGGAACTAATGGGATAACTGGGGATGTTGTTTGCTCCTGACAAGAGTCTCAACGTCTGGGGTGATGGTAGACAAAGCAACTCTGAGGTCATGATCAATGTCCAATCTGTTCCTCCGCTTTGTCTTCAGCTGGACCAGAGCTGAGAAGCCACTTTCATAAAGTTAGGCAGTGAAAAAAAAAATGAAAAAAAAGTAATAAAAAAAAGAAATCGTTTTTTTTTTTTTTTTTTTTTACATCCGCGACCCACTCAAAATGGCCCCGCGACCCACTTTTAGGTCGCGACCCACCAGTTGAGAAACACTGATCTACATGATAATGTTATTGTTGAAGTGCCACAAAACAACAGTGACCCTTTTGGAAATTGACATCCTGTTCTCTCTCTGTCCCTTGTATGATGTAATACATTAAGCATTATAAAGGATTAGATATAAAGTATGTATTATAAACTTGATAACAGGACGAGTAGGCCTCTGATATGACGGATGTCTTTTTGTATTCTTATATAACCTGTATAAACTATATACACTATAAAACTATACTACAGTTAATGGAATATGCAGTCAGACTGGAAACAGAAACCTTTTGATAATGCATGGGGCTGCTCAGAGTCCATTTCTCTGTTAGAGTGGGTAGGAATGTGTAGGGAGGTGAGCACTGACCACAGAGCACTGAGCTCACAGCATTGACCTTGGCAGAGGAGAGAGAGCCATGCAAGCATGAGGCAAAGAACCATTGTACACTGTAGACTACAGGATACATGTATTATGTTTGGGCATGTCAATCAGTGTTTAAAGTGTATGGGTATTGAATAGTACAGGTATATATATATATATATATATATGAATATATCTGTATGTATATATATAAGCGTATAAGCTATTCATGCTAGAAGGATGTATTGTATTGTGTATTACACAGGGCAATTGCTTCCATTTCAATACTGCTGGGCCCCTTAGGAATGTGCCTACGACCTTGGGGGCCTCTGCTCCTGCTATTCACAGATAACAGACCTAGGGTTTTTCCCAAAAGATGTGATCCGTTGCTTCCCCGGTTGCTGTGGCAACTAGAAGGGGAGGGGAGTTCATCCTTGCTGAATTGTGTGTTGATTGGATGGTAGAAATGACATCACTGTATTTGGACCAATAGCGAAGAGATCTTGGGCCCTTTATAAGCCCTAGTCTACAGCCCTAGTCTACAGGAGCACAGGCTACCTAGCCATTGCTACCATTGCTAACTGGAGGCTACCTAGCCCGAGACTACAGGAGGCTACATAGCCCTAGTCTACAGGAGCACAGGCTACCTAGCCATTGCTAACTGGAGGCTACCTAGCCATTGCTACCATTGCTAACTGGAGGCTACCTAGCCATTGCTACCATTGCTAACTGGAGGCTACCTAGCCCGAGACTACAGGAGGCTACATAGCCCTAGTCTACAGGAGCACAGGCTACCTAGCCATTGCTAACTGGAGGCTACCTAGCCATTGCTAGCCATTGCTAACTGGAGGCTACCTAGCCATTGCTACCATTGCTAACTGGAGGCTACCTAGCCATTGCTACCATTGCTAACTGGAGGCTACCTAGCCCGAGACTACAGGAGGCTACATAGCCCTAGTCTACAGGAGCACAGGCTACCTAGCCATTGCTAACTGGAGGCTACCTAGCCATTGCTACCATTGCTAACTGGAGGCTACCTAGCCCGAGACTACAGGAGGCTACATAGCCCTAGTCTACAGGAGCACAGGCTACCTAGCCATTGCTAACTGGAGGCTACCTAGCCATTGCTACCATTGCTAACTGGAGGCTACCTAGCTCGAGACTACAGGAGGCTACATAGCCCTAGTCTACAGGAGCACAGGCTACCTAGCCATTGCTAACTGGAGGCTACCTAGCCATTGCTACCATTGCTAACTGGAGGCTACCTAGCCATTGCTACCATTGCTAACTGGAGGCTACCTAGCCCGAGACTACAGGAGGCTACATAGCCCTAGTCTACAGGAGCACAGGCTACCTAGCCATTGCTAACTGGAGGCTACCTAGCCATTGCTACCATTGCTAACTGGCGGCTACCTAGCCCGAGACTACAGGAGGCTACATAGCCCTAGTCTACTGGAGCACAGGCTACCTAGCCATTGCTAACTGGAGGCTACCTAGCCATTGCTACCATTGCTAACTGGAGGCTACCTAGCCGGAGTCCACATAAGCGCCGGCAACCTAGCCAGTGCTAACAGGAAGTGAACTGGCCCTAGCCAGACAAGAGCTAACTAGCTCACAACAGGCTAACTAGCCAGGAGTGAATTGATGGCTAACTAGCCCGAGCTAACAGCAGGCTAAAATAGCCAGAGCTAACAACAGATGCTAGCTCAGGAGGAGCTGGCGCAGCAGAAGCTAGCACCAGACATGCTAGCACAGGAGATACTCAAAGAACTCCCTAAACCTGGAACAGGAGAGAAACCTTACTGCTGTGGCCAGTGTGAGAAGAGCTTCAAGACGAAGACTCACCTTAAACAACACCACATGGTACACAAAGGAGAGAAACCATACTACTGTGACCAGTGTGGGAAGACCTTCAAGGGGAAGGAAGAGCTTAAAAGTCACCACATGGTACACACAGGAGAGAGACCTTACGGCTGTGACCAGTGTGACATTAGCTTCAAGAGAAAGGCAGATCTTAAACGACACCACGTGGTACACACAAAAGAGAAACCTTACTGCTGTGCCCAGTGTGGGAAGACCTTCAAGAGACAGGAAGAGCTTAAAAGTCACCACATGATACACACAGGAGAGAAACCTTACTGTTGTGACCAGTGAGACATGAGCTTCAGGAGACAGGCAGATCTTAAACGACACCACATGGTACACACAGAAGAGAAACCTTACTGCTGTGCCCAGTGTGGGAAGACCTTCAAGACGAAGGCAGAACTTAAACAACACCACATGGTACACACAGAAGAGAAACCTTACTGTTGTGACCAGTGTGGAAAGAGCTTCAAGACGAAGACTTACCTTAAACAACACCACATGGTACACACAGAAAAAGAAACCTTACTGCTGTGGCCAGTGTGGAAAGAGCTTCAAGAGGGAGACTCACCTTAAACAACACCACATGGTACACACAGGAAAGAAACCTTACTGCTGTGGCCAGTGTGGGAAGACCTTCAAGACGAAGGCAGAGCTTAAACACCACAGACAGTGGAGGCAGCCATGCAGGGTGCCAACCTGCAAAACTGGAGCAGTTAAAGGTTATGTGTCTTGCTCAAGGACACTTCGACACACTACCTGGGACGAGCTGGAATCGAACCAGGAACCCTCTGATTGCCAGACGACCGCTCTGCCTCCTGAGACACTGTTTATGCAGTGTGAAAGTGCGGTCAAGACAGAAGCTTCAATTAAGGAGCAAGGGTTGAATCATGAAGATTCTCAACGTGAACAATCCATAGATCTAGACCACAGGGAACTGACGGTGGAGGAATCACCACAAAATAAGGAGAGGGATGACTGGATGGTTATGTGTGTGGTCGTGTCTGACCTGACATTTGAACCCACAGATGGAGACCCTGTTCTGCCACAGGATATTGGAAATGGAAAAAACCAAGAAGACAATGTAGTCATTCTTCCTCTTTGTAAGGCGCAAGGCTCCACCTCAAAACGAGCAGCGGCATCTCCCTCCACTGACATAGAGGTGTTCGACTCTCTAGACGAGTTCCTAAAGGCCAAGAACATCAATTATGAGCACTGTTCCATTTTTTATGGCCCAGAGGAGGAGGATGGCGACATTTAGATCGGGGATCAGAACCCGAGGCCACAGATGACATCTTCAGGTGAAACTGAGTCTGAGCCTGAACATGATGGGGAGCTAAATACCTCTGAAACTGAACACAGTTCTGATTACTCAACATCTTGAGTAATAGCTCAAGAGAAGCTAGCACAAGGAGACGCTAGCTCGCATGTTGAGACTTCTCAAAAGACTGGAGATCCCCGAAAGGGCCTCAAATGGCCCAAATGATGGAAATAGAACTAAGGACCCCCGGTCCAGATCCAGGGGAAAACATGGGGGAGAAACTAACCCCAGAGCAGCAAGCAGAGATGAGGAAAAAAAGGAAGGAATTCGAGCAAGTGCAAACTGCACTTGACATTCAACTCATCTGTCAAGAGGAATGATATATAGTGTTATTGTCATTTAGGAAGAAACATGACATAGAATGCTACATTCATTCTGTATACATTTTAAGTATACTATGTAAAGACGTCTGTCATTTCTCTAAACCAGAGTAAAGAGGACGAAAAATTTGTAATCTATTTCATTCAAGGCAAAGGGGATTTCCTGACAGCAACCATCTGGTAGGTTAGCACCCGTACCAACCATATCAGCTGCATGAGATGTACACTCACCAGCGCCTATGGATACAAATTAAGACTCTGCAAACTCTCATCAAGCTTAGCACCTTGACGCGGGGGGACAGAGCGAGCATCAGGGTCTCTATATCTGACGGGCCTATCAGATTTGTGGGGACTTGGAAGCTTCAGCATACAGGACGCTGTGGTGCTTAGGCGGCCAAGTCACTGGTTTATAGGTCTGTCGAAACGGATCGGAGGTTCTGGGGCTTAGAACATCCGAGAGTTGGGCTTTATACTATTTGAATAGGTATTAACAGCCGAAAAAATATGAACTGAAATGACTGCTGTCAGGTGCCTCTGAAGTAACATAATGTTTACTTAAAGTAAAAAAAAAACTAAGTAGAAAGCTCTACACGCGACTAGAAACCTACGATAAAAGGCTTAAAGTCATACTCGAGTAGAAAGCTCTACTCGGGAATATCACACTTCAGTAGAAAGCTCTATTTTTGTGATTAAAGGGGAACTATTTTACTATTTCTTTCACTATTTGGGCACTTTTACACAATTCCTGTGAGTCTATGGAACACCTCTGTAATATATATATTTTTTTTATTCATTGTTTTGTATTTCTAATCAAGTCCTCAAAAACAGCATTTTTCTACCTCAAGATCTCGAGCCGTTTTGAGCCTGGGCTCCTAAAGTGTACCTAGCGGCGCCGGCGCCTGAACATTAACATGCAGCGGTGTCTCTCTGACATCACAAATCGTGCACATTTTCAAATGACTCAGTTCAGTGAGGGTGAATATTGTGAGAGGAGAATTGGAAGAATGCGCCAATATGAGAATTTTGAGACATAGATCATATTAATATAAGTTCACATAGCTAGGAAACAATGCTAAACACTCAAAAAGGCCATTTATAAGATAGTTCCCCTTTAAAGTAAACGTTTACGCACGACTGAACGGTAACGCAGTGTTATACCTAAAGTCAAAACTCTAGTAGAAAGCTCTACCCTACGAGACGGATCAGTCTCTCACACTCCAGTAGAAAAACTCTACTTTGTGAATAGCAGGCTAACTAGCCATTGCGAACAGGAGCGAATAGCAGGCTAACTAGCCATTGCGAACAGGAGCGAATAGCAGGCTAACTAGCCATTGCGAACAGGAGCGAATAGCAGGCTAACTAGCCATTGCGAACAGGAGCGAATAGCAGGCTAACTAGCCATTGCGAACAGGAGCTACTAGCATGATAACTAGCCATTGCTAACAGGAGCTACTAGCATGATAACTAGCCATTGCTAACAGGAGATACTAGCATGATAACTAGCCATTGCTAACAGGAGCTACTAGCATGATAACTAGCCATTGCTAACAGGAGCTACTAGCATGATAACTAGCCATTGCTAACAGGAGCTAATAGCAGGATAACTAGCCATTGCTAACAGGAGCTATTAGCAGGATAACGAGCCAGAAGCTAGCAGGAGCATAAGTCCTGCTACTGTGACGGAAGTGGAACCAGCGTAATCATACAGGCTGGTGTTATCGGCAGGAGCTGAGTCTACAAGAGGCTACATAGCCTGAATCTACAAGAGGCTACATAGCCTGAATCTACAAGAGGCTACATAGCCTGAGTCTACAAGAGGCTACATAGCCTGAATCTACAAGAGGCTACATAGCCTGAGTCTACAAGAAGGCTAACTAGCCAGAGCTAACACCAGACATAACAGTCACTGAATGAATGAATGACTTTATTTGACAATATAAAAAATAAACATGTGACAGAAGAGCACAGTCGGGATATACTGCCAAGGATGAAACATAAAAAAAGCTCAGAGCTTGTTTCCATTGTGGTCCTTGTAGGGGGGTGGGGGAATGTGATGCTTAAAACATGCATCATACAAAACGTGACATCACAACACATCACATATACCATTTAACATTTATATACATACAGACTCATACAACATGCAAGGGTGCCTTAAGCTAAGTGTCTAGATATAGTCCCTTTTGAGCCATGTCTTCAGGCTGGACTTGAATCTAACGGCACTGTCTATGGTTTTCAGTTCACTGGGCAGACTATTCCAATAGACAGCTGCTGAATATAAAAATGACTCCTTCCCCATACAGCTCCTGAATCTGACTGGCACAAAGTCAGTTGAGCTGCACCTAGTTTGGTAAGCATGGGTGTCTCTGATTCGGTTGAAGTAGTTGTTAAAGTACACTGGCACTACCCCATGCACTATTCTGTGAACTAGGCACATCCCTATCTGGTTTACTCTGTCTTCCACCTTAAGCCATCTCATGACCTCAAAGTGAGATGGGTTAAGGTGGGTTCGAGCAGGTAGCCTTAGAATTACCCTGATTAGCTTGTTTTGTGATGTCTGTAGTTTTATTTTCTGACTTTTGGGGGCACTGTTGTACCAGGAGCCACACGCATAGTCATAGTGACACTGTATGAGAGCTCCAGCAAGAATCTTCATCGCTGACTGATCTAAAAAATTTGAGATTCTGGCTAGGTATCTAGTCCTGTTATTTATCTTTGTAAGTGCTTGGTGAGCCATGCTTTCCCCTGATAAGCTGTTTTCCAGGACGCAACCGAGATATTTCACAGATGTTTTGTCTAACTAACTACCCAGTCTGGACCGAGACAAGCACAACACAGGGTTGACCCCCTGTGCAAGAAGGAAGTGGACGGAAACAATCACGGAATTAGAACAAATGGGCGTATTGACTATGTTGGACTCTGCTCTAACAAATACCCCTGTAATGGGAGTCCCCAAACCCGATGGATCATGGAGATTAGTGCACAACCTAATTGCCCTGAATGCAAGAACTTGCTCAGATACCAGGACAATGATAAACATAGCACAGAAAACAACCAGGAATCTGCCCAACAAACGTTGGAAGTCTAGCATTGACTTGGCTAATGGATTCTGGTCAGTACCTATCGACCCCCTATCCACCCAAAAGACGGCGTTCACATGGAACTTGTTAAACGACTCGCTGTCCATTCATCTGACGAACAGTTGAGAGGTCAAGTCCTGCTGGGGGTCGCGCAGGACATTAAGAGCGCAACGGATCGAATTTGAGTCAAGAACGGTGCTTTTAGGGGACATTGTCTTCTACTGCACCCCCCCCCCCCCCCCCCACACTCTCAAGTTAGGTGTGAAACTGTGGAATGCCAAGGTCTGCCCGCCTGTCTCGCGGCCTCGGAAAAGGGAGTCAGACGAGATAACAACTGGAATGCGGCGTTTCCCTTCCCAACACCTCACCTCCCCCCACCAGATCTGGCTCGGCACTCCCCCCCCCACCCCCAACCCCCACCCAGACCTCCTCCCCTCCCGTGTTTACGCCGAGCGCCGTAAGAACTGTTTCTGGACGGCTGCCACATATGCGCGCTGTAGGAGTGGATCCTAAGACTGTCTCCCGACCCCGCCTGTCCATCCCTCCCTCCCTCCCGCCCACCTGGCGCAACAACACTTTGTTTAACTACTCTGTTGTTGATGCAGCCTGACTATCGCATATGGCATCTCAGGCATTCTGTAGATGACATGTGTCAACAAATGTACATGTCTGTTTGAATTTATGCTGTGCCATTGTTACTGTAAAAAATGTAATGATTGTGATGTTGTTATTATTATTAATGAGACGATGAGCTGTATGTGTGTGTCGCTGGAATTTCCCCAAGGGGATTAATAAAGGAATATCTTATCTTATCTTATTTTATGGATGGACAGTATTACCACAAGGGTATAAGAACTCTCCGAATGTGTTCCAAGGAGTCATAGAGGACATCCTGAAAGGTCTGGACGTCACCATATACATCGATGACGTGTACTGGACCAATGACTCGGAAAAGGATCATTTGGAACTGCTGGACCAAGTAGTGACCCGCCTCTCCAGGGCCGGTGTTGAGCACCGGTCGTAAACCGAGGTCAGATTGATTATCCCATAACTCTTTAGTCCGAATCCCAGCTTCAAGCAGCGTCCCGCGAAGCGTGAGACCTCTAGGACTCAATTTGTCTATAACGTTCAGGGCTTAAACTCAGCAGACCTCGGCTCACACACAGGAACCCCCCGTCCCCTCCAGTAATACAGTTGATTAAATGGAGTTGCGGGGTATATTTTTTATTCTATTTGCACTGGGAAGGACTCTCTTTACTTAGATGAGGTCCATTTTCCCTATCCTATGTACACGTATTCTCACTATATGGCTTTACTTGATAATCCCATTATACAGAATGCACCTTTAGTCCTTAATGCATAATCATAAGTCTCCTTTTACTCCGTAGGGATAAAGCCTATAGTTATAGTTATATCCCCATTATAGCTAGGGATAAAGCCACTTACACATCTTATCACTATATGGCATTACTTGATAAAACCAGGCTTGCCGAACCCACCTTTCTCCTCCTCCTCCGTCTGGGGAAAAAGTTCTTTTTTATATCATATATTAGGCACAATACAGGCACATTGGTGCACATTATCATTATTATTATTATTATTATTATTATTACTGGTAAAGTTACAATGCAAAAATACATCTCCATCCTTACCCGTCTTTTTGGGAAAAATAGAAGCAAAACGTGGTTTCCAAAAGAGGATTGTTTTTATTTTTTAACAGTAGAAAATTACATTTAAGGGTTCAGTTTCATTTATAAAAGTACACAGGTTTTTCAGCTTACTATATATCAGGTTTCAGTCCTCTCCTCAAAATCTCTCAAAAAAGTCTGGCTCTTGCCTCCGCAACAGTCTCTTTTATTTGACATTATACCATATTCCTGATTGGTCGAAGAACATTGATGTCACAGGATCGTCATTTAGTTTAGCAAACCAACATACAGTACATAATTCGTTATGAACTCCTCCTTCTTTGTATTACTGTTAGTTATCTAACAGTAACAGAAAGTCCCTTTTCCCTTCAAAACGTACAACGGCTTTGTCTGGGGGAACCACGTGACTGGGGCCCTTCATAGTATCTTCTTAAAGAATCCCTCCAGACAAATCCCTCCTTTTTTACACATTATTCTTTTAGTATTTTTCTTTACTGACAGTCAATTATAAGCATGCCATTTTGAAAACTTTTACTGTACACATTTTAAACATTTAATTGTTATATAGTTTCTTTTTTTTCTTTAAGATCTCCCCACTAGTTCCCGGACTCTGTCTTTCAACCCTCAACCCTTAATCCCCTGGTCGTCTGAAAGGGTTAAGCTCTTACAGCTCTCTCTCTCCCTTCTGCAGAGGCCCACATTCCCCAGGGTTCCTCCCTTCTCACAGACACCCGGGACCTTGTCTGCAGATATTAAAGGCTCATTTCCATTTTTTATAAGTAGAGCCAGCTATCCTCCAGAGTTCAGTTTAAAGATTATACTGGTCACATAGGAACGACTCAGGATGTCATTGTCCAAAAGTGACAAGTGTTTTGTGACACTTCACACCCACTCTGCCATCCTGTGAGGTCTTTGTCCATCGTCAATTGAATAATTGAAAAAATGAAGCATATGATTACATGTGAAAAATAGGTAAATAGGGCTATATTGTTACATAAACAACAACAAAAATTCAAAATAGAAATCACTGTTCTTCTTTAGAGAACAGGGCTTTTGCTTTTAAAAATAGTAATCACTGTTCTTTCTCAGAGAACAGGGCTCTTGCTTCTTTTTTGATTATATTTCTACCAACATTTTTATGTCATTGGTAAGGTGATTTTGATGACTTTCGTGCTTTCTTCGGCCTCTCGTAGTCCGCCCAGCCTCTGGAAGATGGTGGCGATGTACTTGTACCGGGGACTTCTTGTCTTGACCCCCCGGATCGAGAGGCCAGGGATCTTGGGTCTGGCAGGCCTTGACCTTTTTCACCTCCCCTGACTTCTTGACCGACCACACTACTGTGCTCGGTGGAGGGCAGGACAGGATAAATCTTCGGATCCCTCCGCGCATAACGGATTCCAGATTGAACTTTGATGTTGGACGTGCTCATCTTAGGGTAAAAGATCAAATCCATTCTATAATATTCGCAGCTGTTTCCCCAGCTCTTGACGGTCGCCCATGTCTTGCCGAAATTTGTGTCACCCTCTCGGGTAACCATGTAGATCTTCACCCAGGCCGGGAGGATACCGGCCCAGTTACCTCCCACCAGAACATGGGCGACACTGGATCTCTCTTCTGACGCAGCGTCCAAGTAGAAGAAGTCCTCGTACTGCATCCTGGTGAAAGGGTCAGAATAAGGTCTTCTCCCGGGTTTTATTCCCACTATGTCAGGCCAACTGGCAGGGGACTTAAGTTCTTCATTTGTCATCATTCTGCCAGTTCCTGTATATAACTGAGATCGTTGGCCGTCATCTACAGCGTCCCATTTTCCTCTCTGGAGCGTTATTTTCTTCATCCAGGTTACTCCTAGGCCCAGAGACAATTTATCCTCCGGTGTTGTCATCGCAGTTGCTGTCTGGCCCTGGTCAGGCATTTTTGGTGAAACCAGACTTGGTGATGATGACACGAGGGCCGCTCTCAATCTATCAAGGGGGTCTTGATCCAAAATACTCAATACGCTATCACCATGTAACATAAGTTCGTCTGAGATGGTATATCCCTTAACCGCCATTCTCCGGTGGTGTCTGTTCGTTCCAGCGTTTCTGACTAGTGTGTGAGAGAGACAACACTGGTCCTTTTTTATCTTCATTTCAGAAGAGGCTCCGTCATAGTTGAAGGCCAAATTCTCTTTTTTGCATAATTTACGGCCCTCCCTGACCGGGAGAGGAGGCCCATACGACGTAGTAGATTTATTGTAATAATGACCCCTATTATCACAATGCAGGGGAGGGCCCATCTCACAATCCCCCTCATCACCGCCCTGGCTGTCTGTACCATGGAAGTGGCAAAATTCCAAACATCACCCACTCTGTCTTTCTGGGCGGTCATTTTCCATTGTCTTAATAGCGTCTGTACTGGGGGACGAGATGGCGATTGTGGGGTCACGTGGCTGTGACTCTCCACACCCCCTCTGCCATCTCGGTACCTTGTTACCCTGGTAGCCGGCGGGAAGACTTGCATCTGTTGTTCCCTGGCTGGACGGCTCGACAGGATAGGGGTCACGTTGTTGCTTGGTATCCGGCGGGAAGACTTGCATCTGTTGTTCCCGGCCGATGCACCCAGGCTGTTGTCGTCTTGGTCATCTTGGTCACCTTGGTCATCTTGGTCATCTTGGGGTCACCCCCTCTGACCTCTTGGATCTCTCCCATAGTTTGAGGTAGGTTGATTTGTCACTTCTCGGGCGACCCCCACGGGTTCCCGAGAATTGTAGCAGCAGTCCTCTATTGAAGTGTGGTTGGCCTGGTCGTGTCACCCTGTCCGTAGGCCTCGCAGGACATCACAGATACAGTCCACAGAGGACTCATTTCTTTTCTCTCTTTCAGGTCCATTCAGGGCTCTCGTCGCCCTGTAACCTGGGTCCAGGCCGATGTCTCTCTGTCCGGTCTGGGAGGTCTAGGAGGTCTGGGAGGTCTGGGAGGTCTGGGAGGTCTAGATGAGGACCCTGAGGATGCTCTGTAGCTTGACCTATCCCGGTCTTCCTCCATTTCCGATTTCTGACCTGAGTCAGTATATTCCTTCTTGCCATTCGCTGCGTCGTCCACTGACTCCGGGGGACAGCCCCCCCCCCCCCCCCCGTCTAAGAGTGGGCACTGGTTCAGGTTTTGTCCCCCTCACCAGCGCACATTGTTCACAGATCTTTCGGACTGTTGTTTCCGTCCACTTCCTTCTTGCACAGGGGGTCTACCCTGTGTTGTGCTTGTCTCGGTCCAGACTGGGTAGTTAGTTACTTTTTTATGTCTGGTATTAGCTCCGGCTAGTTAGCCAGCTTGTAGATTCAGGCTATGTAGCCTCTTATAGACTCAGCCCCTGCTGATAACACCAGCCTGTATTATTACGCCGGTTCCACTTCCGTCACAGTAGCAGGACTTATGCAGGACTTATTTTGAACTTATGTTCTTAGCCCCGGAACCTCCAATCCGTTTTGACAGACCTATAAACCAGTGACTTGGCCGCCCAAGCACCACAGCGTCCTGTGCCAGGTTGCACTTGCTTGAGTGTCATGTGTCAGGGCCCCAGAAGGTAATTTCTCCCTTTGTTGCCCTTATCTCTGCTTGCTGCTCGGGGGTTAGTTTCTCCACCATCTTATCCCCTGGATCTTGACCGGGGGTCCTTACTTCTCTTTCCATCATTTGGGCCATTGAAGCCCCTTTGGTGAGCTAGCGTCTCCTTGTGCAAGCTTCTCTTGAGCTATTACTCAATATGTTGAGTAATCAGAACTGTGTTCAGTTTCAGAGGTATTTAGCTCCCCATCTTGTTCAGGCTCAGACTCAGTTTCACCTGAGGGTGTCATCTGTGGCCTCGGGTTCTGATCCTTGATCTGAATGTCGCCATTCTCCTCTTCTGAGCCATAGAAAATGGAACAGTGCTCGTAATTTATGTTTTTGGCCTTTAGGTACTCGTCTAGAGAGTTGAACGCCTCTATGTCAGTGGAGGGAGATACTCGTTTTGAGGTGGAGCCTGGCGCCTCATAAAGAGGAAGAATGACTACATCGTCTTCTTGGTTTCTTCCATTTCCACACTCGTCTTTGATAGTGCGTCGCAGTGTTCTTGAGCGAGACACATCACCCCTTACTGCCCCCGTTAAGCAGGTTGGCACCTTGCATGGCTGCCTCCGCCGTCTGTGTCTCTTAAGCCCTTGCAGGTTCCGGAAGCTCATGTAACACTGGTCACAGTAGTATGGTTTCTCTCTTGTGTGTACCCTGTGGTGTAGTGTAAGGTTACGCTTCGCCTTGAAGCTCTTTCCACACTGGTCACAGCTGTAAGGTCTCTCTCCTGTGTGTACCATGTGGTGACTTCTAAGATTCTCCTTCGTTTTGAAGGTCTTTTCACACTGGTCACAGCAGTAAGGTTTCTCTCCTGTGTGTACCACGTGGTGACCTTTACGCTCCCTCTTTGTCTTGAAGGTCTTCCCACACTGGTCACAGCAGTAAGGTCTCTCTCCTGTGTGTACCACGTGGTGTAGTTTAAGGTAACGCTTCGCCTTGAAGCTCTTTCCACACTGGTCACAGCAGTGTGGTTTCTCTCCTGTGTGTACCATGTGGTGTTGTTTAAGTTCTGCCTTCGTCTTGAAGGCCCTTCCACACTGGTCACAGCAGTGAGGTTTCTCTCCTGTGTGTACCATGTGGTGTTGTTTAAGGTGGCGCTTCGTCTTGAAGCTCTTTCCACACTGGTCACAGCAGTAAGGTTTCTCTCTTGTGTGTACCATGTGGTGTAGTTTAAGGTAACGCTTCGCCTTGAAGCTCTTTCCACACTGGTCACAGCAGTAAGGTTTCTCTTCTGTGTGTACCGTGTGGTGTTGTTTAAGTTCTGCCTTCGTCTTGAAGGCCCTTCCACACTGGCCACAGCAGTAAGGTTTCTCTCCTGTGCCAATTACTTTCTCTTCTGTGTGTATTAGGTGGTGATGTTTAAGGTAACGCTTCGCCTTGAAGCTCTTTCCACACTGGTCACAGCAGTAAGGTTTCTCTTCTGTGTGTACCGTGTGGTGTTGTTTAAGTTCTGCCTTCGTCTTGAAGGTCTTCCCACACTGGTCACAGCAGTAAGGTTTCTCCTCTGTGGTGTGGGAATGATTGTGAGACATCGTGTTAGCACTGGTTTGTTAGCCGATGGTGAGCTAGTTAGCTTCCGTCTGGCTACGGCCAGCTCATGGGTGTTAGCACTGGCTTGTTAGCCGATGTAGTGCTAGTTAGCTTGCAGTTCTGTGAATTCTTTTTGACTTCGCTTCACATCCAGTCTCCCCTCCTTACAAACAGTGTCTTTGGGCTAGGGAGCCCTCGCCTTTCTGTGAACGGCCGTTTTGGCTTCGCTTCACATCCAGTCTCCCCTCCTTACAAACAGTGTCTTTGGGCTAGGGAGCCCTCGCCTTTCTGTGAACGGCCGTTTTGGCTTCGCTTCACATCCAGTCTCCCCTCCTTACAAACAGTGTCTTTGGGCTAGGGAGCCCTCGCCTTTCTGTGAACGGCCGTTTTGGCTCGCTTCACATCCACACTCCGCTCCTTACAAAGTGTCTCTGGGTTAGGGAGCCCTCGCCTTTCTGTGAACGGCCGTTTTGGCTCGCTTCACATCCACACTCCGCTCCTTACAAAGTGTCTCTGGGCTAGGGAGCCCTCGCCTTTCTGTGAACGGCCGTTTTGGCTCGCTTCACATCCACACTCCGCTCACAAACAGTGTCTCTGGGCTAGGGAGCCCTCGCCTTTCTGTGAACGGCCGTTTTGGCTTCGCTTCACATCCAGTCTCCCCTCCTTACAAACAGTGTCTTTGGGCTAGGGAGCCCTCGCCTTTCTGTGAACGGCCGTTTTGGCTTCGCTTCACATCCAGTCTCCCCTCCTTACAAACAGTGTCTTTGGGCTAGGGAGCCCTCGCCTTTCTGTGAACGGCCATTTTGGCTCGCTTCACATCCACACTCCGCTCCTTACAAAGTGTCTCTGGGTTAGGGAGCCCTCGCCTTTCTGTGAACGGCCGTTTTGGCTCGCTTCACATCCACACTCCGCTCCTTACAAAGTGTCTCTGGGCTAGGGAGCCCTCGCCTTTCTGTGAACGGCCGTTTTGGCTCCGCTTCACATCCAGTCTCCCCTCCTTACAAACAGTGTCTTTGGGCTAGGGAGCCCTAGCCTTTCTGTGAACGGCCGTTTTGGCTTCGCTTCACATCCAGTCTCCCCTCCTTACAAACAGTGTCTTTGGGCTAGGGAGCCCTCGCCTTTCTGTGAACGGCCGTTTTGGCTCGCTTCACATCCACACTCCGCTCCTTACAAAGTGTCTCTGGGTTAGGGAGCCCTCGCCTTTCTGTGAACGGCCGTTTTGGCTCGCTTCACATCCACACTCCGCTCCTTACAAAGTGTCTCTGGGCTAGGCAGCCCTCGCCTTTCTGTGAACGGCCGTTTTGGCTCGCTTCACATCCACACTCCGCTCCTTACAAAGTGTCTCTGGGCTAGGGAGCCCTCGCTTTTCTGCGAACAAAGCATGAAAGTGATTCTTGCATTGCAACTTCACCCCGCAGAATTTTCACAGTAATCACAAATATATACTCTAAATGCGACTCTTTCTTCGAGTAGAACTTTTCACACTCCGCTCCTTACAAAGTGTCTCTGGGCTAGGGAGCCCTCGCCTTTCTGCGAACAAAGCATGAAAGTGATTCTTGCATTGCAACTTCACCCCGCAGAATTTTCACAGTAATCACAAATATATACTCTAAATGCGACTCTTTCTTCGAGTAGAACTTTCTACTTTTTTTTTTTTTTTTTGACTGTAAGAAAACATTACGTAACTTTTTAGTCATGAGTAAACCTTTTTACCGCAATCACAAAAATATACTTTAAGCGTGATCCTTTCTTTAAGTAGAACCTCCTACTTTTTTTGACTGTAAGAAAACATTACGTAACTTTTTAGTCATGTGTAAACCTTTTTACCGCAATCACAAAAATATACTTTAAGCGTGATCCTTTCTTTAAGTAGAACCTCCTACTTTTTTTGACTGTAAGAAAACATTACGTAACTTTTTAGTCATGAGTAAACCTTTTTACCGTAATCACAAATATATACTCTAAATGCGACTCTTTCTTCGAGTAGAGCTTTCTACTTTTTTTGACTGTAAGAAAACATTACGTAACTTTTTAGTCATGAGTAAACCTTTTTACCGTAATCACAAAAATATACTTTAAGCGTGATCCTTTCTTTAAGTAGAACCTCCTACTTTTTTGATTTTGCCAAATCTGTAATTTAATTTTACTCCAGAGGATTTTGACAGTAGTCCCGTCTTCTTCGGCCGTTTTAGCACCTATTTTGGTTAGTATAAATGCACATCGCCAGGGACGCCATGTTGAGCACCGGTCGTAAACCGAGGTCAGATTGATTATCCCATAACTCTTTAGTCCGAATCCCAGCTTCAAGCAGCGTCCCGCGAAGCGTGAGACCTCTAGGACTCAATTTGTCTATAACGTTCAGGGCTTAAACTCAGCAGACCTCGGCTCACACACAGGAACCCCCCGTCCCCTCCAGTAATACAGTTGATTAAATGGAGTTGCGGGGTATATTTTTTATTCTATTTGCACTGGGAAGGACTCTCTTTACTTAGATGAGGTCCATTTTCCCTATCCTATGTACACGTATTCTCACTATATGGCTTTACTTGATAATCCCATTATACAGAATGCACCTTTAGTCCTTAATGCATAATCATAAGTCTCCTTTTACTCCGTAGGGATAAAGCCTATAGTTATAGTTATATCCCCATTATAGCTAGGGATAAAGCCACTTACACATCTTATCACTATATGGCATTACTTGATAAAACCAGGCTTGCCGAACCCACCTTTCTCCTCCTCCTCCGTCTGGGGAAAAAGTTCTTTTTTATATCATATATTAGGCACAATACAGGCACATTGGTGCACATTATCATTATTATTATTATTATTATTATTATTACTGGTAAAGTTACAATGCAAAAATACATCTCCATCCTTACCCGTCTTTTTGGGAAAAATAGAAGCAAAACGTGGTTTCCAAAAGAGGATTGTTTTTATTTTTTAACAGTAGAAAATTACATTTAAGGGTTCAGTTTCATTTATAAAAGTACACAGGTTTTTCAGCTTACTATATATCAGGTTTCAGTCCTCTCCTCAAAATCTCTCAAAAAAGTCTGGCTCTTGCCTCCGCAACAGTCTCTTTTATTTGACATTATACCATATTCCTGATTGGTCGAAGAACATTGATGTCACAGGATCGTCATTTAGTTTAGCAAACCAACATACAGTACATAATTCGTTATGAACTCCTCCTTCTTTGTATTACTGTTAGTTATCTAACAGTAACAGAAAGTCCCTTTTCCCTTCAAAACGTACAACGGCTTTGTCTGGGGGAACCACGTGACTGGGGCCCTTCATAGTATCTTCTTAAAGAATCCCTCCAGACAAATCCCTCCTTTTTTACACATTATTCTTTTAGTATTTTTCTTTACTGACAGTCAATTATAAGCATGCCATTTTGAAAACTTTTACTGTACACATTTTAAACATTTAATTGTTATATAGTTTCTTTTTTTTCTTTAAGATCTCCCCACTAGTTCCCGGACTCTGTCTTTCAACCCTCAACCCTTAATCCCCTGGTCGTCTGAAAGGGTTAAGCTCTTACAGCTCTCTCTCTCCCTTCTGCAGAGGCCCACATTCCCCAGGGTTCCTCCCTTCTCACAGACACCCGGGACCTTGTCTGCAGATATTAAAGGCTCATTTCCATTTTTTATAAGTAGAGCCAGCTATCCTCCAGAGTTCAGTTTAAAGATTATACTGGTCACATAGGAACGACTCAGGATGTCATTGTCCAAAAGTGACAAGTGTTTTGTGACACTTCACACCCACTCTGCCATCCTGTGAGGTCTTTGTCCATCGTCAATTGAATAATTGAAAAAATGAAGCATATGATTACATGTGAAAAATAGGTAAATAGGGCTATATTGTTACATAAACAACAACAAAAATTCAAAATAGAAATCACTGTTCTTCTTTAGAGAACAGGGCTTTTGCTTTTAAAAATAGTAATCACTGTTCTTTCTCAGAGAACAGGGCTCTTGCTTCTTTTTTGATTATATTTCTACCAACATTTTTATGTCATTGGTAAGGTGATTTTGATGACTTTCGTGCTTTCTTCGGCCTCTCGTAGTCCGCCCAGCCTCTGGAAGATGGTGGCGATGTACTTGTACCGGGGACTTCTTGTCTTGACCCCCCGGATCGAGAGGCCAGGGATCTTGGGTCTGGCAGGCCTTGACCTTTTTCACCTCCCCTGACTTCTTGACCGACCACACTACTGTGCTCGGTGGAGGGCAGGACAGGATAAATCTTCGGATCCCTCCGCGCATAACGGATTCCAGATTGAACTTTGATGTTGGACGTGCTCATCTTAGGGTAAAAGATCAAATCCATTCTATAATATTCGCAGCTGTTTCCCCAGCTCTTGACGGTCGCCCATGTCTTGCCGAAATTTGTGTCACCCTCTCGGGTAACCATGTAGATCTTCACCCAGGCCGGGAGGATACCGGCCCAGTTACCTCCCACCAGAACATGGGCGACACTGGATCTCTCTTCTGACGCAGCGTCCAAGTAGAAGAAGTCCTCGTACTGCATCCTGGTGAAAGGGTCAGAATAAGGTCTTCTCCCGGGTTTTATTCCCACTATGTCAGGCCAACTGGCAGGGGACTTAAGTTCTTCATTTGTCATCATTCTGCCAGTTCCTGTATATAACTGAGATCGTTGGCCGTCATCTACAGCGTCCCATTTTCCTCTCTGGAGCGTTATTTTCTTCATCCAGGTTACTCCTAGGCCCAGAGACAATTTATCCTCCGGTGTTGTCATCGCAGTTGCTGTCTGGCCCTGGTCAGGCATTTTTGGTGAAACCAGACTTGGTGATGATGACACGAGGGCCGCTCTCAATCTATCAAGGGGGTCTTGATCCAAAATACTCAATACGCTATCACCATGTAACATAAGTTCGTCTGAGATGGTATATCCCTTAACCGCCATTCTCCGGTGGTGTCTGTTCGTTCCAGCGTTTCTGACTAGTGTGTGAGAGAGACAACACTGGTCCTTTTTTATCTTCATTTCAGAAGAGGCTCCGTCATAGTTGAAGGCCAAATTCTCTTTTTTGCATAATTTACGGCCCTCCCTGACCGGGAGAGGAGGCCCATACGACGTAGTAGATTTATTGTAATAATGACCCCTATTATCACAATGCAGGGGAGGGCCCATCTCACAATCCCCCTCATCACCGCCCTGGCTGTCTGTACCATGGAAGTGGCAAAATTCCAAACATCACCCACTCTGTCTTTCTGGGCGGTCATTTTCCATTGTCTTAATAGCGTCTGTACTGGGGGACGAGATGGCGATTGTGGGGTCACGTGGCTGTGACTCTCCACACCCCCTCTGCCATCTCGGTACCTTGTTACCCTGGTAGCCGGCGGGAAGACTTGCATCTGTTGTTCCCTGGCTGGACGGCTCGACAGGATAGGGGTCACGTTGTTGCTTGGTATCCGGCGGGAAGACTTGCATCTGTTGTTCCCGGCCGATGCACCCAGGCTGTTGTCGTCTTGGTCATCTTGGTCACCTTGGTCATCTTGGTCATCTTGGGGTCACCCCCTCTGACCTCTTGGATCTCTCCCATAGTTTGAGGTAGGTTGATTTGTCACTTCTCGGGCGACCCCCACGGGTTCCCGAGAATTGTAGCAGCAGTCCTCTATTGAAGTGTGGTTGGCCTGGTCGTGTCACCCTGTCCGTAGGCCTCGCAGGACATCACAGATACAGTCCACAGAGGACTCATTTCTTTTCTCTCTTTCAGGTCCATTCAGGGCTCTCGTCGCCCTGTAACCTGGGTCCAGGCCGATGTCTCTCTGTCCGGTCTGGGAGGTCTAGGAGGTCTGGGAGGTCTGGGAGGTCTGGGAGGTCTAGATGAGGACCCTGAGGATGCTCTGTAGCTTGACCTATCCCGGTCTTCCTCCATTTCCGATTTCTGACCTGAGTCAGTATATTCCTTCTTGCCATTCGCTGCGTCGTCCACTGACTCCGGGGGACAGCCCCCCCCCCCCCCCCGTCTAAGAGTGGGCACTGGTTCAGGTTTTGTCCCCCTCACCAGCGCACATTGTTCACAGATCTTTCGGACTGTTGTTTCCGTCCACTTCCTTCTTGCACAGGGGGTCTACCCTGTGTTGTGCTTGTCTCGGTCCAGACTGGGTAGTTAGTTACTTTTTTATGTCTGGTATTAGCTCCGGCTAGTTAGCCAGCTTGTAGATTCAGGCTATGTAGCCTCTTATAGACTCAGCCCCTGCTGATAACACCAGCCTGTATTATTACGCCGGTTCCACTTCCGTCACAGTAGCAGGACTTATGCAGGACTTATTTTGAACTTATGTTCTTAGCCCCGGAACCTCCAATCCGTTTTGACAGACCTATAAACCAGTGACTTGGCCGCCCAAGCACCACAGCGTCCTGTGCCAGGTTGCACTTGCTTGAGTGTCATGTGTCAGGGCCCCAGAAGGTAATTTCTCCCTTTGTTGCCCTTATCTCTGCTTGCTGCTCGGGGGTTAGTTTCTCCACCATCTTATCCCCTGGATCTTGACCGGGGGTCCTTACTTCTCTTTCCATCATTTGGGCCATTGAAGCCCCTTTGGTGAGCTAGCGTCTCCTTGTGCAAGCTTCTCTTGAGCTATTACTCAATATGTTGAGTAATCAGAACTGTGTTCAGTTTCAGAGGTATTTAGCTCCCCATCTTGTTCAGGCTCAGACTCAGTTTCACCTGAGGGTGTCATCTGTGGCCTCGGGTTCTGATCCTTGATCTGAATGTCGCCATTCTCCTCTTCTGAGCCATAGAAAATGGAACAGTGCTCGTAATTTATGTTTTTGGCCTTTAGGTACTCGTCTAGAGAGTTGAACGCCTCTATGTCAGTGGAGGGAGATACTCGTTTTGAGGTGGAGCCTGGCGCCTCATAAAGAGGAAGAATGACTACATCGTCTTCTTGGTTTCTTCCATTTCCACACTCGTCTTTGATAGTGCGTCGCAGTGTTCTTGAGCGAGACACATCACCCCTTACTGCCCCCGTTAAGCAGGTTGGCACCTTGCATGGCTGCCTCCGCCGTCTGTGTCTCTTAAGCCCTTGCAGGTTCCGGAAGCTCATGTAACACTGGTCACAGTAGTATGGTTTCTCTCTTGTGTGTACCCTGTGGTGTAGTGTAAGGTTACGCTTCGCCTTGAAGCTCTTTCCACACTGGTCACAGCTGTAAGGTCTCTCTCCTGTGTGTACCATGTGGTGACTTCTAAGATTCTCCTTCGTTTTGAAGGTCTTTTCACACTGGTCACAGCAGTAAGGTTTCTCTCCTGTGTGTACCACGTGGTGACCTTTACGCTCCCTCTTTGTCTTGAAGGTCTTCCCACACTGGTCACAGCAGTAAGGTCTCTCTCCTGTGTGTACCACGTGGTGTAGTTTAAGGTAACGCTTCGCCTTGAAGCTCTTTCCACACTGGTCACAGCAGTGTGGTTTCTCTCCTGTGTGTACCATGTGGTGTTGTTTAAGTTCTGCCTTCGTCTTGAAGGCCCTTCCACACTGGTCACAGCAGTGAGGTTTCTCTCCTGTGTGTACCATGTGGTGTTGTTTAAGGTGGCGCTTCGTCTTGAAGCTCTTTCCACACTGGTCACAGCAGTAAGGTTTCTCTCTTGTGTGTACCATGTGGTGTAGTTTAAGGTAACGCTTCGCCTTGAAGCTCTTTCCACACTGGTCACAGCAGTAAGGTTTCTCTTCTGTGTGTACCGTGTGGTGTTGTTTAAGTTCTGCCTTCGTCTTGAAGGCCCTTCCACACTGGCCACAGCAGTAAGGTTTCTCTCCTGTGCCAATTACTTTCTCTTCTGTGTGTATTAGGTGGTGATGTTTAAGGTAACGCTTCGCCTTGAAGCTCTTTCCACACTGGTCACAGCAGTAAGGTTTCTCTTCTGTGTGTACCGTGTGGTGTTGTTTAAGTTCTGCCTTCGTCTTGAAGGTCTTCCCACACTGGTCACAGCAGTAAGGTTTCTCCTCTGTGGTGTGGGAATGATTGTGAGACATCGTGTTAGCACTGGTTTGTTAGCCGATGGTGAGCTAGTTAGCTTCCGTCTGGCTACGGCCAGCTCATGGGTGTTAGCACTGGCTTGTTAGCCGATGTAGTGCTAGTTAGCTTGCAGTTCTGTGAATTCTTTTTGACTTCGCTTCACATCCAGTCTCCCCTCCTTACAAACAGTGTCTTTGGGCTAGGGAGCCCTCGCCTTTCTGTGAACGGCCGTTTTGGCTTCGCTTCACATCCAGTCTCCCCTCCTTACAAACAGTGTCTTTGGGCTAGGGAGCCCTCGCCTTTCTGTGAACGGCCGTTTTGGCTTCGCTTCACATCCAGTCTCCCCTCCTTACAAACAGTGTCTTTGGGCTAGGGAGCCCTCGCCTTTCTGTGAACGGCCGTTTTGGCTCGCTTCACATCCACACTCCGCTCCTTACAAAGTGTCTCTGGGTTAGGGAGCCCTCGCCTTTCTGTGAACGGCCGTTTTGGCTCGCTTCACATCCACACTCCGCTCCTTACAAAGTGTCTCTGGGCTAGGGAGCCCTCGCCTTTCTGTGAACGGCCGTTTTGGCTCGCTTCACATCCACACTCCGCTCACAAACAGTGTCTCTGGGCTAGGGAGCCCTCGCCTTTCTGTGAACGGCCGTTTTGGCTTCGCTTCACATCCAGTCTCCCCTCCTTACAAACAGTGTCTTTGGGCTAGGGAGCCCTCGCCTTTCTGTGAACGGCCGTTTTGGCTTCGCTTCACATCCAGTCTCCCCTCCTTACAAACAGTGTCTTTGGGCTAGGGAGCCCTCGCCTTTCTGTGAACGGCCATTTTGGCTCGCTTCACATCCACACTCCGCTCCTTACAAAGTGTCTCTGGGTTAGGGAGCCCTCGCCTTTCTGTGAACGGCCGTTTTGGCTCGCTTCACATCCACACTCCGCTCCTTACAAAGTGTCTCTGGGCTAGGGAGCCCTCGCCTTTCTGTGAACGGCCGTTTTGGCTCCGCTTCACATCCAGTCTCCCCTCCTTACAAACAGTGTCTTTGGGCTAGGGAGCCCTAGCCTTTCTGTGAACGGCCGTTTTGGCTTCGCTTCACATCCAGTCTCCCCTCCTTACAAACAGTGTCTTTGGGCTAGGGAGCCCTCGCCTTTCTGTGAACGGCCGTTTTGGCTCGCTTCACATCCACACTCCGCTCCTTACAAAGTGTCTCTGGGTTAGGGAGCCCTCGCCTTTCTGTGAACGGCCGTTTTGGCTCGCTTCACATCCACACTCCGCTCCTTACAAAGTGTCTCTGGGCTAGGCAGCCCTTGCCTTTCTGTGAACGGCCGTTTTGGCTCGCTTCACATCCACACTCCGCTCCTTACAAAGTGTCTCTGGGCTAGGGAGCCCTCGCTTTTCTGCGAACAAAGCATGAAAGTGATTCTTGCATTGCAACTTCACCCCGCAGAATTTTCACAGTAATCACAAATATATACTCTAAATGCGACTCTTTCTTCGAGTAGAACTTTTCACACTCCGCTCCTTACAAAGTGTCTCTGGGCTAGGGAGCCCTCGCCTTTCTGCGAACAAAGCATGAAAGTGATTCTTGCATTGCAACTTCACCCCGCAGAATTTTCACAGTAATCACAAATATATACTCTAAATGCGACTCTTTCTTCGAGTAGAACTTTCTACTTTTTTTTTTTTTTTTTGACTGTAAGAAAACATTACGTAACTTTTTAGTCATGAGTAAACCTTTTTACCGCAATCACAAAAATATACTTTAAGCGTGATCCTTTCTTTAAGTAGAACCTCCTACTTTTTTTGACTGTAAGAAAACATTACGTAACTTTTTAGTCATGAGTAAACCTTTTTACCGCAATCACAAAAATATACTTTAAGCGTGATCCTTTCTTTAAGTAGAACCTCCTACTTTTTTTGACTGTAAGAAAACATTACGTAACTTTTTAGTCATGAGTAAACCTTTTTACCGTAATCACAAATATATACTCTAAATGCGACTCTTTCTTCGAGTAGAGCTTTCTACTTTTTTTGACTAAGAAAACATTACGTAACTTTTTAGTCATGAGTAAACCTTTTTACCGTAATCACAAAAATATACTTTAAGCGTGATCCTTTCTTTAAGTAGAACCTCCTACTTTTTTGATTTTGCCAAATCTGTAATTTAATTTTACTCCAGAGGATTTTGACAGTAGTCCCGTCTTCTTCGGCCGTTTTAGCACCTATTTTGGTTAGTATAAATGCACATCGCCAGGGACGCCATGTTGAGCACCGGTCGTAAACCGAGGTCAGATTGATTATCCCATAACTCTTTAGTCCGAATCCCAGCTTCAAGCAGCGTCCCGCGAAGCGTGAGACCTCTAGGACTCAATTTGTCTATAACGTTCAGGGCTTAAACTCAGCAGACCTCGGCTCACACACAGGAACCCCCCGTCCCCTCCAGTAATACAGTTGATTAAATGGAGTTGCGGGGTATATTTTTTATTCTATTTGCACTGGGAAGGACTCTCTTTACTTAGATGAGGTCCATTTTCCCTATCCTATGTACACGTATTCTCACTATATGGCTTTACTTGATAATCCCATTATACAGAATGCACCTTTAGTCCTTAATGCATAATCATAAGTCTCCTTTTACTCCGTAGGGATAAAGCCTATAGTTATAGTTATATCCCCATTATAGCTAGGGATAAAGCCACTTACACATCTTATCACTATATGGCATTACTTGATAAAACCAGGCTTGCCGAACCCACCTTTCTCCTCCTCCTCCGTCTGGGGAAAAAGTTCTTTTTTATATCATATATTAGGCACAATACAGGCACATTGGTGCACATTATCATTATTATTATTATTATTATTATTACTGGTAAAGTTACAATGCAAAAATACATCTCCATCCTTACCCGTCTTTTTGGGAAAAATAGAAGCAAAACGTGGTTTCCAAAAGAGGATTGTTTTTATTTTTTAACAGTAGAAAATTACATTTAAGGGTTCAGTTTCATTTATAAAAGTACACAGGTTTTTCAGCTTACTATATATCAGGTTTCAGTCCTCTCCTCAAAATCTCTCAAAAAAGTCTGGCTCTTGCCTCCGCAACAGTCTTTTATTTGACATTATACCATATTCCTGATTGGTCGAAGAACATTGATGTCACAGGATCGTCATTTAGTTTAGCAAACCAACATACAGTACATAATTCGTTATGAACTCCTCCTTCTTTGTATTAGTGTTAGTTATCTAACAGTAACAGAAAGTCCCTTTTCCCTTCAAAACGTACAACGGCTTTGTCTGGGGGAACCACGTGACTGGGGCCCTTCATAGTATCTTCTTAAAGAATCCCTCCAGACAAATCCCTCCTTTTTTACACATTATTCTTTTAGTATTTTTCTTTACTGACAGTCAATTATAAGCATGCCATTTTGAAAACTCTTACTGTACACATTTTAAACATTTAATTGTTATATAGTTTCTTTTTTTTCTTTAAGATCTCCCCACTAGTTCCCGGACTCTGTCTTTCAACCCTCAACCCTTAATCCCCTGGTCGTCTGAAAGGGTTAAGCTCTTACAGCTCTCTCTCTCCCTTCTGCAGAGGCCCACATTCCCCAGGGTTCCTCCCTTCTCACAGACACCCGGGACCTTGTCTGCAGATATTAAAGGCTCATTTCCATTTTTTATAAGTAGAGCCAGCTATCCTCCAGAGTTCAGTTTAAAGATTATACTGGTCACATAGGAACGACTCAGGATGTCATTGTCCAAAAGTGTCGCTTGTTTTGTGACACTTCACAGCCGGATTAAAAATAGGCCTCAAAAAGTGCGAGATCGTGAAACACACCCTGAGGTATCTAGGTTTCAATATCACGGACACCGGAAAGTCGGTCAGCAGGGAATACCTGGATCAGGTAGCGGCCATAGAGAAGCCGGTGTCCCTGAGTCAACTGGACTCTGCCATGGGAAAATGCGGCCACATTATGACCCATGTGCCTGGCTATGCGACAAAAGCATCCCCACTCCACAAACTGAAAGGCAAAGCTCTCGAGGGAAAAAACCCTAGGAATAGGAACATCCCCATAGAGGAAGCGGACCCAGCCTGGACGGTATTCAAGAACCACGTGCTGGAAAACTGCAAAGACCTGGAAAAAAGAGACCCCACCAAACATCTGGAAGTATTCCCCCAAGTAGAGGGTACGCAGGGGATAACTCTGAAATGTCAGAATAGGAAGGGGAAGACCCCTTGTCTACTTTTATCCATGCAGTTCACCAATACGGAGGAGCGGTATACAGAAGAAGAACGAATCCTATGTGGAGTATTTAGATTCTGGAATGCCCTGAAAGACTTGGCTCAGGACAAAGATATAATAGTGACCACAGAGTTCCCTGCCCTGCAGAGTGCCTCTAAGGGGACTATTACGGGTTCAAGGGCCATGACATCACGATGGGGACATTGGTCAATGATGTTGACGGATCCTAAAATGAGATTTATCACAACGAAAACCAAGCTCACAGAGCCTGAGGTTGAACCCAACTGGGTACTATACAAGGACGGAAGTCAGCAAAAACAGGACAGAACAAAGGCAAAGTTCATTAATTCATTAATTCATAAAAATTCATTCATTCATTCATTCAAAAGTGGGCCTATGTTCTAAAACACAAATATGAGACCATCAAAACAGCAAGTGGCTGGACTGATGGATCGGCCCAGACGGCTGAGGTAACAGCTATACTGGAGGGCATAATAATGGCCAAAGGGAAGCACATACCGAAACGACTTATTGTAACCGATAGCCAATACTGTTACAACGGAGGAACAGAAAACCTGGAGTACTGGGAAGCCAAAGGGTTTGAAACCAGCACAGGCAGGCCAATGGCCCATGGTAACCTCTGGGCCCTCATAGTGGAACAATTCAGAGGCATGAAAATAGCCTGGAAATGGCTAAAAAGCCATACAGAGGAAACCGGGGTCCATTACCAGGGAAACAAGGAAGCGGATACCCTACCCCAAAAATGACTTAAGGTCGGAGGGCTACACCTCAAAAGACTGGCCTTAGTCATGCCCACGGCCTGGGAAGACAAAGGCACGGTGAGAGTACCGGAGGACGAGGCTACTCACATGATCAGACAGGTACATGATAACCTTGGACATGTCGGAAGTAAGAGGATGTTGGTATACCTGAGAACTAACAACATGCTCATACCTAAAGCCAAACAAAGAGCGATAACAGTCCGAAAGGCCTGTGAACAATGTGCGCTGGTAAGGGGGACAAAACCTGAACCAGTGCCACCGGGACGAATAGCAGTATCTGAAAGCAGGACTGAAACTACTGGAGGAAGCGGGTGTAATGGCCCAATACTCTGTACCCTACCAGCCCAATACGAACGGGGTGGCAGAGAGAGCAGTACGCTCTATAAAGGATCAGATAATCAAGGAGAATATGTTGCGATCCTGGGATGAACCGACCTCCCTCCTTAGGATACACCAAGGAGGCCGACAGTATAGTTCGGACCGGAATGATCAGAACCTGCCCTATCTCGGGCCAGGAGCATTCTTAGACGGGGGGGCTGTCCCCCGGAGTCAGTGGACGACGCAGCAAATAGCAAACAGGAATATACTGACCCAGATCAGAACTCAGAAATGGGGGAAGACCGGGATAGGTCAAACTCCAGAGCATCCTCAAGGTCCTCATCTAGATCAAGATCTAGGGAGAGAGTTCAGTACCCAACGGACGAACCTCCTAGACCGAACAAGAGAGCTAAGCAGGCCAAACTGAGACCTATCAGCAAGGGGCCTTCTCTGAAAGCTCTCCTGGAGCTCAGGATTGGAGGAGAATGGGCAGGCGATGAAACAGGGGATATTATGCCCGCATATCCTGTGACATGGAGACAGAGAGACATCGGCCTGGACCCAAGTTACAGGGCGACGAGAGCCCTGAATGGACCTGAAAGAGAGAAAAGAAATGAGTCCTCTGTGGACTGTATCTGTGATGTCCTGCGTGGCCTACGGACAGGGTCACACGACCAGGCCAACCACACTTCAATAGAGGACTGCTGCTACAAATTCTCGGGGACCCGTGGGGTCGCCCGAGAAGTGACAATTCGACCTACCTCAAACTACGGGAGAGATCCAAGAGGTCAGAGGGGGTGACCATAAGAACCATGACATTGTGTTCTTCAGACGACAACAACTGGGGGTGCATTGGCCGGGAACAGCAGATGCAAGTCTTCCCGCCGGCTACCAGGGTACCAAGGCACCAAGATGACAGAGGGGGTGTTGAGAGTCACAGCCATCGTGACCCCGCAATTGCCATCTCGTCCCCAAGTACAGACGCTATTAAGACAGTGGAAAATGACCGACCAGGATGACAGAGGGGGTGTTGAAGTGCCACAAAACAACAGTGACCCTTTTGGAAATTGACATCCTGTTCTCTCTCTGTCCCTTGTATGATGTAATACATTAAGCATTATAAAGGATTAGATTTAAAGTATGTATTATAAACTTGATAACAGGACGAGTAGGCTTCTGATATGACGGATGTCTTTTTGTATTCTTATATAACTTGTATAAACTATATACACTATAAAACTATACTACAGTTAATGGAATATGCAGTCAGACTGGAAACAGAAACCTTTTGATAATGCATGGGGCTGCTCAGAGTCCATTTCTCTGTTAGAGTGGGTAGGAATGTGTAGGGAGGTGAGCACTGACCACAGAGCACTGAGCTCACAGCATTGACCTTGGCAGAGGAGAGAGAGCCATGCAAGCATGAGGCAAAGAACCATTGTACACTGTAGACTACAGGATACATGTATTATGTTTGGGCATGTCAATCAGTGTTTAAAGTGTATGGGTATTGAATAGTACAGGTATATATATATATATATGAATATATCTGTATGTATATATATAAGCGTATAAGCTATTCATGCTAGAAGGATGTATTGTATTGTGTATTACACAGGGCAATTGCTTCCATTTCAATACTGCTGGGCCCCTTAGGAATGTGCCTACGACCTTGGGGGCCTCTGCTCCTGCTATTCACAGATAACAGACCTAGGGTTTTTCCCAAAAGATGTGATCCGTTGCTTCCCCGGTTGCTGTGGCAACTAGAAGGGGAGGGGAGTTCATCCTTGCTGAATTGTGTGTTGATTGGATGGTAGAAATTACATCACTGTATTTGGACCAATAGCGAAGAGATCTTGGGCCCTTTATAAGGGCCAACTCGCTGGATCACAGAGGGATTTTCAGATTTTCAATCAGTTTTTCCATTTTTTACTTCAAGACACATTTCTTATAGCTACAAGAAACCGTTTAGCGTTGTATGGAACGGGTTCTGTATACTTTTCGAAGTGGAGTCCCTAGGACGAAGCTTTGTTTTTTTAGCTCATTTGCTCATTTGCTCTAAATGACAAAGAGAGTTTTTGCTATGCTAGAGATGAGATGTTTTGTTCTATAATTCTTTTAACTGAATTGGACATTTCCAATACAGTCTATTTTGTAACTTTCTAAATAAAAACAACTTTTTATAATATCCATTGAGTTCGTAGACTGCTTTCTGCCAGCAATGCCAGCCGCGCCCTGCATTCCTTTGAGGTGACTATGTTACAGATTGAATCAATTGCTGGTTAATGCTTTTCATCTAAAGTTATATATAGGATATATATATACATATGGCAATGTTTGTTGTTTGCGGGTTCCGGTATCTCTGTGTCCGACGGACTCTGTCAAGTTTGTGGGAAACCGATGTTCTAGTCACTGCAGGACTTGAGGATCGGTGCCACGGACGGACGGGCCTGTCGGATTGATAAGGGGTACTGGGGCGTGCAAATAATGATTAAGTGTTAGTAGGCTAATATTACACTATTGGCAGTAGTAAAACTTATTAAACGGTGACCAGACTTTCAAATGAGTAACATTACAGACCATTCCTCACAAATGAGGACGGTGATGGTGGTGACGGTGACGTAAGATCATCAAGCTTTCAAAGAAGCAGCATAACAGGCATTTCGTAAAATGATGATAATGATGAAAATAATGATAATAATAATATTATTGTTATTATAGGCAATAAGAGTTCTCCCAGACATACATTCGGTTTATTACAAACAAAGAAGAGGTTAACAACTCTTCTATGCTTACATTTCATATCAACTGGATATAACTAACTAGTGACTATGAAGTAAGCTTGATAGAAATAGTAATTGACCCGAGAACTTAGTGAGTTTAGCACCTTGCTGGGGGATATCGGGCGGCCAAAGGGTTATATCTCAAGTAAGTGACCTGAGATAATTAGAGACATCCCAACAGGCATTCAACAGTTATGGCGCGACAGAGGCCAATGTTGAACCGATTGACCGATTGTAGAAATGGGGAATGTCAATATGGAACTGAAGGACTCATGGAAAAAATGAGGGAAGGGCCGTTTTATCTATTTGACTCTGCTTGCTGTGTATGTTGCATCTGCCGCTCCTCTTAATTCTCAACAAACTATGATGAAAAAGACAACAAATAATTAAGTATTAGACAGTTTATTATTAATGATGAATAGTCTTCACTTTACATTAGGGCACACAATAACATCTGCAAATGATTTATAGATTTTGTTTTACAAATCATTTGTTGAACACAGGGTACAAAATAGTTACACGCCCAGCGCCACTGGCTTGGAGATTTATTCTTTGGCGATTAGAATTTAAGGTCTGCCCGCCACCTGGCGGCTAACAAAATACACTGCATCTACCGCTTCTCCTCTGCTCCAATCCACTCCCTCCAGGCCGCTCACAGTGGTTTAACACTGATGTAATATACACATGTAGTACAATGCCAAAGCAACAGATGGCGATGTACAAACATGAAGGCCATTTTCAACCAATGAGAAGGGTGAACCTGTGATATCCTGTTCAGGCTTTGTCACTCACATCCTGTTTTGACGCCATTGTTGTTGTCGTTAGCTTACATGCTAACGTTAATGGCAGCGACCATAGCATTGTGGCTAGGCTAGCTATCATCGCTTAATAGAGCTAGTGAATGGATAAACAACGTTATTTAACATTGCAGAATGGGTACAATTACAATGCGGCTCAATACAAACAATTGTTAAGGGGCCCAGGGGGTGTAGACTGTTGTAGTTTGAGCTAATTTACACCATGCTCCAAAAACAAATATCTGCCGAGCGATGTGACGCGGGGAGCGGGGAGCGGTCGATTCAAGGTGAGCGGTGAGCGACTTGGGGGCGGGGTCAACATGAGCGATTAGCGGAGCAATTCGTTTCCTTATATCGCTTCCTCCAGGGTTCCAACTTGTGTTGACAAAATGCAACCCTGTTCAGCTACGGCGAATCAGCGCTCTCTCTCTAGACTAGAAAGGTGCACTCAGTAGAGCACAGATGTCCGCCAGGGCGGCAGCCACACATAATAATAATAATAATAATAATAATAATAATAATAATAATAATAATAATAATAATAATAATAATAATAATAATAATAATAATAATAATAATAATAATAATAATAATAATAATAATAGATTGGATTTGTAATGCACTTTTTGTTCACTGGGATCCCAAAGTGCTACACTACATGGTTAAAACAGTTAAAAAAATAGAAATAAAATGTGTGTCCCGACCCCACTTCTATGTTTCAATAAATTATTTGCATTTAAAACTATTAACACTGACTCATTCCTTCAGTCCACTCAAAATTATGCTAATATTCCTTATGTTGTTTATGATATTAATTGAAAATAGCAAATGAGAGTATTATATGTAATAATAACACATGGCAATATACTAAAAAGCTATTTATAATTTTTGGCTAGTAAAAGATCTGCCCGGCTGGTACATTTAAAAATCGACCAGCCAAATGGCTGGTAAGTCAAAAAGTTAAGTTTGTTCCCTGGTTGAACTGTGGTGGCAGAATGCCATATAAATATACCAACATCCACGTATGAATACCGGTCATTATAAAAACACATATGGGTTTAAAGAAAGTGCTGACACTTGTATATTCTGAGAACGTCATTTGTCCATTAGCCAGCACTCTTCAAGCACTCTTCAGCAAGCTTGAATGAACCGGCCCCTTGAGCTTTCACAGTTGACCGTGTCAGAGACTCCAGTCTCTCTTATACTCAGTTGACTGATTTGAAAGAGCACTTAAAACTTTTCCTCAAATCCCCTCGGCTTTCTGCAATGTCACAATGAAAAACACATCTCATGTAACTCACACCGCCTAACTCTCCACCAATGAAATAGTAGATTGCCGATCCTACCAATAGGAAAATGACCCTCCTATGGTTGTAAACGTGCCAAGAATGAGAGTATAAGTATAAGCCTCCGAGATTATGATGTTAGGACTTGTTGAAACTTCATTGTTAACTCATTGAATAAACAGTTCCTCAAACCGCGGAGATCCGACCTGAACACAGCCTGCCGTGTCTTTCTTCATCGCTGATTTTTATAATATTGTATAAAGTCAGTCTGCCTTCAACAATTGGAGCCCAACGTTTGCAGAGGAGGTGGGGGTCCGACCTTCGGGGGCCCTGAACAGCATTCTGCCGGCATATAAGGTGAGAGATTTGAATTTCTCTAGAATTTAGTTTAAACATTTTTGACTGCTGTGTGGGTCCCCGGAGGGCTGGGCTGTTCATTCCTCAAAAAGAACCTAAAGGTTAAAAGGCACGCAGCCGTGGCTCAGACCGGATCATTTTTCTTTTTCTTTTTTCTTTAAAAGGCTGTTAAGTCTGACTAAACAGTGATTTCTGTTCTAAATGACCTGTGAGAAAAAAAAAATTTATGTTATTTTTCTTTAAACAGTAGGTCAAAATGAACAATGTATAGTCCATCAGAGGTAACGGAAGAACGACTCTGTTGGTGGATGTATGGTATAGCTGGCACACGCTGCAATGATTAGACTGGTCATGGTAAAGTGATTTAAAGCTGGTTACGTTGTTGTAATAATCAGATTGCTCACAGTGTGCTGTGACCAAAATGTTCACGTGTTGCAGGGTGGGGTACAGTTACAGGTATTTTTATTTCATTTTTATTTGTATTTTTTTACATAAGTGAGAAGTCTCGTGACGAGGCTCGGTGTTTTGTACTCTGAGGTATTTTACAAAATACAATAGGGTACGGTTTTATATATACAGTTGTGATCAAGGGCGTGGCCCGGTGTTTTATTTTGTAGTTTTATTTTATGTGACAGGTCTCATAACAAAAAGCTTTGGGCACATGTATTTTCAGAGGTACTAAACTCTCTTTTTTCTTTTTTTTCTTATTGAAAAGAGGAAAAAAAATTAAAAGAGGAGAGGGGAAGAGAAGAGAGAGGGTAGCGGAGCACAGTGAAACAGAGAGGGTTTTGGAAAAGTGTTCCGTGAACAGTGAGGAAGTCAACATTCTGCACATTCTTTAATTCTGGGCAAGCACAAAGCCACATCTGGTTTCAATTTATTTTCTAGTGTGAATTAGTTATTTATCTAGTTATTTCTTTATTTTTATTTTTGTTCTCTTTGGAAGTGAAGTGAGAGAAACCAGATCAGAAGGGTGGGGGTTTTAAAGTCTGTGACAAAGGGCTGTGTCTATTTATAGACAAAGCACAGACAGGCTGTTGAGAAATGAACAGATAGCACCCAATTTTACATTACAGTACATTTGATATTCATATGAATTGAAAATCATTAATGTATTGTGTTTCTTTTCTTCCCTGTTAAAACCGGATGGAGCACACCGTTAAGATACCAACCAACCATGGAATGAGGAAAGGATCAAGCTGAGGAGAACATTTTCAGAGAGGCACCGAAAGGTTGTATAAGTGCACCAATACAGACATTGATGCTTCTCCCTCAGGAAAATCCTCACCTCATTACATGTAAATAGGGGAAGAGACAACAAACAACCTTAACTAAAATTAATTTTTGGTTAGTATTTTCATTTTTAGTTTTGTTTTATTTTTATTTTTAAATTACTTTGGTTTGAGAAAATCAGAAATTAGTGGCTGGTTGATTGGGGTACATTTGGAAACAACTTAAAGACTTAGTATAAACAAACATAGCAACTAATTAACTACTAAAATTAGTATAATAACGCCAGTTTGCGTTATCGCTGGCCAACACCCGGAGCTTAAAACACAAATTTTGAAAGTTTCCACCAAATGGAGAAAGAGAACGAAATCTTTAGCTACACAATGGCCAGATGAAGGAACCTTTGATGTAAACGAATGTGATAATATGGAAATTCGAATTAAGGATTACAAATCGAGACAAACATCGAAGAAAAGGCTAAATAAGAGAGAACAGGAGTTGGAAATATTACAGTTCCTTAGGCAAGGAGAAAAATACAGGGAAAATATTAGGAATGCCATCAGAGCTACAAATAATATTAACAAACAAACAGACACAGACAAAACAGCAGGACTCTACCCAGCTATAACAGGAACAATAGCCATTAAGGGGAACTATGAGTGGGAGGGGGAAGGTGTCGAGAACGCAGCCACCCAAGGAGGGGCATCTCAGAGTATGGAAGAAGGATCAAAGTTAATCAATCTTGGGACACCAGAACACCAGCAGCGCACACATGACAGAGGAGTGACATTTACAGCAGGGAACACATCGCCTGTGTGTGATGTAACAAGGCCACAAACACAGTGGGAGCCAGCACTCTGCAGTACTCTGAGAAAAAACAGAACAGGGCCGACAGGGCCAACAGGGCCAAGTATGAGGGCCAATATTGGATTGTTATGCAAAAAGACGAGAGACAAGGGGGAATAATAAGTCTCTACACCCCTCCTACTGGATAGATCCATCGTATAGAGAGATACCAAGGGAGGATATTCATCAGTTGGAAAATGACATAGATGAACATTACAAAACCGTGATTGGTCAGGTCACACAAGAGGGTGGGGCAAGAGGGACAACAGAGGGATCACCAAGGGTGGATAATCAACAGAGAGGAAGTAGGGAGGTGGAGGCAAACTTCGCTGTAACATCCAGACCAGTATATCCTAGACGTACAACTAGGGCACCGGACAGATACACAGAGGGGATGTATCCAATTCTGGTAAAGGGCACAGAAGTTCACTATATCCCGTGGCAGACACAAGATCTTGCAGGGTTAATTGCTAAATTGCCTGACATCCATGAGGGTGCATCAAAATGGATCAGAGCATTTGAGGAAGAGATGATTGGCAGGATGTTAGCGATCGGCGACATAAAAGCGATCTGGGCACAAACCTTGGGGGCGTCCACTATGGAAAACATTCTCAAATATCACAGAAATTATTGGATGATAGACCCTATGGCAGATGGAACTGAGTTCAATGCGTACCGAACGGAATTATGGCAGGCATTGAGAGTTGAGTACCCCACAAGAATAGAACCTAAATCACTAAAAGGGGACGCGCTCAAAGAAACAGAAAACCCTGCGGCTTACATAAACCGTTTGTTAAAACAGTGGAAACAGGAGACAGAGGAGGAGATTGAACACATTCCGGTACTAGAGACGTTGTTCAGAAATGCTGTGATTGAGGCAATGCCATTAGCAGTACAAAATAAACTGGAGGATGTGGTTGCTCTCACCTCAAAAACGCATCACGAATTCTGCCAGAATGTTTGTCACGCAGTTGATAAACATAGAAAAGATGAAAAGAGGCAGAAAGACCAAGATTTAACCACCCAGCGTAAATTGATCCAGTTACAGATCAACGAGATTAACCAAAACAACAAAATGAAAATGCAAGCAACTGTCATGCCTGACATTAGCCCGGCAACACCTACACAGCCACCTGTAGTTAATGTGTACCCACAACGAACGACACCACAACAGTTTGGAGTGAGACAAAATGGTCGCCCAAACGGTCAGCGAAGCATGGATGAGGTTGTATGCTATCGTTGTGGTCAAACTGGGCACATGTCCAGAAGCTGCAGAGCTACTGATACCAGACCAAGAGTTTGTTGGTTATGTAGAGATCCAGGACATATGGCAAACGCCTGTCCAAAACAGATGGTGAATCGAGGTGGGGCCACAAGAGGTGGTTATGGAGGAAATAGACAAAGAGGACCTGCCAATCCATGGGCAGGGCCAAACCATGGTTACTAGGGGTGCCCAGAGAATCCTAAAAAGGGAGTTCAATTTCCAATTGTAAACATGACGGCTGATACAGCGCCGATGTTGCAGGTGGAAATTGAAAACAAACAAGTTTCAATGTTGATTGACACAGGAGCAACATACACATGCGTCAGTCCAGAACATGCTAAACATCTCCCCATGTCTGGTAAATACGTTAAGACAATAGGATTCTCGGGAGTAAGACAACTATTACCCATAACAGCACCAGTCAGATTAGTAACACAAGGAAAAGAGACAAAAATTCCTGTCATAGTGTCTGATCAGACCCCGATCAATCTACTGGGACGAGATGCATTATGTAAACTAAAGATTCAAATTTGGTGTACCCCACAAGGTGTTTACATAGATCAATCAGGAATAGACACACAGTTTGTTGTTCAAACAGACCAGGCAAAAGCATACTGGCTGAGCGAGATAACTGAGCCAGTAACGAGAGCTTATGACAGATGGAAAGGATTCATACAAGCACAAATTCCAAAAGCAACAGCACCACAGCTTAAATATCACTGTACAATGTACTATGATCAGTCAGGAAGCACAGGATATGAAAAGGAGTGGGAGAGCAGAACCAAAGATCAAAAATCGATTTGAGAGGTCAATATATAATAATTGGAGATCAGGGAGCCGCGATAAACATAGATTCAAAAAACACCTTTATTACTGAATGGTATAATGTGCTTAAATCCAAGCCACATGTTACGCTATTAGTAAACAAGAACTTTGAATCTAAAGACATAGGACCTATGATGAAAGGGGCAACACAAATTACGTGGGAGAAAACAGACAATCCATTGATTTTTATGTCACACGACAAAACCATGATCAAAAGTATGTGTGATGTGGAATTGACGAGTCAGCCTCAAATAATAATGATTCCAGCAGGAATGATGACGCAGCAAGTATCGGATGAGGCAGAGAGGAAAAATCCACTTGTAGAAGACATGTTAAAACAGATCCCAGTTCAGTTGTGGTCGACCCATGACACAGATGTAGGATTGGTTAAATCTGCAAATCCAGTAAGAGTAGAACTGAAACCACATGTGAAGTTGCCAACTCGACCGCAGTATCCGTTGAAGCGAGAAGCAGAGGAAGGCACAAGCAAAACGATAGAGGGATTACTGCGATCAGGAGTGTTGGTACAGACTGACAGTAGATGCAATACCCTGATCTTTCCAGTATTAAAAGCTGATAAATCAAAATACAGATTGGTGCACGACCTAAGAGCGATAAATGAGATTGTGGAAGACTGCCAAACAGATGTGCCAAACCCTCACACAATTTTGTCAAACATACCGGTGGACAGTAAATATTTCACGGTGATTGATTTATGTTCAGCCTTCTTTAGCATTCCTCTAGATGAAGAATCGCAATACCTGTTTGCATTCACGTATAGAGGAAGGAAGCTTACATATACGATATTACCGCAGGGATTCAAAAACAGTCCACAGGTTTTCAATCAGATAATAAAACATGATCTTGAGGGTATGGATACCCATGGGACCATTATTTCTTATGCAGATGACATCATCATATGTGCCAAGACATTGGATGAGTGCCATCTGGATTCGATGAGGGTGCTACAAAAGTTGGCAGAGGGAGGACACAAAGTTTCAAAAACTAAATTGCAATACTGTCTACCAGTGGTAGAGTATTTGGGAAGATCGATCTCAGAAAACTCCATTGCAATATCAGCCTCACAGTTAGAGGGGATTGGCAAAGCGCCACATCCAAAAACGGTCCAACAAATGAAATTTTTAGGAATGACAGGTTATTCCTCAGAATGGATTGAGAACTATGCTGAAGTAACTGCACCTTTAAGAGAAATAATAAAAGAGGCAGGCAATCTTTGAAAGCTCCCCTAAGATGGTCAGGGAGGGCCGAAATAGCATTTGAGACGATTAAACAGGAAATGCAAAGGGCTCCTGCCCTGGCAACACCAAACTATAACAAACCATTCTTGTTATATGTTTCAAACCGACAGAACTTGTACGCATCAGCAGTGTTGATGCAAGACACATGCAGTGGACGTCAGAAACAACCAATTGCATATTACAGTATAAAGTTGGATAATGTAGTTCAGGGCTGGCCACCCTGCTATCAAGGACTAGCAGCTGTACATTATGCATATGAAAAGGCTGCTACTGTAACTATGGGATATCCAATTACCATTTTTACACATCATAAGATCGCGGAACTAATAGATCAAGGGAAATTTGTGGCAACACAAGCGAGGTGTTTACAGTACACACCACTGTTAACCTATCCTGATATCACAATAAAGAAATGTACGACAACCAACCCAGCCAATACCATACCACTAGAGTTTGAAGGAGAACCTCATGAATGCATTGCAGAGACAATGAGGTACACGCGATTGAGGCCTGACTTAGAGTCAGTACCAATATCAAACGCAGATGTAGTTTACTATGTGGATGGATCGTGCTAGAGAGATCATGTAGGGAATCATGCAGGTTTTGCGGTAGTACTACAGGAGGGAGACACGTTTACTGTAGCAAAAGCGGAGAGCTGTGATCAGCCCTGCTCGGCTCAGTTGGCGGAACTGAAAGCACTTACTGAGGCATGCAAACTGGCACAAGGAAAAAGAGCTAATGTGTTCACAGATAGCAGCTACGCTCATGGAGTGACACACCTGTTTGGCTCGCTGTGGAAACAGAGAGGTTTCAAGAAAACAGATGGTAGCCCGATTCAACATAAACAACAGATAGATGACTTAATGTCAGCTATGATGCTGCCGACACAATTAGCCATCATCAAATGCCAGGCACATAGAAAAGGTAATGATGATGTAATACGAGGAAACAATGCAGCCGATGAGGCTGCCAAAACAGCGTCAAAATGCCTAACAGCTATTTTGGCACCTGTAGTGTCACTAGAACCTATTATGACACCTGACGACATCATATTGATACAGAAGGAGGCGAACGAGAAAGAGCAGAACACGTGGCGAGAAAGGGGGGCGACAGTGGATGAGAAAGGGTTATGGAGATCACATGAGGGACTCTTGGTAGCCCCAGTAACCCTACTAACAATTCTATCTTCACATGTGCATGAAGTAGACCACTGCGCAAGGGGCGAGGTGATGAGAAAGATACGACAACAAGGTTACTGGTCACCATACATGTAGGCTATGGTTGATGAGATACTGTATCAGTGTGAGGTCTGCGCTGAACGAAACATTCGTAAGGGAATAAAAACACCAGTGGGACACATTCCGGTCCCAGAAGGACCTTTTCGACATTTAGTATTAGATTATGTTGATATGATTAAAACAGTACAAGGAAAACGCTACATGCTCGTAGTAATTGATCATTTCAGCCGATGGGTGGAAGCCGTTCCATCCAAAGATATGAGTGCTGACACGGTTATCAAATTCCTAACAAGGGAGGTGTTTCCCCGTTTTGGCACAGCGACAGAAATAAGTTCCGATAACGGGCCCGCCTTTCTACAGAAAGTGGCGAGAGGGATTCTGCAACAGTTGAGAATAAAGCATAGACTGGGTGCAGTTTACCACCCGGAGAGTCAAGGCATCGTTGAGAGGGTCAATCAGACTTTAAAAAGTAAGATAAGCAAGATCTGTGCAAGCACCAAGCTTAATTGGGTGGAGGCTTTGCCACTGGCACTCATGAGCTATCGAACTCAAACACATAGTTACGAAACTGACCCCTCATCAGATGTTAACAGGTCGTAGTATGCCAGCTCCACAGTTTAGAGGGCCATACAAGGGACCTCCGCTCGAACAGCTGCAGACGGAGCTGAGAGAGTATATAGAGCAATTAACTGCCGTCAATAGGATGATCTATTTACAGGAAAAAAGGAGAGAACCAGACCAAGACGAGGAGATCAAGGGACAAGTGGTGCCGGGTGATCTGGTCTACATTAAGGTCTTCCGAAGGAAGTGGCATCAAGCACGACAGGAAGGACCTTACACCGTGGTACGAGCAACGCCGACTGCAGTCCAGGTCGAGGGGAGTTTGACCTGGTATCATCTAAACCACTGCAAGAAAGTTCGGACGACAAACAAGGACAGTACTGTGACAAAAGACAAAATTGAACAAAATGACAATGTTGTGTGTAATCTCGATGGTAATCATTCAGTTGTGGATATTACCAGGCAATCTGGGGGTACAGGAGAAGCAGAGTCCGGTCGTGAGGCTCAAGAGAGACCTGAGAGACCCAGGAGACAGTGCGCCAGACGTCCAACTGTTCTCCAATAATGATGATACTCCTAACTCAGATAAGTACAATGCAAACATGACCACGCCAGCCCACTTGGGGCCCATATGCATGCCAGCCTTCCTGAACAGGCTCAGTGTAAATTGTATTGTCACAATTGCCGTTACAGTTGTGAACGAGAGGGAATCACCTCTGTATGGCAAAATAGAAAATGAAACACTGAAAATAAGTATTCCACTGCAACAATTGACAGCTGGAACATTTAGACGAGAGGTTAAGGTGATGGAAACACAGACAGAGGAAGGGAGGCCACGGACCATTTTGCTGTGTGGGTGGCTACATACACATAGATCTATGCAAGCAACATGGGGAATGCATCAGTGTAAATTAAATGTGGTGGTAGAGGAGAATGAGTGGGTGGTGGAAATAGATGCAGGCATGATTCATTCAAATCGGACATATCAGATAGAAATTAAACAAAGAGATGAAAAGGGGATACCAAAGAATGTATCCGTGGAAAGTAGATCTTAATGGTCACGCCCTGCAAATGGACCAACCAGAACTAGTCATTCCCATCCGACAGCATGAGGTAGAACAACTAGAACCAGTATTTCCCATACAGGTTGATGAGGTAACAGTGCCTCCTATAGTAAATGTTCAGCCTATTCCACCAAGTCCGATGGAAAAACAAGGCATAGATGCATCAGACATTATTAGTACAGTGACAAATCAGACCCAGGTAAATGTATCGCTGAATCTAACATCATTCATTAATTCATTCATTCATTCATTCAGTCATTTATTCATTTATCTAATCTAACAGCAACCAAAGTTGTTCGTCAAGATGTGACTAAACAAAATACGTCAAGGTTAGATCTAAAAGGGGTGATCACACCAAGGACAAGTAGGACTAATGTTAAGGCTTTTGATATATTACTTGATGATGACAGTAAAATATCAAAGGGAGGAGTTAAAGGGGAGGTACTGATACCAAGGCAGAGGAGTCTGAGAGCATCAACTGACGAATTGTGGACAAGGGCTAGTGAGAATGGTTGGTATACCTGGGCGTTATATACAGTAAAGAGGATGACATCTGATGAATGTATCATGTGTGCAGAATCACCACTAGATCTACCTATGGTAATTCCAGAGCCATATACATTTGAAGAATGTGCTAAAACACAACAGAGAGAGTGTAGAGAAGGTAGATTTACTCGCACAGATGATATATCACCATTGTTTGAACTTCCAATGTGTGGAGTTCAGTGTAGACTGATATATAGTTCAAAAAGAATACATGAGCATTTAACAGCCCCAAATCTTTTTCTATTTCAACATCCCGACATTCAAGCAAATTTTAAGGAAGTCTGTAAGGAATTTGAGACTGCTACGGACCAGAAGGAACCGACCACAGATTATAGAGTAGATGAACTAGCAGAGTATGAATGTTTTGCTAATGGAGGACATACGACAGATGACAATAGAGTTGTGGTAGGTAACACGACAGTAAACTGTAAGACCACATGGGTAGTGTCATGGTTTCCAGAGTCAGGGATGAGGAGTTTGTTCATAAGGAAACCTATTTGGTTTGAGAATCCAGAACCACTGGATCAAACGTGTGCAACTATAGAAATGACCAATCCACTTTTGTATCTGTTAAGTGAGCAGACATTTGCGGTGGCAGATAGTTATTGGATGTGTGGGAACAATACTCTGCGAAATGAACTTCCACCACGATGGGTAGGCCTGTGTGCCCTGGTAAGACTAAAAATTAATGTAGTCTTATTATATGAAGGAGTGAGTGAGATGATTCAAGTGGAGGAGGCTTTAAATAAGCTTGATAGAACAAAGAGAGGCCTGTGGTCTTCTGGAGTACCAGATAGGGTTGTGTTGAATGAAATTAATCAGCCGACTGGCGTTCCAAAGGAGTTCAGGGCCCAGAATGTAGTAGCAGCAGGATTAGCCTCCATCTTGCCATGGATAACAATTAACACGAACGTCAATTGGATTAACTATCTCTATCTAAATCAACAAAAATACATGAATTATACACATGCTGCATTCACGGCCATAGGCCAACAATTACACGCCGCAAGTATAATGACTTGGCAGAATAGACAGGTGTTGAATTGGTTGATGGCGGCTCAGGGCGGAGTTTGTAGCATGTTCGATAAATTCTGTTGTACCTACATTCCAAATAATATGGCGGCTGACGGTAGTTTTGCAGTCGTTATGGAAAAATTAGCAAAATTGAAAACTGAGCTCAAAGTGAACGCTGGCAGTGAGGGTCTTTCATGGGATTGGCTAGACCTAAATTTAGAATGGGGTGCCATATTAGCCAAGATAGCAGTATCTGTGGTAGTGGTACTAATTGTAATTTTCTTGTTGGCATGTTGCATTGGACCCTGTGTGACGAGATGGTGTGGAAGAACAATGGACAGACGAATGGACATGGAAATTGGCATACAAGGAGCAATGATGATGAATGGACAAGGTGTACAGCCATCAGCCCCATATCTGGATCCAGGATACTACGAAGGACTGATGCAGGAAGAACGAGAAGGGAACAGATGGGCAACAGGTTGAACAATAATGTGGGACAATGTTACAGTTGAATAAAAATAGGAACCGGGGAAATTATGTGTAAGGAAAAGGGACGCAAAGGGTCCTGAACAATCACAGTTGTGTGCACTAGTACTTAGCAATATTATCAAGATGTTTTCAACATATAAAAGAAAAAGCTTTTAGATGGTAGGTTGGTTTTTGAAAAAAATACAAAAAAAAGCTTCATATAGTAATCTGCACTATAACAATAATATCTGTTTTCATAGTAAAATGTTGGTGATGAATAAGTTACAAATAAGGAATGAATTTACTAGTTGTCTATGCTTTGAAAAGGTTCAATTTGTGCATGCTGATGGTTCACAAAAAACAACAATGAAACACAGCATTTCAGGTGTCCAGAGGAAGACACTGGGGCACAAGCTTTTCCTGTAACAAAATCTGCGGTATCAGGTTTTTCCTCTTGCTAATGGAGTGTTTCATTAATGAAAAATGTATTGTATATCCGAGGTATATCTGAGGTACATCTTGCATGATAGTATAAGAGTACCTCAGGTATTATGTTTATACTCATTCATTTTAGTCATGTGAAGTATTATCACACCATAATCATTATTATATATGAATCATTAGTACACAAATATCACTAGTACATATATGTACATATAGTACATGACAAAATCACGGATAAGTAGTACATATTCATGGCAATGCCATGAAAGGGAGGATTGTGGTGGCAGAATGCCATATAAATATACCAACATCCACGTATGAATACCGGTCATTATAAAAACACATATGGGTTTAAAGAAAGTGCTGACATCTCCCATTTTCTATATTTTTCTCCCATCCCAATTTCGTATCATCCAATTCAACCCTCCCCTGTCACGAACGCTGTTTCTTGCCTCCCACAAGCCGGCTGCAATATGGACTAAGTCATACATAGCACAAGTCCCCTCCGGTACTTGAGGTAACAGCAGTCGCATCTTTTCACCTGCGCAGCTCGATCTCTCAGTGGCGAGGAGTAATGCGTGGGAGGCTCACGCTGCCCCCGACACTTCCTGATTCTACTGCGCAGGCGCACCAACCGACCTGTAGGAGTCGCTGTCCACAACGCCCGATCCCCACCCATCAGTTTCCCACCCCCTAATACGGCCAATGTGTATTAGTATGAACGACCAGCTAAACTGAAAGCAATGTGGAGCGCTGGGCTCGAACAGGCGAGCCCAGCGTCTCCGCATTTGTGGCGAGCGCCTTGCCCACTACGCCACGTAGCCGCCCTTCTGAGAACGTCATTTGTCCATTAGCCAGCACTCTTCAAGCACTCTTCAGCAAGCTCTAATGAACCGGCCCCTTGAGCTTTCACAGTTGACCGTGTCAGAGACTCCAGTCTCTCTTATACTCAGTTGACTGATTTGAAAGAGCACTTAAAACTTTTCCTCAAATCCCCTCGGCTTTCTGCAATGTCACAATGAAAAACACATCTCATGTAACTCACACCCCCTAACTCTCCACCAATGAAATAGTAGATTGCCGATCCTACCAATAGGAAAATGACCCTCCTATGGTTGTAAACGTGCCAAGAATGAGAGTATAAGTATAAGCCTCCGAGATTATGATGTTAGGACTTGTTGAAACTTCATTGTTAACTCATTGAATAAACAGTTCCTCAAACCGCGGAGATCCGACCTGAACACAGCCTGCCGTGTCTTTCTTCATCGCTGATTTTTATAATATTGTATAAAGTCAGTCTGCCTTCAACAGAACATGAACAAATAAATGGAGGTATAGTCGTTTTTCATATCCATTTTTCCAGCATCTACAACAAATGTGTTACTACACATTAAATAACATTATTTAATGATGAACAAATCAAGTACAAACAATGTTGATAATGAGTTATAGATAATGTATAACTCATTTGTAAATGTTATACAAATATAGTTAAAAATTATTTAATAATCATTTATGACTGTATATAAATGGTTTGTTCATGATTAGTTCATTATCTACAAATACCTTATAAAGGTCTTATAACTGAGTGTTATTATAAAGTGTTACCCATATTTTTTTTATAAAGTTAAACAATGAGGCAGTAAATATTTTACCATAAGATAGACAGTTATGCATTGCATTTATATTAGTTATGTATGAGCCATTTGTAATTTCTTTATCTGGGTCATGGAGGCGCTGGACCATACAGTAGTCTCTAGTTCCAAACGCATATTTTAATGTAGAAAGATGAATGGTGGCTTCTTCACCATTTAGGTAATTCTACCACTGGGTGTTGTTTGTATCAACGACCACCAGTGATTTGCAAGGACTGGGGTGAGTTCTGTCCTTGAAGCATTTGCAATTGAAAAGTGACGACAGTAGGTGCTCTGAGGCAGTGACACTGTGTGTGTTTCAATCTGGAGAAAACTGTACCACTGAGCAGTAGTCCAGATGAGATGAAACTATGAAATTTAATGACCCAGGGCGGCTGGGTAGCGCAGCGGACTAAGCGCCTGCCTACCACCGCAGAGAGACTGCTATCGAATCCAGCTGTCAGCGGTGCCTCCGGCTTGGTCGGTCGTCATACTAACACAATTGGCAGTGTTAGCGGGTGGGAAGCCGGTGGGGTGTGTATCCTGGTCGTTGTAAACAGCGACTCCTACAGGTCGGTCGGGGCACCTGCTCAGCGAGGAAGGGAACTGGGGGAAGTAGTGTGAGCCTCCCACGCGTTACGCTCCCCCAATGAGAGTCCTCGCTGTCAGGTGAAAAGAAGCGGCTGGCTGACTCCACATGTATCGGAGGGGACATGTGATAGTATCTATCAACCCTCCCTAGACCGGCAAGTGGGGGGCAAATGCACGCAATGACCAGGAAGGGAGGGGGGAATTGGCATAACGACTAAATTGGGATGGGAGAAAAAATACAGAAAAAAGGAGGAGAAAAAGTAGATAAAAGAAAATAAACCTAATGACCCATCACTGAGCAGTAGTCCAGATGAGATGAAACTATGAAACTTAGTGACCCATCACTGGACCATATCACTGAGCAGTAGTCCAACTTTGCCTATTGGACTGCTCCCTGAATACATTTTACTCATTGCACCTATTACTGACCAGGACCACGCCACTCTGCTTAGCATATAAGTAGGTGTGCTTCTTAATCTTCCTCCAGCTTCTTTCACACTGAAGGTTTGCTCCTAGCATTTGGACACTGTATAGGACAATTCTTCTCGACTCATCAACCAACACTGAGATGGACTCCTGTAGGGCTGTCTTAAATACTTCGAAGCTTCGAAGCTTCGTTCGATGGGCATGGGATTCGAATGGGAAAATATAATTTGAATATATAAAAAAAGACAATTCTATTTTTTTTTATTTTTTTTTTAAATCAACTCTGCCTCTCTTTGTTAATTACAACAAGCAATGCTGTTTGTTATTTAACATGAGGTCGGACTCGGCACTGACAGATTTGTGTTCATTGTGCTGCTTTTATAAAGCCTCAAATGACGGCTTACAATATTTCATGAAAGCAAAGTGTTTAGTTTGTCTAAGATTTAAAAAGGTTTAAACTTTACAGCACTGACAAAGTTGAACAAAGTGCTGTACAAGTCCCACAACATAAAAAAATTAAATAAAAAATAAAATTATGTAATTAAAATTTAAAAATAATGTAATCTCGAAGCTTCTAATTAAAATCGAATCTCGGCCCCGAAGCTTCGAATGCCAAAAGAATTATTCAAAGTTGAGCTCTAGACTCCTGTCATCAGGAAAGGATCGCCGGCCTCGTTTCGCCATTCCCAAGCACTATGATGTGGCTTGGTGAAAAAAATAAAAACATACCAGATGGCTCCTGCAGTTCAACATGCCCACAAGAATGATGTAATAGCTAGTGCTCAGGGGAGTGCCATAAGAGCAGGCGCTCCTTGCTGTGGGTCTTTAAAACGCCACAGACTCTGCAAGACTTCAGGATACGGAGGCTTCCTGTGAGGTTCGCCTCTTCCCTGGGCCTTTATTTCCCTGTCTCCTCACCTCTCCAGCCCCCACCCTCGCGTTCTTTTACCCTCGTCTGCTCTTCAGCAGCCCACACCCTTGGACTTTCTGTCATTATCTGTTTGATTGGTCCGTGCCCGAACACACACTTCTAGTTCAAGTATCAATTACCATCACGCACCTGATGTGTATTCTAATTAGCGCCCCTGTGGGCTTTTAATACCTCGCTCTTCCCCTCTGTCTTGGTCGGGTCGTTCCGTATCATATCTCTATCACCAAACTCCTTCGGGAGGTTCTCTGTCTGTAGGCTCCTACGGGAGTTTCTGTTTCTGTCTGTATGCTGTTTATCTCCGGCGTGAGACGAGGTGCTAGCTTTCGCCACCTGTCGCCGTTTGCCTGGAGGGAGACACTGTACTGCGCTCTCTAATCCTCTACGGGAGGTATTCCAGTGTTCCACTTCAGACCTCCGCGCAGCAGACGCGCACCACTCAGACCTCCGTGCAGCAGACGCGCACCACTCAGACCTCCGCGCCAGATGCGCTCTCCGTACCGGCGCGTACTCCAAGCAGACGCGCACCACTCAGACCTCCGCGCCAGATGCGCTCTCCGTACCGGCGCGTACTCCAAGCAGACGCGCACCACTCAGACCTCCGCGCCAGATGCGCTCTCCGTACCGGCGCGTACTCCAAGCAGACGCGCACCACTCAGACCTCCGCGCCAGATGCGCCCTCCGTACCGGCGCGTACTCCAAGCAGACGCGCACCACTCAGACCTCCGCGCCAGATGCGCTCTCCTCCAGACGTCTAGCCTGCGCGCTCCTACTCCATCCCTGTAAGCAGCTCTGACCCTCGCCCAGTTCCATGGCCAGAACCCTGTTTTCCCTCCTCCTAGTCCTCCTTGTCCCCAGCCCGCCTCCGCGGGCCTCTGTCCCTGTTTCCCCTCTCTAGTCCTCCTAGTCCTCCCTGTCCAGTCCTTCTAGTCCTCCTAGTCCTCCCTGTCCCCAGCCCGCCTCCGCGGGCCTCTGTCCCTGTTTCCCCTCTCTAGTCCTTCTAGTCCTCCCTGTCCAGTCCTCCCTGTCCAGTCCTCCTAGTCCTCCCTGTCCAGTCCTCCTAGTCCTCCCTGTCCAGAGGACCTAGTCCTCCCTGTTCCTGCCCTGTCCCTTGCCCTGGCCCTGTCCGTTAGCCTTTCCCTTAGCCTTCCCCTTAGCCAGCTCGCCTCTTATTGCCTATTGCACTGTGCCTATTTTTCCCAATTCTTGTTTTCCTGTAATTTGTGTTCTCCCTTAAAGGGACAGTGCCGTTTTCTGTTGTTTTCAATAAATGCCCAGTTCTTGGCTTACTCTCATACCTGTCTTGTGTTGTGCGATTGGGGTCGGTTACAAACCATAACACTTCCCTGCTCTGCCCTCCAGTTTCTCCTCCCAGATCCATCAGGTCGTGGTCGTCAACGAAGACAACCCAGGTCCTCTGAGTCTCTCCTTTTCCTCGGAACCAGATGCTTCTTCTGGATCAGAGATTGACCTAGAGAGGATGGAATACCCTCTTACCTGGCCAGTACCGATAGGGAAATGGTCGCACTGCCTTGTGCCTTGACTTCCTTCATTGAAGATGACAGCCTGGCGGAGAACATTACGTTTGCCATGTTCCCTAAACTCATTAAAGCTGTGGTGGCCGCAACTATGGATGATGAGCAAAGGATGAGCAAAGGAAGATATCCCTCCTCTTCGGCACCTGCTCAGAGGATGCTCTCCTTGGAGCCTCCGTTGACTGCACCTGTCCAAAGCCTGTGGACATAAGGTTTCCTTTGGTCAGCTACCACTGCTGTGACTACAAGGGAAAATACAGTGCCCCGACCACAACCGTTTCTACCCCTCCGGCCGGAGGTCCGAACATGCCTTTGCTGCATAGGCGGCGGGTGAGCTGGACATTAGGGTAGGCTATAGATGGGATGGGACTCGCACGCAGGCCGCAAAATGTTCCCTTTTTCTTTTTTGCTTGCACGCAAACGGTGCTGTCCAGGTTCTGATTTCATACAATACACACACCCACGTCTACTAGGCTACTACAGCGAGCCCCACTCATTTCATATAGTGCAAATTAATTGTTCAAATGAAGGCATCCAATATGATTAACCATTGTCTTACCTTAATGCAACAAAGAAAATGCGACATTTCGCGCATCAATGATCTTTTCTGCTTTAAGTTTGTCTGTGAGATCACTTTCAATGTGAAGCGGACTCAGAGTTGACCGTCTCTCCTGGCGCATATTGTTGTTCTTCTTAGCCAGTTTCGGATGCGCATCATTGGGAAAGGCTGTTCACAAGTTGCGGAGCCGACGGCAATGAAGGAAACGTTTTCCGTAATTTGGATCTCATCATGCTTTGAAAACAATGTACATAGTAGCTCTAAAAAGTTTCCACGGTTTGATTAACTCTGACTCAGTCTCATCATGCCCTTGGCCTCAGGTGATCCGTGTTATGCCCAGGCGGCATGTAACTTGGAATGGAGTTCCAGGTCTTGGCAGCTCTCACGGAGAGGGCTGATTTGCTAAATGTACTTGTCCTTAATGGAACAGCCAAGTCACCCGGTACAACAGTTCTGAACCCGAACGCGGAACTGCAAGTTTGTTGGTAAAAGACTACACGCGAACCTGGAGGTGAAAAATCCAATAAGGGGTATCTGCAGAGCCGCAGAGCCAGGCGTGGACGGGTTTGAGGCGGGGCTTCGTGGCGTAGACAAGTATTAGTGGCCTGGACAAGTATTTGCACTACTGCGCATGCAGATGAGGGGGGGGGGGGGCTCTCTCGCTCGCTCCCTCTCTCGTTTACGACACACATACACAACTTAACTTTCGTCTCGTTTACATCAGGGTCCCCCATTTTCAACTTCACTTTCATCTCGTCGTCTCGTTTACATCAGGGTCCCCCATTTTCAACTTCACTTTCGTCTCGTTTACATAGATCCCCCATTTTCAACTTAACTTTCGTCTCGTTTACATAGGTACATAGACAGTAATGTTACATCTAGACATTTATGACATACCAGATCTAGTAATAATAGAGTATATACATTTGAGGGGGAATACATTTACATTTAGTCATTTAGCTGACGCTTTTTATTAGGGATGCTCGATATTGGCTTTTTTACCGATACCGATATTCCGATATTGTCCAACTCTTAATTTCCGATACCGATATCAACCGATATCAACCGATACCGATATATGCAGGGTTCCCCCCCCCCCCCCAAAAAAACGGAATAATTTCAGGTAACTAATAATTTCACTGTATGCAATATTGTTATTGTTTTAAATTTCTTTTAAACCGATACCGATATTTTCCGATATCACATTTTACTGCCGATATCGGCCGATAATATCGGTCGGCCGATAATATCGGACATCCCTACTTTTTATCCAAAGCGACTTACAAGTTCTGTACGACAAGCCATCAGGAAGGGCACAACTCTATCAGCTGAATAACAATGTTCATCAAAGTGTTGCGTGTTACAGTGTAGGTTAGTTTATTAGGACAAGTGCATGACAGTAAGGTTAGTTAGGGTTAGATATATATATTTTTTTCAGATAATGGTTGAAGAAGTGCGTCTTTAGTCGACGGCAAGATTGGACGGGTTTCGGCTGTCCTAACTGGGGTGGGTAGTTCATTCCACCATTGTGGGGCAAGGACTGAGAATAGGCGACTTATCTTTGATGACCCTCCCGGAGATTGGATAGGAGTAGGAATAAACTGTACATATACAGCACTGTTTGAACCTGGCACACAACATACTTCACATGTCATTTTTCTTTTTGTGGAGACGAAGATGATGAGTACCAGTCTTCTCCTCAGACATATAAAATCAGTTTTTCAATACAAGTACGACAATGCAATATTCTGGTAATTCTACACTGTACATAGTTAGGTCTAATAGCGATATGACCAGGACAACACATACTGTGACAATAAATTCAAAACAAGACATTTAAAAGAGAAAATGTTTCAGATAATAAAAACTAGGGATGCACCGAAAATTCGGCTACCGAAAATTATCGGCCGAAAATGGTTAAAACAGCTCTTTCGGCTTTCGGCCGAAAGGGTTTTAGCACCGAAAATATATGACCGAAAGTCAAATAACGTGTTGTTGTGATGACGTGCAGTAGTATTTTGTAACCATAGCTAGACATGTTGCCTGAAACTGGTGTTCAAATCAAACTAATGTGTTTTAGTCTGGTAGAGACATGTCAATATCATTAAACCTGATATGCCCTGAGGGACAGGCTTAGAGAATGTGTGTGTGCTTGCATAGATGTGGGATCACCACAGGAGGTAATTTGCATTTAACTGTGGGCAGCTGCAACAGACAGGATACTGGGCACGCAGGTCTTAACATCTCCCTGAGAACAGTTGGTTATCTCACTTCAAAGTAGAATCGGGTGTCACAACAGACGCACCGGCATTTCATGTGACCACCTGGGGGTCTCCTGCCTTGCTTAACACAAAGTACATTTTCAAATGTCTATTACTAATCACAGAGTTTGAAATTAGGCCATGTCTGAATCTACATTGGAAAATAACTTAAAGGTGTCTTACTGAGTTAGGAGGGTTACCCTCAATGTGGAATAACTGCAAATGCCTGTTATATTGTGGTAACAATCCTGAGTCGAATGATATGAAATATGCAATGTTTATGAGTCTCATTTAGCATCAAGTTAAACTGGTCAATTATGATATCTCTGTGTTTATGTAATCAATTGCAATTCGAATATATATATTGTGAGAACAATAACCAAATTATTATGTTAGTTAGACGATGGTTGTTCTTTGGTTGAAAAACAAGGGAAATAATAGGGTGGGCCCTCCTCCGTTTTCAAATACTCGGTGCCGGCCTGGGATTGGAGGAACACATCTGGTGATGTCACTCTGGTGACATCACGAGAGACTCCAGGCTTTTGATATAAGAGGGGGTGTTGTGACGGTGGGAAGAGGACTCTGACACGCAACCACAAGGACAACACCTCACCTTTTCACACAGGAGACGACGCGGCAGAGGAGACTGAAGAGACAAAGAACTTTTTGGAGGGAGAACAGACTTTGCTTTGTTCATCAGCCAGAGAACAAAGCCCATCAACAACTTATCAAACTATCATTATTTAATCTGTCTTCTTAGTAAGGACGAGCGGCATAGGGCTCCGGTACCTTGAATATTTTATAGTGTAATTGTAATTTGTATACACTCTGAACTTTTATTAAACAGCTGCCAGTACACATTCTTCTCCTCCATTTCTCCTGCTGCTCCGCTGGTCGTCAAACAAAGACCATTTGGTCTTATTGGTAGTATAAAGGTTTTTAGGGGAACCATACACAACGCAGAGGACCGTCCAGCCGGTTCTGATCTTATCAGAACCAGAACAGAAGCCTTTACTACTTCAATTTGGTGCCGTCGACCATCCGGAAACCAGCGGCGACCTTCAATCCGACAACAACACTGAATAGGTGAGTGTAATGGCGGAATATGGGGTCGCTCAGTTCGAACCAGGGGTTGACCGAGAATATTACCTCATATAGTATTAGATATGTGAGGCGTTGGGGGGGGCATAACTACTGTAATCATAGTGCGGGTCGAGGCGTCGGACTACATCGAGTTGGAAAGTCCATTGAATCGTGGACTCGGTAAACTGTTGTTGGCAAGATTCGACAGGGCGTATTCTGGGGAATGGAGACCTAATCATATAACTCAGAACCGGACGCAGCGAAGTTGGTAATTTTTTTACGTGTCGGGACAATGGGTGAATTGTGTGTCTATGCTGGCGGGGTGGAACGGAGTCCGGCCTGGAACCGTAACTCAAACGGCAAACGGCGGGGGGCTGATCCATCGGCGGGACATAGGGTCGTTAATACACTAATTCAATATTGTTTGGATCATGTAAATCAGAAGATGTAAGTGACGAAGGCGATCGATATGGATACAGGGGGCTTGTTATGGATCACGGGGAATAAGCGAGCCATGGCGTGATATGAGAGGTTAGGTCCTAGCTGGAAATATACGTAGGTTGTAACATGTTAAGGCAGAGACAGCCGTTTCTGTTTCAATTCGACGAATCGTGCTCTCTGCATTTAATATCGACCGAACTAAATGGAGATTATGCCCGCTTTAGGGTGTATTTCAAATAGATCAAGACGACGAGGGGGTTGTCTACAAATTGAGTTTGTGGATTACACAAACCCCAAAGTCGAGGGAGATACTTTTTTAGTGCGTGATACTCCGGTACATATTACGAGGCACGTCCGCCGTGATAATCGGTGAACAATGGTACTTGGTAGCAATTCGGTTGAAAGACTGATATAGTACTTGGTAGCAATTCGGTTGAAAGACTGGTTGTAATCTTAAACATTCAGTATAGTTAAAGTGTACGATTGCACTTGATCTCGTTTTTAATAGTCGCGCGGAAGTTATTGAATAAAGTAAAACGAAATGTGAATTTTTAAAATGGCCGCGCGGACGTTCTGGTAACAATGGCAAGAGGTCAAAATCTGAATGGATGTTTGTGTTTTTATTTGTGGTTAGGTGTGGCAATATTATGTATGTTTGAATGATGGCTAGGGTTAGGAATGATTGACGAAACGTAAGAGCTTATTGTTGTATTATTATGAAATTTTAATGACCAAACAGCCGTGGGGAAATGTAATAGTTAAACGCCGGTTTTTCGAGGGCCGTTGGAACACAGCAGCAGTTAGCTGCTACATTAGCCTAGGGGGCGACCGGGGGATGCTAGTGACGAGGCGGCGTAGTTTCGAGTGTATATAGTCGATCGGTAGTATCATGGGACTACGGGGATGTGTAAAGCACTTTAAAATTTTCAAATTCAACGCGGATAAAGTAATTGTTTAATGTATTAAGGGATCGAATGGAGTGGAAGTTTGACCCGGAAGTCGTCCTGGGCACTGCGGAAACGAAGGCGGTGGGGTCAAGCTAGTGTTTTGAGAGGGCCTGTGTGATGTAATGTTTTTATTTTTTGATTAAATCTGTACACTGGCGTTTTGAGAGGATTAGAGTTCTGTTGTAAGGGGAAGTGGTGTTGCATTAACATTGCGAGGTGTCGGCCTGCGCGGCGAAACGGGACAATGGGCCGTTGGGGAACGTTATTATGGTATTGTTGGGGAAAATGTGTATACGAGGGTGGAGGTAGGAAAGGGGTTAGTCTTGACTAGTTTAATATAGGTCAACTAGCAGGGCTCAAAGACACTAGGGCGACAGTCTGGCTGATGTTCTTAAAACAGCCTCAAGATAGCAGATGGACATTTCAGTACATCATATCGTGTGTTCTAATCTTGTGTCTTTTCTCTCTTACACACATACACAGCACACACACAGACACAGCACACACACACAGACACACACAGTTACACAGCACACACACAGACACAGACACACACAGTCGCACAGACATACACACCGACACACACACACATTCCCTGTGTCACAATACACACATACAATACACACACGTCTGTACACAGACGCACACACACAGACACACACACACAATACACACATACAATACACACGTCTGTACACAGACGCACACACACACAGACACACACACACATACACACACACACACAAACACACACATCTCACTCTCTCTTCGATGTTCTTAATGTTTTACATCATATCGTGTGTGGATATCATATCTTGCTTATCTCTCCTCATGTTCTCTCTCTCTCCGATGTTAAATCTACGTATCATCTTAATGTACGTCATGTCAGATCTGACATGATGTGATACGTCATCATATCTGTCATGGGGGCAGGACTGAGAGGGGATTTAGGGACAGGCAAAGGGATCCAGGACAGAGTGTTTTTGTTCAAGCTGTGGCGATCCTCTTTGACCCATAGCTCTTGCTGTTAAAGAACTTCTTTTCTTAAATAAATTACCTATTTGTTACAATTGGAAATATCGTCTCCTGCTGTGTTAAACAACCTTTCCACAACATTTGGTGACCCTTGACCTGTAGACCGCCCTGCCGGGCCCCCTCACACGGCCAGCTCCGGACCTCTTCCGTAGAAATTCTGCCGGTTGTCGACACCAAGGTAAGCGTTGGGCTTTTTAGTATAAATATCCGTCAGAGTTTCTGCGGGAGGGAAAAGTTGAGCTGACTGTGTTGACGAGGTCTGGGAAGGACGGCTAAAACGAACACGGTGAGGTGTTTTTACACTGGGGCGACTCCTTTTTTAACAAGTGGCGGCCACTAATCAAATTTAAATTGCATGTTTTCGACCTCTGGTCAAAATTTTTCTCAATCCTCTTCAAACCTCTTCAAAAACCTCTCCCCGACCGCTTTTCACATAACTGTTCCTGTGTCCTCTGTAGATAAGACTCTCAACATTTTTTAAAAACAAAAAACTGCTGAAGATAGCTCATTCTGGGCATTCTGCCAAGAGAGATATCTCTCTCTCTCTCTCTCTCTCTCTCTCTCTCTCTCTCTCTTTCAATTCAGTTCAATTCGGGTAGGCTTTATTGGCATGAAATATCAACATACTTATTGCCAAATCAAGTCCAATATACAAACAGAAACATATATATTATTAAGCAATAAAACATACCATAATATTAGCAATAAGTAAAACAATCAATAGAAACATATTAAATTACAAAATAATCATTCAATCGGGTAGTCATTTTACAGATGTAGCCACCCCGATACGTGTATTTACAGGGCTTGTTCTCTTATTGATCCTTGTATTTCTCACGGTGTAGTGGGAGGTGAGGTTCTGTCTCGCCATCCCCCTGATGACAAGGTGAACGCGGCCTGGCCTCTCTGGGCAGCCAGTTCTGCCTGTGACGGCCTGTTTCTGTGGCTAGACTGTGTCCACTCAGTCTGTACCGTGTCAATGTCTTTCTTAAATTTTGTATCATTCACAGTGGTCAGGTGTTCTGCCACCGTGTACTCTCTGTTTAGGGTCAAACAGAATTCTAATTTGCTTTGAGATTTGGTTGATTTGTTCCAATATTCTATATAGTTTCTTTTTGTTTTGAGATTATTTGGTTGGGCCAGATTTTTAGGTATCTGTCCTGAGGCATTTGTGGGCAGGGATTTCTGACTAGCTGGCAGAGGGGACTCTTATCTGGGTTCATCTTTTGGCTCTGAAGGGCTTTGTAGTGGTAGGAGTGGGGGTCACTTGTTGCTACAGAGAGGCTAGCTGTCCTACATACACACACACACATCTCACTAAATCTTTATCTCTTTCTCTCTCTATCTCTCTCTCTCTCTCTCTCTCTCTCTCTCTCTCTCTCTCTCTCTCTCTCCTGGGTTTGCTCTCTTGGGCTGACCCCTGGTGGTAGAAAACACACAATCACACACAAACACACACACACACCGACACACACACCGACACACACACACACACACACACACACACAAACACACACACATACACACACACACACACACACACACATACACACACACACATCTCACTAAATCTTTATCTCTTTCTCTCTCTATCTCTCTCTCTCTCTCTCTCTCTCTCTCTCTCTCTCTCTCCTGGGTTTGCTCTCTTGGGCTGACCCCTGGTGGTAGAAAACACACAATCACACACAAACACACACACACACCGACACACACACCGACACATACACACACACACACACATTCCTGTGTCCTGGTAAACAGCGGGTTGTGACACAATCACACACAAACACACACACACAATCACACATACAATACACACACACACACACACACACACACACACACACACAAACACACACACACACCGACACACACACAGACACACACACATACAATACACACACACACACACACACACACACACACACACACACACACACACACACATACACACACACACATCTCACTAAATCTTTACACACAGACACACACACACACATAGACACACACACACACACACACATTCCTGTGTCCTGGTAGACAGCGGGTTGTGACACAATCACACACAAACACACACACACAATCACACATACAATACACACACACACACACACACACACACACACACACACAAACACACACACACACCGACACACACACAGACACACACACATACAATACACACACACACACACACACACACACACACACACACACACACACACAAACACACACACACACCGACACACACACACACAGTCACACACATACACACACACCGAGTTGTAGTAGCGTTGTAGTAGATCTAGGTTAACTGTTGTTCCTGGAGTGGTAGTTGTAGAGTAGGAGATCTAGGTTAACCGTTGTTCCTGGAGTGGTAGTTGTAGAGTAGATCTAGGTTAACCGTTGTTCCTGGAGTGGTAGTTGTAGAGTAGATCTAGGTTAACTGTTGTTCCTGGAGGGGTAGTTGTAGAGGAGTGGTAGTTGTAGAGTAGTAGTAGCTGAAGTACAACCACACACACACACACACAACACAATAAACACATATACACACTAAACAACGATGCATACAGCAGAGGACATACTGTTAGACCGGAACCCGCTCATACAGAACCTCATACTCAAGGTAGGTGTCCGTTGGCAGAGGCGTACAAAGGCCGGGGACACAAAATGGCCTTCCGGAGGTACTTTTGATCTCGACGTATGCGAAGAGATGAATGTAATGATTCGTAACCACAAGCCAGGCGACAACAGCAAAAAGAGGTTGAGAAAGAGGACAGAAGAGTTGGGGGTAATGAAGCTCTACGCCCAGAAGGGGAGAGCATACAGGCAGGAAGCTTTAGCGCTAAACCAGAGAGAGGCGGATATAGGGAAACCAACATCCCCACCTTATGTCACGCAATTGCCGGTGGGCACTGTGACAATAAGAGGAGAATATGAGGAGACGGAATTAGGGACCCCTGCTAGGTCAGAACACGTCACTAGGTCAGAAACCCCCGCTAGATCAGAGACCTCCCTTAGGCGAGATACCCCCCCTCCCAAACTGACCCCGCAGGACCTCTATCCGAAAAACCTGGCGGCATATGGCGAGACAGTACGTCGGAAGTTGTATGATGCAGAGGAAAAGGAGGTAGAGAACCTGGGCAGGCAGAGGGAGGGAGTCGGGAGGAAGTTAGAGGAAGAGGCCCGTCAAAATGTGGCACAGCAGACATCAGGGAAACACGGGGCGTGTGGCCACACTAAACTGTTGAATGAGGAGGAAGATGAGAATGACACAAAACCAGGACAGGAGAAAGGAAACATTACAGGAACCCTGACTTTCGCCCCTACATTCGTGGGAAGTGTGACGAGCACAGGCCAGTTTCCCCTGCTAATAAAGGGGAACGATATCTTTCACATGCCATGGTCACCTCTAGACATCGATGGTTTAATAGTAAGACTACCGGACCTTTCAGAAGGAGCCTCCAGTTGGATCACGCAGTTTGAGGAAAATACGTCATCTTTTCTGCTAGCAGTAGGTGACGTCAAATCCCTGTTGACGCGTTTGCTAGGAGTTGGTGCCTGCCGGGACATCATGGGTGACACATCGATGCGAGTGGCATGCGACACGCAGGCCCATGATGGAGACATATTCAACGCGCATAGAGCGGCGTTGTGGTACAAACTCAGGAATCAATATCCATCACGTATTAATCCGGCAAAACTGGCAGGCAACCCCATAATGGAGACGGAAGGGCCTGGCGCCTATGTGAACAAAGTACTGAAGGAGTGGAGAGGTGAGCTAGGACACAACCCAGAGATTGACCCGTTGCAGAGAACGATGTTTAGAGAAAGTGTGATGAGAGGGCTTCCAGAGGTGGTTAAGAATAGACTGGAAGACGTGGTGGGGTTAATGGACATGACTTATCCTTTGTTCTGTGCACATGTAACACATAGTGTGGAGAAGCAAAGGGCTCAGGAGCAGAAACTCAGGGATCAGGATAGAAATGACTCAAGGAAGTTAACTCAGCAACAACTGCAGCCCCAAAGGAGGTTGCAGGCAGTAATGGTGTCATCTGCGACCTCTCCACCCATGCAGGACCAGGGACCCCCGCCTGCACCTCAGGTAGTGAGAAGCTATGGCTATAGTTCACAGAACCAGGCGTTCAGGCGGCAGGCAGGGAATGGGCAATCAGGCCCACGGTTTACACAGGGACCGGGGAACGAACAACAGTTTCCCCGTTTCCACTGTTGGAACTGCGGCATGCAGGGACACAGGGAAATGAGATGTAGGCAACCATACCGTCCCGGCTCGGAGTATGGAAGACCCGTGCGCCAGGGGGAGTCACAAGGGCCCCACGACCAGGGGGAGACAGGAGGGCCCCGAAACCAGGGGGGTAATCACTAGGGGTGCCCAGAGAATGCGACGGGGGGAAATCAAATGATTGTGGTTTCCAAGGGAGCTGAGCAAGAACCTATTCTGCAGGTCCTAGTGGAGGGCAAATTAACAGAGATGATGGCAGACACTGGAGCAGGTTTTTCCTGCATAAAGCAAAAATACGCCGCTCACTTACCCCAGTCTGGACAGTATGTTCGGACGGTCGGATTCTCGGGAAAAACACAATTAATACCCACATCAGATCCAATCTCTATGACGTATAACAACAAGACCATAACAATACCTGTATTAATTTCGGACAGCACCCCGCGCAATCTCTTGGGACGAGATGCAATGTGTAAACTAGGCTGTAAAATCCTATGTACGCCTGAGGGGATTCAAATTGAACAAGACGTGTACCAAATGATGCTACAAGGGACGGGGGAGAAAGAGGCCACTGTGTTCTGGCTGGGCAACATAGATGCAGAGCTGCAAAGGGTCTGTGCCCCCTGGGAGCCATTTCTGAAAACCCAACTGCCTCAGTCTAGACAAACAAACATGGAGGCACATTGCACACTACAATATTTGACGAATAGTGACCTAGTTAGGAACAAGGCATGGTTGCAGGGACAGCCCGAGCAGGTGCAGATTGACTCATCTGCGATAATTGTAGGGAGACAGGGCGCGGCGTTGAGGGTTAACACGGGTAAGTATCTACGGGAACAACATAGACTAAGAGACGCCGCCCCACACATCACTCTGAGAATAAATCCTGGTTACGAATCCGAACATCTAGGTTCAATGATACAGGAATCCGAGACTCAAAGGTGGGTCTCCACGGAATCTCCGCTAATTTGGAACAGCGCAGATGGGAGTTTCATAAAAATAATGATTTCCTTTTCAGTTTTGGCAAAACCGCAAGTAATCAGATTACCAGGAGACCCTTGCGTTATTCCAGAGGCGGATGCTTTGCTGGAACAGGACATGTTGGCGCGCACCCCGGAACGGTTGTGGTCAAAACACGACACAGATGTGGGTCTAATATTGTCGGCACAGCCAGTGAAGGTCAGGTTAAAGAAGGGTTGTAGACCACCCTTTATCAGACAGTATACAATGAAGCCAGAGTCGGATGAAGCTATATCACATCAGATTGAGGGACTGTTAAAGGGGGGAGTGCTCGTCCCTTTCAAATCCAGATGTAATACACCTATCCACCCAGTGCTAAAGGCGGACAGGGCTAGGTACAGACTGGTACACGATTTGAGGGCGGTGAACGACGTGGTGTCTGGACCAGAGGCGGAAGTCGCTAATCCACACACCCTCCTGACAAACATCCCGAGTAGCTCGCAGTACTATACGGTCATTGATCTCACGCAGGCATTCTTCAGTGTTCCATTGGAAAAAGAGTCTCAGTATCTGTTTGCTTTTACCCACAGGGGGAAACAATACTCTTACACCCGGTTGCCACAAGGGTTCGCGCACTCGCCGCATTACTTCTCGAAGGCGCTCAAGGAAGACTTGCAAGGAGTGTGCGACACACTACTCAGCACGGTTTTACTGTATGCAGATGACATTCTAATCTGCTCGGATACACGTCAGCAGTGCCATGAGGACTCCATCAAAGTTTTGAGTGGATTAGCCGTGGGAGGCCACAAGGCATCCCGTTCAAAACTGCAGTACTGCCAGCCAAAAGTTGAGTACTTGTCTCGCGTCATTCAAAAGGGCATAAAAAGCATCTCACCCACGCAGCTCGAAGCTGTATCCAAGGCACCTAGGCCATTGACGGTCCGACAGATGATGACGTTTTTAGGGATGACTGGGTACAGCTCTGAGTGGGTGGAGGACTATACGATAGCGACAGCGCCGTTGAGGATGATGATAAAAGAGGCGGGTACAGACAAGCTTCGCGCTCCCTTGACATGGACCGAGGAGGGGGAGGACGCGTTCATAAACATTAAGCGTCTGTTGTTACAGGCCCCTGCCCTGGCGCTGCCGGATTATGAGAAGTGTTTCCACCTATTCGTCTCACATAGAGCGCAGCATGCGACAGCTGTCCTGACTCAAACACAGGGGGGGAGTGGGAAAAAACAACCGATAGCATATTACTCTAGAGCTCTTTCGCCGGTAGAGCAGGGTCTGCCACCTTGTTATCAGGCCCTGGCCGCAGCACATTTGATGTATGAGAAGGCAACGGCCGTGACAATGGGATATGACATTTGCATTTGGACACATCACAAATTGGCAAACTTGATTGAAAGAGGCAAATTTGTTCTGACCAGCCAACGGCAACAGGCTTACATGAGGCTCCTGCAGTACTCGGACGTTACGATAAAAACATGCCACGGCAGTAACCCGGCGGATCTGGTACCACTCCCGAGCGAGGGTCAACCGCATGAGTGTGAGGTGGAGGTACAGGCTTTCGTGAAACTCCGTCCTGATTTGGGAGTCGACCCGCTCGCGATAGCAGAACTCTCACTTTTTGTGGATGGGTCCTGCTATCGGGAGGGGGAAAATTTAAGGTCAGGATACGCCGTCGTACAGTGCAAACCTAACGGAGAAACACTAACAAGAAAGGCCGAACAATGCATGCAACCATGTTCGGCCCAGCTTGCAGAACTAATAGCACTAACAGAAGCATGCATAATAGCTAAAGATCGCACGGTTAACATCTTTACAGACTCTGCGTATGCGCATGGCGTATGCCACCTATTCGCGGCCATTTGGAAGGCAAGAGGCTTTAAGAAATCGGACGGCTCACCGATCCTTCACCACAAGCAGGTTGTGGCGCTTATTCAGGCTGTAAAGTTGCCCAAAAGCATTGCTATCGTAAAGTGCCAGGCACACAGAAAAGACCTGTCCTTTGTGACGACGGGAAACAACGCGGCGGACGAGGCCGCGAAGGCGGCGGCTGCGGTGCCGTCCACGGCTGTTCTGATGTTTGCGGCCGAACTGACGACTGAGGTAACTGAGGATAATTTGAGTGATCTTCAGGACTCAGCCACGCAGGCCGAGAAACAGTCGTGGACGGAGAGGGGGGCTGTAAGGGGGGCAGATGGTCTGTGGAGGAGTCATAACGGTTTGATAGTCGCCTCCATCGATCTTCTGTCCTTAGTGATACCTGAGGCTCATGGTGTTGATCACTGTGGAAGAGCAGAGACCCTGAAACGAATCACGAAAATGGGATTTTGGTCCCCAAAGCTTCAGGCACAAATTGACGTTACACTAGCCAGGTGTTTAACATGCTTACAGGGCAATGTGCGCAAAGGAGTACCGACAGTGGCGGCTTACACACCCCTCCCTGAGGGACCATTCAGACATCTGATTATGGACTATACAGACATGATAACGCCAGTGCAGGGCAAACGATACCTCCTGGTAGTAGAGGACTGCTTTAGTCGCTGGATTGAGGCCATTCCATCTAAACACAAGAACGCGGACACAGTGATCAAGTTCCTGTGTCGCGAGGTCATTCCGAGATTTGGAATTCCCACGATATTACAAAGCGATAATGGCCGCGAGTTCATCGACAAGGTGGTTAAAGGGCTGATGCAGAAATTAGGTATAAAACAGCGCCTTTCCTGTGTCTATAGTCCCGGGTCGCAGGGGAAGGTGGAAAGGGCCAATCTGGTCATTAAAAACAAACTGTTGAAAATCTGTATGCAAACTAAGCTTAACTGGATTGATGCTTTGCCGCTTGCTCTGATGGCTATTAGAAGCAGCGTAAACCGCCAAACACAGCTAACACCGCATGAAATGCTTACAGGCCGCAGCATGCCAGCACCGCCATTTAGACACCTGGCTAGGGGCCCGGCATTAGATATTTTTGAGCAAGATCTGAAAAAATATCTTCAGCAAGTGACTAAAATACATGAAGCTGTGTTTCGACAGGAGCAGAGAAAGGAGAGAAAGGGGGAGAAGGAGGCGGAGAAGGAAGCCACCAAACCGAGACTGATCCCTGGGGACTTGGTCTTCGTAAAGGTCCACAAGAGAAAGTGGTCATCACCCCGGAGAGAGGGCCCGTACGAGGTGATCCGATCGACTGGAACGGCAGTCCAAGTCAAAGGATCAGCGACCTGGTTCCACTTCAATCACTGCATAAAGGCCAGCGGCGATCTCTTGGGGGATACAATCGATCGCAGTTATGCAGAACCCGACATGGAGGGTCCGAGACGGCAACTGGAAGGTGCAGTGCCTGCTGATGCTCCCGCAGATGTTGGCAGCAGTGTGCGGACGGTCGGCCGGGCACAACGACGTCATTAAGAACCGTCACGGTCGACCCGTCCTTGAGGATGACGGGTTTGAGTGGGTAGGAGTCCCACGGGGTCCCGCTCAGGCTCAAGTACCAGCAGACTTTCATGACCAGGCTCAGAATCAGGCGCCCCCTTTTCCCTCCATCGAGGAAGGGGGGGAGAAGATAAGACGACAACCAAACGGGGTGTTTCCCGTAGGACCGCAAGGGCATGTTTTTGATTTTGACCATTCCCCCGTTACAGGCGGGGATACTTACCATTATACTAACGAGCATCGGGTTGTGGGGGTAGATAGGAGAGTTGAGCCTGTCCCGAACCAATCACAGGGGACAGGGGTGAGGGGAAAAAGGGAGGTCAAGGACACTGAGTCGGAAGAGGTGGGGGGACAGGATATGTTCCAGAGGACAGCCGGAACGTTGAGGGACTCAGTGGGCTCACTCTGGGCCAGGTTGAGGGGTTTGCTTCCTTCCGGGGAACAAGATGGGGGCGACTATGACTATGACGAGGAAGACCCGGAGGCTGACCCGATGTATAGGGCGGCTTTAGGGAATGAGTGGTTTAAGTGGGTCCAGTACACGAGCGCGCAGAATCAGATAGAGGATTGTTATGTCTGCTCCAAGGCACGTCCGGATAGGCTGCTGGTGAAGGGCACGAAGTTCAGTTGGGCTCAGTGTGACAGGGACGCAGAGGCATGGGAGGGGCCCCATAATAGTCGCCCTTGGTGCGAGGCAGAGTGTTTGGGGTTTCTCGGCTCTAGTCGTTTTAAGGCGGCAGGAAACGTCACGGATTTCAAGGATGTCACTATGCGGGAACGGTGTAGGAAATTGGATGTACGTGTGCAGGGGGTAGCGACGGGGTTGCCAATACCCAGAGGTGTCAAACTATGGCTGACCAAGGATTTCGAGTGCTTGCAAAAGGAGGGGACCCGGGATGTAGGGGAGGTGGCAGAGGGGCGGTGCACTACTATTTGGAGCATCACGACTAACTGTACGAAAGAAGGAAAGTGTGGACACGGGGTCGTGTTAAAGGGAGTGGATACCAACCCACGGCCTGTAGCTTGCCCTTTTCATGTCCAGGATATGGCACTGGCGGACCAATACTGGCTCTGCGGCGGTAGGAGGTTGAGGAATACACTTCCTTTAGATTGGTCAGGTAGATGTGCCCGGGTTCAGGCGATCATGCCAATGGTGGTCCTACCATTATCAGTGACGGAAGGACCTTCTGAGTCTCCTATCTCTCGAACGAAGCGTAGCTACAAGGCAGACCCAAGGGTGTATCTGGACAGCATAGGACAGCCAAGGGGCATTCCAGCCGAGTTCATGGCTAAGAATGAGATTGCGGCAGGGTTTGAGTCTATTCTGCCATGGATATCGGTCAATAAGAACACCGGGTGGATCAACTATTTGTTTTACAATCAGCAGCGGTATCTCAATTACACCGAGGAGGCGTTGGATGCAATGGGGGACCAGATGCACGCGACCAGTACGGTGGCGTGGCAGAATAGACAGGCTCTGAACTGGTTAATGGCGGAGAAGGGTGGAGTCTGTTCCATGTTTGGACAGTACTGCTGCACATTCATTCCGACGAATGTGGGGCCAGGGGGAAAGTTCTCCGAGGCCATGGCTAAGCTGAAGGATTTGAGGGAGGAATTGAGGGGGAATTCTGGCCGGAATGAAGAATGGTGGGGGAGTGGGGTGTTGGAAAGATTGGGACAGTGGGGAAGCATAGTGATGCAGACGGGGATATCCATCGGGGTGGCAGGGTTGATATTGGTTCTCCTTTTCTGTTGTGGTATGCCTCTCTTGGGTAGGCTGGTAACTTCACACGTAACGAGCCAAATGCTGATGGTGGGACAGAAAGAGATTGAGCCACAAATCGGGCCATATCCTCAGCTTTATGCTGCCTTAGAGGGAGACGAGGGGATAGAGGATTAGGGGTATGGTGAGGTAGGGACATTTTCTTTTTGTTGGTTCTTTCCTTTAAGAGTGACAGGGGATGGTCTGAGTGCAGTTTTGTTGGTTTATTCCTTTAACTAGGAATTTTAGTCTGATTTTCTAATGATCCTTCGGCATAGAGATTGCAACCATTGAAAATCATTGCATTGTTTTTTATTTTTTTATTATTTTTTGTTTATTTTACTTGTGGTCCTGGTCAAACCGGAATGGGAAGGGGCATCGGCAGAGTGTCGGTTCTGAGCCTGAGGAAGCATTGAGAAGAAGTGGTCGGGGGATCGGTTCTGGGGACTGGAGGGACAAAGGGGGGGGGCTAACGCAGTGGGCAAGATGGGCACCTCCCGTCGAAGATGGGGGGACACGTGGTGAGGTCGGTACCAGCGCCTCCCGTCCAGGCATGGGGACATGCTTCTACGAGGACTGGAGGTGTGGCGTGGTGGTTGCTGTATTGGCAAAATGTGACTTTTGGCAATACGGTGAGGAGACTATGGCGTGGGCATGGAAGGGGGGCTGAGCGATGGACACTGGGACTCAATGTTATGGAAGAGACAATGTCATTTTTTTGGGAGGGATGTTCTATGTTTAGTTCTGACGGTCAACTTCTCCTTTCCCTGATGAGAGTCGCGGTTTCCGGCCGGAACTGTGGCTCATTTGGTAAGCGGTGGAGGTTGGGGGGATTTGTCTGTCAGGTTAGGATTATAAATTGGGGTATTTTTTTTTTTGATGTTTTATTATTACTCTTGTTTTGAGCGGTTTTGTGTTTATTGTGAGAACGGTAGTCAGCCTTTGTTGGTCCGTTAGGGGTCCAGTGAATGAAGTAAGGTTTCTTGTTTAGTTAGACGTTCACATTTTCTTGGTTATATGATTTGGGTGGGACTAGGGATAGCCCCAAATGGGGGAATGTTGGGGAAAATGTGTATACGAGGGTGGAGGTAGGAAAGGGGTTAGTCTTGACTAGTTTAATATAGGTCAACTAGCAGGGCTCAAAGACACTAGGGCGACAGTCTGGCTGATGTTCTTAAAACAGCCTCAAGATAGCAGATGGACATTTCAGTACATCATATCGTGTGTTCTAATCTTGTGTCTTTTCTCTCTTACACACATACACAGCACACACACAGACACAGCACACACACACAGACACACACAGTTACACAGCACACACACAGACACAGACACACACAGTCGCACAGACATACACACCGACACACACACACATTCCCTGTGTCACAATACACACATACAATACACACACGTCTGTACACAGACGCACACACACAGACACACACACACAATACACACATACAATACACACGTCTGTACACAGACGCACACACACACAGACACACACACACATACACACACACACACACAAACACACACATCTCACTCTCTCTTCGATGTTCTTAATGTTTTACATCATATCGTGTGTGGATATCATATCTTGCTTATCTCTCCTCATGTTCTCTCTCTCTCCGATGTTAAATCTACGTATCATCTTAATGTACGTCATGTCAGATCTGACATGATGTGATACGTCATCATATCTGTCATGGGGGCAGGACTGAGAGGGGATTTAGGGACAGGCAAAGGGATCCAGGACAGAGTGTTTTTGTTCAAGCTGTGGCGATCCTCTTTGACCCATAGCTCTTGCTGTTAAAGAACTTCTTTTCTTAAATAAATTACCTATTTGTTACAATTGGAAATATCGTCTCCTGCTGTGTTAAACAACCTTTCCACAACAGTATCGTGGGTGAAGCTAATGCTAACTAGCCGCGCTAACGGCTAAGGGGTCGCCGGTTGTGACGTCATAAGGGTGCGTGGAGCGGAGGACGGGCTGGCTACCTGCGCTGTGCTAAAGCTAACGAAGCTAATATGCTAAGCTACCCGTGCTAACGACATAGCATGACGAGACTCTTGGGAAGTCTCGCGATGCGCGGCCAGTTTAGGTGGAGCGCCGTGGTAGCCATTTTAGACGGGGCGAGGGGTAATGATTATAAGGGATTATTATTTTCAAAGCGATGTGGTTGGAACTGCGCTAGGGGGCGGTGGAGGCATATTTAGACTCCCGTCCTAAGCAGATGCAGGAAGCGTTTAGCAGCTGCAGTTTATGTTGTGTGTGGCTGTGTTGCATTGAAAGTATGGTTGAAAATATGTCCCTCTTTTAGAACCCCCCCCCCTCTTTCTCTCTCCCTCCCTCCCTCCTCTCCCTCTTTCTCCCTCTCTCTCTCTCCCTCTCACTCCCTCCCTCTCTCTCCCTCTCCACACCCCCCCCTCTCTCTCTCTCTCTCTCCCTCTCCCTCTTTCTCCCCCTCTCTCTCTCTTTTCTCTCTCTCTCCCTACCCCCCTCCTCCTCTCCCTCTCCCCCCCTCAACCCCCCCCTCTCTCTTCCCCCCCTCCTCTATCTCTCTCTCCCCTCCTCCCCCTCTCCCTCTCTCCCCTCCGCTCTCCCTTCCCCTCTCACCCCACCTGTCTCTCCCTCCCTCCCCCTCTCCCTCTCTCCCCTCCGCTCTCCTTTCCCCTCTCACCCCACCTGTCTTTCCCTCCCTCACCCTCTCCCTCTCTCCCCTCCGCCCTCCCTTCCCCTCGCTCCCCACCTGTCACTCTCTCTTCCTCTCTCTCTCCCTCCCCCTCACTCCCCACATCTCTCCCTATTTCTCTCTCCCCTCCCCCCCCTCAATCTCTCTCCCACTCTCTCTTTCTCTCTATGGGACAGTTTGATGCTCCCGTCCTGGTTGGGAGGTCATTCTTTAAGAGTGGGGTCATTTGACGAGTGGGGTGGCCGTTTATGTGGCACAGGCTATAATGTATTTAGTGTAGTTTCGGCCAATGAGGTGTTATATAGACGAGGAATCTCTCTTAAAGTTATCCCTCCTCCACCTCTCTTCCATTTTATCTTCCCCCCTCGGCCCCCCAACTCGCTCTCTCTTTCTCTCCTATTTGGACTTGTTTATTGTTTATTGTTATTCTCTGTAGGTTTCAAATGCAGTTTATTGTTAGTTTTTGGGGGTTTCTAGTGCTGGTAGTGGTATTGGCCGGCGTCAGGGCGATGATGTTGTAGCAACCAGCGGTGGGCCATACTCTCTGGCTCTCACCAGGTCTCCGTGCCAGTGGTTTGGATGTTGCGTTCATGATGGTGGGCCGTAAGTCGGAGCATGCTTTGAGGACAGGTTAGGGACTCTCCACGCAGATGGACCTGCGTGTGAGGGGTCACTCTGCTCGGCTGCACCTGCGATGGCGGTGTTGGTAGATGGACGAGACGTGTAATTTTTCTTTTCATTTTAACGGGGGTGCGGGGACTGCGGACATCGTGGCGTGGGTGGCAGACAGCTCGTCGTGGCTCGATGTCTGCCTCCGCGCATTGACGGGGATGCGCTATGTGTGCGCTCGTAAAAGCTCGCTGCCACGCTGCGCGCATTGAGTCATATTATGTGTGGATATTTAGGTGAAGGTGGTTGCGGTGGTTAATTTGAGTCGGAGGTGCTGTGTGTGTGCAGCAGTGGTTGAGAGTTGTATGGACTTTGGATATCCTTGAGTAGGAAGCCCGGGGTTTCGCGTTCCAGGTTGCAAACTGGGGGGGGACGCAGACCAGTGAGATGTCATTGGTCTGCAGGGATTTCAAAATGGGGGTGGTGTCTGCGCCTGTGGTTTAATAAACAGGTTGTGCGACACTGTTCCAAGCCACGAGAATTCGGTGACATGAGTCACTGAAAATGTATTTCTTTTCTCGTGAGAAGTGGGTCTAACACCTAGAGATTAGGTGTTGCGGGGGAATGTGTAGTAATTGTGTGCAAAATTATGTATGAAATATGTGTATTACTGGTATGTAAAATGTGATGTGAGCGGAATACATTTTTAGGCTTTCTCAGATAGAAATAAATAAAGCTACACATAGAAGGAAAGGTTAGAATTAAAGATACACATAGTCATTTGCAGAGCAATAAGAGTTAAAGTGATTTTATTCACCTAGATTACCATATCCAGCACAAATGTTTAGAAATGATAGGCTGTGAATAACAAATTTCTGATTGATCAACAGAAGGAAAAGGCTGATGCAAAATAGGGTTCCCCAGAGTTGTGTGAAGAAAGAGCATGACAACGGGATTGGGAGATCCAGTTTTCCGATGGAGACAACAGAAAACAATTAAGGCTGTGTCGTTAAAAATTCAAACGAAAATTGCACAAACGCTCTCTAAAGTGATATTAGTATAGAAGATGCCCGACATTCGTAGGGCGGCTAGGTGGTGTAGTGGGCAAGGCACTCGCCACCAGTGTGGAGACGCTAGGATTCGCGTGTTCGAATCCAGCTCTCCACATTGTTTTCAGTTTAGCTGGTCGTCCGCAGTAATACACATTGGCCGTATTACGGGGAGGGAAACTGAAGGGTGGGGATCGGGCGTTGTGAACAAGCGACTCCTACAAGTCGGTTGGTGCGCCTGCGCAGTAGAATCAGGAAGTGTCGGGGGCAGCGTGAGCCTCCCACGCGTTACTCCTCGACACTGAGAGATCGAGCTGCGCAGGTGAAAAGATGCGACTGCTGTTACCTCAAGTACCGGAGGGGACTTGTGCTATGTATGACTTAGTCCACATTGCAGCCGGCTTGTGGGAGGCAAGAAACAGCGTTCGTGACAGGGGAGGGTTGAATTGGATGATACGAAATTGGGATGGGAGAAAAATATAGAAAAATGGGAGAAAAAGTGGATCAAAAAAAAAGAAGATGCCCGACATTCCATGCTTAAAGATAAATGATGGATTGTGAAAGGGAAATGCCACTGATAATTAAGTGTATGCTTTTTCTTTCTCTCTTCACAGCTGCTCCAGGGCGGACAGAGGCAGTGCTGACAATTCCAAACTCCAAACAGGGGATCAAATTAGCTGTTGAAAGTCGGGGTATAGTATCACACAAAGCGTTTTGTCAATTCCTGTTTGCACCAATAACTCTGACAGTGTGAGTGATATTAACTCAAGTTTGTAAAAATAGTTTAAATACAGAGAAACTTGCTTTCCAAATGGTGGAATTTGAGTGTATGAGAGCACGTGTGAATGATTAATATAGAGCAGATTCACTAACTTTGATAGGAGCAATTAGAAGAAAAAATAGGGTAACCAAAACTGGACAAATAGTCTAGTTCATTTAAGCCATAGTGTAATAAATAGAAGCAATATAAAAATGGCCAACAGTATTCAGGCCAATGGGGGGGGGCATGCCGATAACCTCTGCAGACGTTTCATTGACCGAATTGAACAGTGACGTTAACTTGATTGATTTGAATGTGACTGACTCCCCTCTTGAGACCAGTGTGACGGAGGGACTGGAAATAATGTCTTTAACTCCAACACAGGGGGGTCCTGCGCCAGAACAACAACAAAGGCCAAGGAAAAAACCTTGGCAGTCACAGGGACGAGGTGGAAACACGAGAGGCAGTGCGAATGGATCCAAAGCACAGGCAATTGTGTTTTGGTTGTGCGGGAATCTCGGACATATTTCGCGAGACTGTGAGTGGGGCTATCTGTCCAGAACAGGAGGCCCTCGATGGGGGAACAGAAGAGGTGGATACGGGCAAAACCAAGGTCGGTATCAAGTGCAGTGTCCACGGCCCGCAAGCTCCCCCTGTCCAGGACCCCCTCAGCACCAGAGCCAAGATGAGAGGCGGGGCCCAGCGATGGGAAGTCAGACCGCCATCGCTGAGATGGGGGAAGGGGCGCCGACCTACAGACGACAAACGAGAGCGTTTATAGCAGCGTTCGAACGGCACGAGGCAGTTCATCGAGATCTGATGAAGACACAGCTGGAGATCGGTCAAACCGCACACGAGACTCAGAGACTGGAACAAGAACTGGCGAGAAAGACTGCACTGCTAGATGGTACAGCTATTGAGATCATGCTTCGGGCGTCGGAGTTAGGCTGCCGTGATCAAGCACTGCCTTGTGCCCCGTTGCCCGGACATATAGCGGGGCCTCGACAGGGTGATGGGAGTCTCGGGCGCGGTAGGGTTCCAGACCCCTCCCAACAACAGGCTCAAAGAACTGTGGCTGAACAAAATAGGTACGTGGTTTTCTCCCCAGAACAGGCTCAAGGGGGGCGAGACCAGGAAGGGACTGTCAGAGGTGAGAGCCATGGCGGTAATGGCAGAGAGCAAGGACAGACTCTGGGCCCGATGACCCCAGGGCCATCCGATTACAGGCGGGCGGCCCACAGGGTCCCACAACCGAGGGAACAAGGACAGGTTTGCTGGATCTGTGGACTGATAGGTCATTTTCAAAGGTCATGTCTGCAGAGGCCGCCGGCAGAATAAAAAATATATACAACTGATTAGAATAAAAATAGAATAAATTGAAAAAAAAAAAATATATATATATATATATATATATATACAACTGATTAGAATAAAAATAGAATGAATTGAATAAAAAAATATATGCTTCTGATTAGAATAAAAATAGAATAAAAAATAAATAGAGGGGTTAGGTGATTAGGTTATGAGTGGAAGTTACTAAAATGGATGTGTGATTAACTGACGGATGCATGAACTAATCGGACTAAAAAAATAAAAAAAACATCAAATCAAATATTCCCAGTCTGAACTAGGTTAAACAGTTAATATTAGGTATTCAATATTAGACAATGAAATGATGTGGCACTGCGGCAGCTAGTGGTCAGTAGATTATCCATGTTTGATCAACATTCAGATTGGTCAAAGGGTGGACTGCATGAGTAAGAAATTAAAAAGACCCATAGTTGTTCCTAGGTTTTTATGATATTGATAGATGGACATCAACAATCATGAGTAATAGATATAGGTGTTTATTTTTATTTCTGCAGATTTTTTCTTTCCTAGTGTGTTACGAGCAATTCCTGACTTAGGCCGGAAGCGTTCATTTTGTTTATTCATTTGATTTTTCCATTTTTGTTTCTTAGTTTATACGGGGGTGGATACGCCCCTAGATAATAGGTTAAGTTTGTTTCTGAGAGTGAGCTAAAAAAGAAATGCTCATAAGTTTTGTTTATTGTTTTCAATTATTGTTTTGTGCATGTTTTTCTTTGTTTTTGTTTCTTTTCTATATTCTTTCTTAGGGAACCTGACAGGCTGGGAGTGATCTCGACACAGCAGGACTGGGTAGTATATGTCTATATAATGGACTGAGAACAAAGTGAATGGACATGAGCTGGTTCATGGATTTTTGTTCTCCGCCCATTAAAAATCCGGATCTAGGATCTAGGGGGTGTGTCGCGATTGGTGAAAGTGTTGGGAAACATGGTTCTCTGTACATTGATAAGCTCAGTAGGTTTTGGTCGACATTGGCCAAATAGTCTTTGTGTAGGGTGTGGACATGTGCAATTGATAATTGGCTTGTGGGGGACTCTGACGGCTTAGTAGAGGCTGGCGGAGCATGTGGAAGATGTGTGTTTAAGGCGGACTGTGATTTGTTGCCGTACGTGCAGGATTACTGGGAGAGAGGTCGTGTCAGTACAGGCTGTCCGGGCCCGGAGGCAGCTGTCCAAGGACGAAGGTATGATGTTCAGAATTTTATTCCACATCAAAGGGTGGTGGGTTATACTGTTTTGACAGTATAATATAATGAGAGCCATGTGAATTTTTCTGAATTTTGAAAATTAACGATCTAGAAGCCATGAAATATATAGATAAATGATTTGGAAAAGAAAGTTGTCAAAACTCAGACCAGTAAAGAGTGTCTGAGGGAGGAAAAATATGGACTCTCAATCAATTGTTGTGGTAGAAGTAACCTGCACTGTCCACCGAAGCGATATATATTCACTGAAGGATACGAAGATGGGAGATTGGGGAACCAGCAGTCATCCGAGTGTGGTACGAGTAAGACCAACGACTCCATTGGTACTGGTGATCCAGGACACTGGCTAGTGTCTACCCAGAGGTCCATGGGGAATCACAACACTGCGGGTACCAAGAGATCCAGGAGAAGCCTAACTCGCAAGCGGTGAGAGTTCCGGCCAACGCAGTGACCGGGTCTTGAAGCTTCGGAGGGGTACGAGAGAGGCCAAATGACAGGCAATCTACGAGGAGACAGGCTGCTAGGCCTCATCATCAACTCCGGCTGTCAACAGACAGGCTGCAAGGCCTTAGCAATTGACCAGGTCAGCAAGCGAAAGGGTGGAGCCGCTATCGCCCCTATCAACGACCAGGCGGAGGGTGGGGAGAATCAAACCTCTTCCACTATTCCGAGGGTCAACGGGGGTTGAGCCAGCGACGACTGCGGGAGACAACAACAACAACCTCCTCACAGCCGTGACAGCGCCAGAGGGGAGATCTAATCACCCCACCTGAGAGTGACGCAACTGACACCCGAGGGAAGAGCTCCTGGTTCAACTGAACCGGCAATACAGCAGGGGGTCATACCCCTATTCGAGTAACAGCACGAGGCACGAGGTCTCGACAGAAGACGGGGTGGGATCGAAAGGCAACTGGCTTTCTGATTCTACCTCCCAGAGTTGGTTGTAGCATTCAGCAGTCTTGAACTGCACCAGCTCTGAGAAATGAGGAGGGGGGCCAGGTCAATCCAGAAAACATTGACCCCCCCCCTTCTCACTGCTCCAAGTCAGAATTTGACAAACCTCCACTTGAAACCAGTGGAAATTGATCCTGGTACGAAAGAGAGTGTCAAAGACTGTACACGGCACACAATAATGAAAATAGACTGAAAATAAAGATTTATGGGTGATGATAAGTATACATAAGAAAGAGATGTAGAAAAAGAATGTTGTTTTGATTTTTAGGATCCAAGTGTGGGATGCTGTATGTAATATGATTTAAAATGGGTTATTTATATCCAGGTAGTGGAAAGCAATACGTAGAAGTTGGGATCTATGGTTAACATACAATACTAGCTAATTAAGGATAGTTACTCTATCCAAGTGTTGACTGCAGTAGTATTTTGTAACCATAGCTAGACATGTTGCCTGAAACTGGTGTTCAAATCAAACTAATGTGTTTTAGTCTTGTAGAAACATGTCAATATCATTAAACCTGATATGCCCTGAGGGACAGGCTTAGAGAATGTGTGTGTGCTTGCATAGACGTGGGATCACCACAGGAGGTAATTTGCATTTAACTGTGGGCAGCTGCAACAGACAGGATACTGGGCATGCAGGTCTTAACATCTCCCTGAGAACAGTTGGTTATCTCACTTCAAAGTAGAATTGGGTGTCTCAACAGACGCACCGGCATTTCATGTGACCACCTGGGGGTCTCCTGCCTTGCTTAACACAAAGTACATTTTCAAATGTGTGACGTACGTGGGTTGGTCATTATCATTATTACTGTATTTGGAAGACCATGTGAACATCAGATTAGTATCATTTGTATGTGTGTGTGTGTGTGAACATGAGAGCTAATGATATCTCTTCTTCTCTTCCTGTCAGGTGCTGCCCGTCCCTACACTGAAGGGTGCTGATTGCCTAATGAGGGACAGCTGATGGCAATCACATCGAGAGGGGCGGGTGCACAAGTAGCTGACAGCACACACACGTCGGGGCGCCTCATGGTGTCATTTTCCAGTGACCACATGAGGTTGCCTTTGTTTGCCACTGCGTGGGGATATATATATATATATGTATATTCATATAGTATGTATATGCAGTTAGCCCTATTGCCATAGACCTGATGGACTGATGATTGTGCCAGCCTTTTCTGCACATTGTGTATGGAACCGTGTGCTCTTTGATGTTCACACGGCCATATAGTACAGTAGCCTCAAGGTTTGTCTAACTTGGCTTGAGTTGCCTTATATGTATGTCTTGTTTGTCCTCCCCTACCTTTTTCCCTGTGCACCATGGAGGAGGTTTAAATCCCTACCTCCATTCAATATATAATTTACTATTTGGAAAACATCTTGTGTTGTGTCTTCTTTTACCTATGCCTGGGACCTTGATTTAAATGCATTTACTGAGAGAGGCTGCTTTTGCTCATGTGCCGCCCTCCAGTTGTTATTCTTAGACCTTCGTACATGACAAAATGTCTATTACTAATCACAGAGTTTGAAATTAGGCCATGTCTGAATCTACATTGGAAAATAACTTAAAGGTGTCTTACTGAGTTAGGAGGGTTACCCTCAATGTGGAATAACTGCAAATGCCTGTTATATTGTGGTAACAATCCTGAGTCGAATGATATGAAATATGCAATGTTTATGAGTCTCATTTAGCATCAAGTTAAACTGGTCAATTATGATATCTCTGTGTTTATGTAATCAATTGCAATTCGAATATATATATTGTGAGAACAATAACCAAATTATTATGTTAGTTAGACGATGGTTGTTCTTTGGTTGAAAAACAAGGGAAATAATAGGGTGGGCCCTCCTCCGTTTTCAAATACTCGGTGCCGGCCTGGGATTGGATGAACACATCTGGTGACGTCACGAGAGACTCCAGGCTTTTGATATAAGAGGGGGTGTTGTGACGGTGGGAAGAGGACTCTGACACGCAACCACAAGGACAACACCTCACCTTTTCACACAGGAGACAACGCGGCAGAGGAGACGGAACAGACAAAGAACATTTTGGAGGGAGAATAGACTTCTTTGTTCATCAGCCAGAGAACAAAGCCCATCAACAACTTATCAAACTATCATTATTTAATCTGTTTTCTTAGTAAGGACGAGCGGCATAGGGCTCCGGTACCTTGAATCTTTTCTTTAATTGTAATTTGTATACACTCTGAACTTTTATTAAACAGCTGTCAGTACACATTCTTCTCCTCCATTTCTCCTGCTGCTCCGTTGGTCGTCAAACAAAGACCATTTGGTCTTATTGGTAGTACAAAGGTTTTTAGGGGAACCATACACAACGCAGAGGACGATCCAGCCCGGTTCTTACTACTTCAGACGTCATAAAAACGCGACTACAGACATACCGGTAGCATGCGCAACATGTAACATGAGCAGCTTGGCAGCTCTTCCTGCATTCTACAGCCTGTGATAACTAACTCCTCTTGGGAGTAGGGATGCCCCCCGAAACCCGGTTCTAAACTAAATTAGAAAAAAACGGAGTATTGATCAGCTCCGACGTTAACGTACTGCTATCAGTAGTCTAGGAGCGGATTAGCTACGGAGCTAACAGTGTACCATCCATCTGCGATGCAACGGTGGCAGCAACAGTGGACACTGAGTAATGTTAACGTTATGACGAGTTCATACTACACTACACGTATGAACTCGACATAGCGTTAACGTTACTCCGTTTAAATGAAGTGTTTAATTAGCAGCAATCTGTTGTTGAAAATGTATCGTTAAACCGGAAATGGAAATGCGAGGACAGGAAGTCGTCATCAATCGTTGTAGTCTTTTAGTCTTAACAGTCTGGAATTAATGTATGCATTCAAAAGTGCTGAATAAATGTTTTATGGGCCCATAATAGTGATTATTAATATTATTTAAGTTAAGTTTAGCCATAATCATGTCTTTTGCCATAATCAGGTAGCTAAAAAAAAAACATATATATATTTATATTAATCATTTTCAGCCTTTCGGCATTCGGTTTTCGGCCAACTGTTTCCTATATTCGGTATCGGTATCGGCCAAGAATTTCCCATTCGGTGCATCCCTAATAAAAACGAATCTGATGATTAGGATAATGTTGGCATGCCTTTTGTCGACATCTGGGGTCCAGAAGATTTCTTCAGCCCTCTTACTGGTGACCTCATTGACTGCTGCAATAGCGCTTATAGTGGCCTGTCATGGAGAGAGAAGATTACAGTTTACCCCATGAGACAAAGGCAAGTAAATTAGCCCCTGGATCATGCATTATTTTTCAATAACTGCACACATTAGAATTGAAATCTCTCAACAAAGGCTTGTTTCATACATAGTGAAAAGTAAAAATATCATACAAATTCACCTCAGGCAGCAAGACCTCAAGGATATAGGCTACATTATCCAGGATGGGTACAGATGAGACTGTGCTGGCCAGGATGTTTGACAAGAAGTCAAACACTGCGTTTTGATGCCCGTCGTCCTGAAAATAGACTGGGGCACACGTTGACCATGACCACTTCTTGCTTGGTGACCTCTGGATGTACTTCTGCAACCAGTTTGACGGTTCTCTGCCACTTACGACGGCCTGATAGTACAGAAAAGCAAGGAGAGAGAATCGTCCAGGATCAAATCATTGTAGACAGTCAGATAGGCTTGGTAAACACAGATTTGGCAACAGGTGCCAACATACTGTACCTTTAGGTGTTCTTTAGTCCGATGTGCTGTGATGATGAAGTCCACCAGCTTTTTTTGTTCAGCACTGCGGTCCATGGCAACCTGGAGGTGTTGTGGGATACTGGTAGTAATCCTTGAAGTCCGAGGCACCCTGTAAACAGGTTGTAGCAGTCCTTGGAGCAGACACCTCGACTCCCTGGTCCTGTGGGCAAACCTCTTGCCGTGCCTTTCAAATGATGAAAAACAATTATAAGTTATTATTGCTTCAACACATGTTGACTAATTATACTCCAAGATACTGTAACGTACCCCTCAGTTTGGAAGCGCTCCATTAGTAGAGTACACCACCACTCACGAATTGAGTTCATGTCCAACTAAAAATCACAGACATGACAAACAATAACATGGGATTATCATTAATGGCCAATGAGTTGTACAATTGAGCTATATTGGTAGGCAATGGCATGATGTCATGATAATGATATGAAGTGGTATTTTTAAGTAATTGCAATCACAAGTATCTCTGCTTGCAAGTTGTGCAATATGTGTTACATAGGCCCTTTACTTTGGTTGGAAATACAGACCTCTGTGAACTGGAACCGGGTGTTTGTTAGGGTTTGAAACCGACCTCAACAGCACGGCACAGACAGGTAGTTCAGAGTTAGCCAAACACTAGGGCGTATTTATTACAGAATCAAAAAGAGTCAAGTAACAATTCTGAACAACAAAAAAGGAGAATGCCTTCGGCAGAGTTGTCTGCGGCTCTGCAGATCCTCCCGGTGTTAGAGGTGGGGAATCGGCGTAGATGCCGTTGCGGCCCTGCAGATACTCCCAGCTCCAACTCGGAGTGGAAACGGAGAGAGAGAGAGAGATCAACAACAGTCCACCAGTACACAGAGGCAGTGCAGTTCAGTCCTCCCTTAGCTGAGTCCAGTATGAAATACAAGTGACTTGATCTTCGGTGTAAACTACACACAAGTTAGCTGAGTCCAGTACAAAACAAAACGGTACTTCTTCAGTGTTATCCAAACACACAATTTAGCTGAGTCCAGTACAAAACAAAACGGTACTTCTTCAGTGTTATCCAAACACACAACTTAGCTGAGTCCAGTGCAAAACAAAAACGGTACTTCTTCAGTGTTATCCAAACACACAAAAACAGATAATCCAAAAAGGTTTGGTTCCAAAACTCACCAAAGCGCAAACGCGTAAAGCGGGCAACGAGGCGTAGCTCCAAACGGATGATCAAGATATTCACCAGCGGCGATCCAAAGATGTCCTGGAGGGAAAGTAGACGAGGCACAACAACGGGGGGAAGGCAGGCAGAAGCAGTAGTATTCAAAACGACACAACAACGATTGAAAGAAGGTCCCAGTATATGAAGCCTCTGGAGATTAGGGATGCGCATCCTGTCACATTATGCAAAACACGCCCCTTTTGAACTTTGGAGCCATCTGATTGGTCGAGAGGTTTAAGGGGGCGGGACTTAGGGGTATGCCATACCTTATAAGGGCAAACCACGCCCCCTTTTTAGATGATTTATGACCCCCTAGGGCTTCTCTGATTGGTCGAAATGTTCAAGGAGGCGGGACATCCGGTTTTGAGGGGAGGGACATCCGGTTTTGGAAGGGGAGGGACATCTGGTTACGGAAGGGGAGGAGTTTTCAGAATTTTTTCAAAATAAAAGTTTTAATTTTTTTTTTCAAAATAAAAGTTCTTCAAAATAAGATTCAAAAATACGTTTTTTTTATTGTCAGAAATAAAAGATTCAAACGTTTTTTTTTTCAGATTCAAAGTTTTTTTTTTAAATTTTCAGATTGTATGTATTCCAAGGATTAAACAATACGTTTTTTTTATTGTCAGAAATAAAAGATTCAAACGTTTTTTTTATTTTACAGATTGTATTTGTGTATTCCAAGGTTTTCAGAATAAACATTTCACAATATGTATTCCAAGTCTTAAGAATATAGTTTTACAATAAGTATTCCAAGGTTTTCAGATTAAACATTTCACAATATGTATTCCAAGGTTTTCAGATTAAACATTTCACAATATGTATTCCAAAAGTCTTAAGAAAAATACAATATCTTCAGAAGGTATTTTGTGTGTGTGTATCTTCAGAATATAGTTTCACAACAATCTTAAGAATAAGTGTATCTTATGTCAGTATGCTGTTGGTGTGTAGAAAGAATTCTCCCCTGCTGTGTGTTCTCTCAAGTGTCTCTCAGCAGATTGTCTCCACTCAGTAGGCTGTCTCCTCTCTGTAGGGTGAAATGACATACAGAAACATTAGAGTGGTTCTGACACTGTCACGATTCTGAAGTGACAGCCCACTGCGTTGTCATAGAAGGTGGGAGAATGAAGATGGGCCTATGGGGAAGCCTAAAACTACTATATGCAGCTTCTGTCAAACCAGATTTACGACCCTCCGACTTCCCCCTTTCTGCAGAGGCGTGTGTGGCTATGTGTGTATGTGTGTCTGTGTGTGTGTGGGTGATTAGGCCCCTAGGTTTTAACGCTCACTGATGGAGAAAAGGCCATCAGTTTTAGGGGGAGGGCATGCATAGGGCCCTGTTAGAGCAAAACTCTGACATCTTTTTTCAGGCATCATTCAATGACAGATACAAGTGGCTTTGTATTTTTGTAACATGAAGGTATTGTAGAACGTTATAGCCATAACATAATTTGAGTTCACACAATGGAATGGTTCACATAACATAATTCTGTATAAAAGAAAAGGAGCCTACAAATTTATGATGAATATTGTTTATCGCTGTAACATAATCTGACCATTGAAGCGTAAATAGCATCTGATAGTTTAAGAGAGAGTAAGGTTTTTGGATCGAGGTCCTAACTAGAATAACTGATAGACTAGCACTGGCCTCTCACAACTCTGTTCCCCGGAGTCAGTGAGAGAAAAAAAAGGTGATATAGATAATGGTAATTTCTTATCTATCATAGAACTTATGGAACGTTATGAACACAATTTAAACCAGGTACTAAAAAATTAACGGATTAGATTCCAATTCCACTATAACCTCTATCCTACTCACACTGATTGATTGATTGATTTTTATTGTGGAGTAAAAAAAAAAATCCAAGCCTGCTTGCCTCAACGACTACCGCCCTGTAGCTCTCACCTCCATAGCCATGAAGTGCTTTGAGAAGCTAGTAAAGGGCTACATCTGCTCCTCCCTCCCCATCAACATGGACCCCCTGCAATTTGCATACCGCCCCAACAGGTCCACGGAGGACGCCATAGCCCATGTGCTGCACACAGCAGCATCACACCTGGACAAGAGGCAGGGGAACTATGTGAGAATGCTATTCATCGACTACAGCTCGGCATTCAATACCATAGTCCCCTCCATACTCATAGCCAAGCTCAGGGACCTGGGCTTGAACTATGACCTCTGCCAGTGGGTCTTGGACTTCCTGACGGGCAGACCCCAGGTGGTGAGAGCAGGCAACTGCACCTCCTCATCCATCACCCTCAACATAGGGGCCCCCCAGGGCTGTGTTCTGAGTCCCCTCCTCTACTCCCTGTACACACACGACTGTGTGGCTCAGCGGAGTAGCAATACAATCATCAAATTTGCTGACGACACAGTGGTGGTGGGCCTGATCTCTGCCAACGACGAGAGGGCCTACCTGGATGAGGTCAAGGTCCTGGCGGGATGGTGCCAGGAAAACAGCCTCTCCCTGAACGTCAGCAAAACAAAGGAGATGATTGTGGACTTCAGGAGGTCGGGGGTCAAGGACTACAGCCCCCTCAGCATCGACGGGGCACCGGTTGAGAGAGTCAACAGCTTTAAGTACCTCAGAGCCTACATATCCGAGGACTTGACATGGACCACACACATCGACAGTGTTGTGAAGAAGGCACGACAACGCCTCTACTTCCTCAGGCGACTAAGGAAGTTCCAAGTCAGTCAGAAGATCCTTAAGAACTTCTACTCATGTACAATAGAGAGCATCTTGACTGGCAACATCACCTCCTGGTTTGGGAATAGCACTGCACAAGACCGAAGCAGACTACAAAGAGTGACACGTTCAGCCGAACGCACAATTGGAGGGGGGCTCCCCACCCTCCAGAACATTTACAACAAGCGTTGCAGGGGCAAGGCTAAGAGAATCATTAAAGACTCCAGTCACCCGAACAACTGCCTCTTTGAACTGCTGCGGTCAGGCAAGCGATACCGGAGTCTCAAGGCGAGCACAGAAAGACTCAGAAGAAGCTTCTATCCCCAGGCCATCAGGCTGCTAAACGAACAATGAACACTACACAACAACAACCATCAAACGCACATAGCACACACATCCACACGCACACACTCACTTTAAACAAACACACTGTAGCACCCACTCCACACACTTTATAGCACACACCCACTTTAAACAAACACACTGTAGCACCCACTCCCCACACTTTATATTTATTGATGAAGGATTGCACTACAACTCGTACACCTTACTGTAAATTGTACCTAAATTGTACCTCATCCCATTTCTGCATTGCACTATATAGTACTGTACATTAGTACACTGCATAGTATTGTATATTATATGGTAACTCAGTTACGTCTATTCTGCATCGAACATTGTACATATGTCTATACTGAACACTGTGACCTCATTTTCTACTTCTAAATTACATGCTATACTATGTTATTTGATACTATCTTGTCTAGCACAATCTCTGGAGCGTAACAGTAAGAAGCATTTTGTATGAAAGTATTCTGTACTTCTGTATGACAACTATTAAAGAAACTTGAAAAGACAGCATCCAAGGGATAAAAACATGAGAAAGTGCAAGCACTTATTTCCATCATGGTCCCTGATTTTGGACATGGACAGACATCATAAAACATAGAGCATCATAATAAAACATACTAAAACAGAGCATCATAATAAAACATAGAGCATCATAATAAAAAACAGAATAAAACATAATAGCAATCCCTACAATAAAAACACTCCCTACCCTCTCCTTCCTATATTCTATACTTCACTGGCTAGCCATTTCTTTGTGGCACGTCTAAAACATCCCCCCTCTTCAATGTTTTTCAGGGCCACTGGAAGCTTGTTCCACTCCAGTGCTGCTGAATATAAAAAAGTATTTGTCCCCATTAGGGAGTTAAATTTTGGCAGAATAAAATCCGTACTGCTCCTTCTAGTGGAGTATGAATGATTGTCACGGAATCGATTAAAATAATTAGATATTTCGGACCTGTATTTTGAACTATCTTGTGTGTGAGACCTAATTTGATGTGAATTACCCTTTTATTGACCGGAAGCCATTTTAGTTGCCTAAAGAAAGTTGGCCCTAGGTGAGTGCCTGGAGGTAGTTTAAGGACTACTCTCATTAATTTGTTTAGAGCTGTCTGAAGTTTGTTTTTCAGGACCTGTGGAGTGCCTAACCAGTGGTTATGGCTAATAAAACGTTCTATTATTCTAACCAGTATGGGCTGTTGTAGCGTGGCTGGTGTCCAGGGGGGAGGGATGTCAGCCTGGACGCTGTGCTGACCGGGGGGTTGCCAGCGGTGGCAGGGGCAGGGTGGGGAACTTACAGCCGAAAGGGCCTCCCCTACGCCAATGTGTGTGTGTTTTGATTGATTGATTGATATTATTAACAGATTGCAGAATGGGTACAATACAGTACAGCTCAATACACACAATGTTAAGGGGATACAGACCAGAGAAAGACTTTAGTCTTGTTTGCATCAGGGTCCCCCATTCTTAATTCATCAGGACATATATGACATACATGACATACAGATAGACAGTACTGCTACAACCATACATTTATGACATACCAGATTTACAAATACAGCACTGTTTGTGATAACTTGTAAGGGTCTGTCTGTCCAAGCTGTTCTAACTGTTTCAATAGGGTATTTCATCCATCTTTAATTAAGACTTATTTTGGATATAGATCACCTCAAGGCCTGAATGTCCATACACTGTATCAATGCTAAGCCTACATTTTTAGGTCAAATACCCTTTTTAGCATGGTTCAGACCTCACCAACACATCTACCCCAGTGTATTACAAAATCTTCAGTATTCAGTAACATCATTAACCCTGAACAGACTTGTGAAGTCAGAGATAGGAATGTATCATTCACATTCAATTATCCAAATGTACTCTGTTTGAGTCAAATTTACTCTGTGAAATGTACTCTGCGATATCATTCACATTCAATTATCCAAATGTACTCTGTTTGAGTCAAATTTACTCTGTGAAATGTACTCTGCGAAAGTTCCCTGCACTATGCAGGGTTTTACATAGGCTACTAACAAAAACAATTCATATTGTTTCAGTGATGGCCTGGTTGATAGCTACATTGTCGACATGTCTTATTTCTACATGAAAGATTTGCTTCATTCACACAATAAATATGCTGTTTGTGTAAAAAATAATGTATAATATCTGCACTGATTCATTGTATAGTGAATCCAGGGGTATACTGGATCGATTATATTTTGTATGAAACACCTTAAAACAATGAGGCATTTCATTTATAATATCAAAACATGTCTTATGTTCTATAAGATGTTCTTATATATCTACAAGTCTTATAGAATGATGTAAAAAGAGTTCTACTAATATATTTCACTTAAAAAACTTGTACAGAAAGATAAATATCCGACCCCCGGAGCCCTGTCGGAGTGTATACAGGTTCTGTACAGTATACCACATGCAAATCCCATATGGTCTAGCGGTAAGGATGCCCTGGTTTCAACAGGGAGGCGCGGGTTCGACTCCTGCTATGGGAATTACACCTTTTTCTATACATAGCAAATGTGTTGGTATGCTTTATTGTAACTGTTTGACTGTTTGTTTGTTTTAGTGTAAGACTGTCAGCAACATTTAAGAAGGGTCTAGGGTTATCTCCTCAACACTAGGTCTGAGATGCATTTAAGTCCTATTAATAGGTTTTTACATACCTTTGCAAGGATATGTATGACTGTGCCGCATTCATTTATTTTAAATTTGGTGGAGTTTATGGTATTTATAGCTTATTCATGATTTAATGTGATACTTCTTATTGAATTGTTTAAAGAAGATGTGTATGACCCAAGGGGGCATTAATGTATTGTAGGACCTTACAAATATGATTTGATCCTAACAAATGTTAAAAAAAATTTCATGCATTACATTTAACAGACAGTGGTGACATTTCGAAGTCTTAAAGGGATCACATTCACATAGCTGAACTTAAAAAAGTTAGAGAAAAGGTAGAAAGAAGCGCAGATGGGTATATTATAAAACTATTTATTAAAGAATATTGCAGATCATGCTGTAACCTTTTTTATCAATAATATAAGCGTGCATAACATCAATAATGTGATTAATATCTAAAGTTTCTAAACACTTATGATTTTTCAGCTTAAGAGCCGTAACATCCACTATTACGGTGTATAAACATAACAGGTGTGCTCTGTTAAAATGACCATTCATATGATCTAAAATAGTAACTAAGCCGTTTTCAGATAGAAGACTTTCATCCTCTGAGTGTCTCTATCATATATTGCCAATTATTTAGCAAGCCTTTCTCTCTCACCAGCTTCAACATATTTTCAAAAAGCCTTAAGCGCAGGCTATTGACATTCCCGTTTACAGTGTACAAGTGGGCATCGTTGACTTTATTAGCTATAGCATGTTTTAAAAGCAATGCAAGATCATAGTTTATAGAGCTCATAATACAGCTGCTAGTCCTGCTGAAGAAATTACCCATTTCCTATGCTACGATCCTGGTACTTTAAACAACAGCTGATACTTCAAAGTTTCTGTCAAAGACTGCGACTGTCAAAAAGATTATGTGGGTGTGTATTTCTGTATGGGGGTGGGGGCGAAGCCGCGGACTGGTCTGTATGACGCTATAGAGGGGGTATGTGTAGGATAGAAACCTATATATTTAGAGAGTTCACTCTTAGAGAGACCCTAGAAGAAAAGAAAAAAATGGCAATTAATCTATCTACACCTACTATACGAACGTCCACCCGAGTAGCGCATTTTAAGGCCGAGTTACTTAGATTTGAGGGCTTGTTTTATAAGGAGATATGGTCCCTCAATGATGGCGTGCTAGGATTCGCATATGATGTTAAATGGGAGAGAGTTATGTTCTACAAGACCCTCTTGGAGGATTTCCAGGGTGATGTAAGAAGATCTGTGATAGACCTAACGGAGAGGGAGTTTTGGCAATTAAAAAAAGCATCGTATGAAGCTATGGATGGAGATGCAGCTAGAACGCTTACGGATGGGCTGATATTCACCCTGGCAATAGGCTCGACAGAGCTGGGGGATGTGCATTACGAGGGTAGGATATCTATAAAAAGTACTCCGGCACTTGGTGTAGAGACTGATCTAACCATCATCACAAGTTACATTGATTCAGCTCGCAAGTATTTCCTCTTCTCAGTTCCGGTAACAGCCTGGCTAGAATGTCTTCGGACTTGCGGATTGGCTACTAACGAAGGAGTCAAGGTGAGGACAGACCTGGATCGTCTTAGAAGAAGGCTCCTTCCAGCCTGCAAATCAGGGGACCTGGAGCGTTACTCTCTCACCAAGGAGGCGCCGGAGGGGGTGTATCAACCCTAAATCCTCCTTTAAAAAGACTTACAGTGCATTTTGTACTTTTAGATACCAATCATGGCTTTGTATGTGTCACATGAGGCTGATCCTGCTAACTCTGCATTGGATACACTAGATAGCATGTCCCCACTATACGCTCCAGACGAGGAAGTTGAGACATTACCCGTACCCCTGTATGGTTATAGATTCGGTGACCCTACTTCAACGCGACCAAACTTTGCTTGGTATGAGGCTGATCCTTCTAAGAATGCATTGGATACACTAGATAGCCTGTCTCCACTATACGCTCCAGACGAGGAAGTTGAGACATTAGCCGTACCCCTGTATGGTTCAACTAAAACTCCTTCATTGCTAAGCCTCCTAGACAGCTATAGGACTAGTTACAGCCCTCTTACAACGATTTGGGAGACTTCATCGCCGGATTCACCGCCGTCAAACCCCGTCAGGTGTATGGATCCCCCTCCTCGTAATAGCCCCTGGTACACGGGTCCTTGGGAGACTTCGTCGCCGGATTCATCACCGCCATACCCCGTCAGGCGTATGGATGTCCCTCCTAATAGCCCCTGGTACACCCCTCTTACATCAGAATCTGATGTATTCCACCCTGACCCCGAAGAAATACCTATCGCTGATGTAACCAACAAAACATCATCACTGCCATCCCCAACCGGGGGTATGGTTAAGAGACTGTGTCCTACTATAAGAAATACCCTCCACTTCCCAATCAAAGTAGCTACTCTTAAAGCCTTAGTGACCGCCGCGGAGCTGTCGGGACAATTGTACATCGATGGGTAACCGGGAATGTCAATAGCCTGCGCTTAAGGCTTTTTGAAAATATGTTGAAGCTGGTGAGAGAGAAAGGCTTGCTAAATAATTGGCAATATATGATAGAGACACTCTCAGAGGATGAAAGTCTTCTATCTGAAAACGGCTTAGTTACTATTTTAGATCATATGAATGGTCATTTTAACAGAGCACACCTGTTATGTTTATACACCGTAATAGTGGATGTTACGGCTTTTAAGCTGAAAAATCATAAGTGTTTAGAAACTTTAGATATTAATCACATTATTGATGTTATGCACGCTTATATTATTGATAAAAAAGGTTACAGCATGATCTGCAATATTCTTTAATAAATTGTTTTATAATATACCCATCTGCGCTTCTTTCTACCTTTTCTCTAACTTTTTTAAGTTCAGCTATGTGAATGTGATCCCTTTAAGACTTCGAAAAAACCTATCAATAGGACTTAAATGCATCTCAGACCTAGTGTTGAGGAGATAACCCTAGACCCTTCTTAAATGTTGCTGACAGTCTTACACTAAAACAAACAAACAGTCAAACAGTTACAATAAAGCATACCAACACATTTGCTATGTATAGAAAAAGGTGTAATTCCCATAGCAGGAGTCAAACCCGCGCCTCCCTGTTGAAACCAGGGCATCCTTACCGCTAGACCATATGGGATTTGCATGTGGTATACTGTACAGAACCTGTATACACTCCGACAGGGCTCCGGGGGTCGGATATTTATCTTTCTGTACAAATTTTTTAAGTGAAATATATTAGAACTCTTTTTACATCATTCTATAAGACTTGTAGATATATAAGAACATCTTATAGAACATAAGACATGTTTTGATATTAGAAATGAAATGCCTCATTGTTTTAAGGTGTTTCATACTAAATATAATCGATCCAGTATACCCCTGGATTCACTATACAATGAATCAGTGCAGATATTATACATTATTTTTACACAAACAGCATATTTATTGTGTGAATGAAGCAAATCTTTCATGTAGAAATAAGACATGTCGACAATGTAGCTATCAACCAGGCCATCACTGAAACAATATGAATTGTTTTTGTTAGTAGCCTATGTAAAACCCTGCACAGTGCAGGGAACTTTTGCAGAGTACATTTCACAGAGTAAATTTGACTCAAACAGAGTACATTTGGATAATTGAATGTGAATGATATCGCAGAGTACATTTCACAGAGTAAATTTGACTCAAACAGAGTACATTTGGATAATTGAATGTGAATGATACATTCCTATCTCTGACTTCACAAGTCTGTTCAGGGTTAATGATGTTACTGAATGTGTCCGGGATACATTCCTATCTGTGAACACTATAATCACGGTAAAACCTAACATTGCATTATTTTCATGGTTATAATGTATAAAATACATCTTTGCTTTAAGATGTTTCATGCTAAATGGTTCTTAAAGTGAATTTCCTTCAATCATCGGGACAAAGATCAAACAACCTCGCCGGTAATACTCTGTATTTAGCTTTTTTCTGCAAAATTATTATGAATTATAATATTGTATCAACAACTTTCATACATGTTAGCCATACTATACACTAACTATGTTGACTGAATTACATTTTATTTACCTTAGAACCATCATCTTTGTGTTGATTGAATATTTCATGCTGTGTGTAACTGTAGGATTTAATGCAGATCCATAATATTGAGAGCATAAAACTCTGGGGGGCTAAAAAAAACTAGACATTGCAAAGTAATTCAGAAATGTGCTATTTGTTTAACTTAGAACAGGTTAAAGAAAATACATTTGGGGCTTGATATTACTAAACTTCTAAAAAATACATTTGTATTGTTTTTTACCTCATGTGTAAACAGCTAAAAACTAGGTTGATATGTCTATTTTAAGTGTATCGACCATTTTCATGATTTGATATGCTTATATTTTATGTGTATCCACGACACTCAAACCTTAAACAACAAATTCAGAATTCACTAGGATTATGTTCTCATGTTTTTTTACATTTAGCTAAAATATAAATACAAATACACTGTATTTGTAATACACTGTTTAGAACAATGCTGTTTGCAAATAGTCTGTTTTACTCGTGTGTACCATAATATAGTTGCATTCTTGCATGACAATTGGTATACTTTTTTACCAGGTATTCAATTGAGCTCATGGACTCTTTTTTCCCCGAGCTAGATCTGGTCCAAATGACAGATAAAACATAACCAAACACCTAAAAATACACAAAAAGTAGATTGATAAAAATGAAAACAGGAAAACGAGTCTAATCACTGTAATTACAACCTCAAACTGCTTGTCTTACAAAATAGGGATGTGTCATGGGGGTGATATATGCCAACCCCTTGACAAATTAACATTATCCTTCTGTCTAATGATTCAATCTACTAAAAATCGACCTGTTTCATGATTTTAGATGTCTATTTCAAGTGTATCATTGACCCTCAGCCTATAAACAAAGAATTCAGAATTCAATAGGATTATGTGTTATCACGTAACGAGCAATAACACTATACAACAAACATCAAATGCACTCACAACACACACATCCAAACACATACATTCACTTTAAACAAACAACACATTGCAGCACCAATTCTCCACATTTTAGAACACCTAAAGACACTTTATATTTATTGGTATTGGATTTGCAATGCACCCCATACCTTTGTAGACCTTACTGTAAATTGTACCTAAATTGTACCTCATCCCCTTTCTGCTTTGCACGATATAGTATTGTATATTAGTACATTGCATAGTATATTGTATGGTAACTCTGTTACTTCTATTCTGCATCGAACATTGTATATTATGTCTATACTGAACACTGTGACCTCTATTTTTACTTCTATTTTACATGGTATACTATTTTATTTCATAAAATAACAGAAAGCGTAGCAGATAGAAGCATTTTGTATAAAAGTATTCTGTACTTCTGTATGAAGTTGTATGAAGTTTTTACATGCACCAAAGTACATTTACCATAGTTTCTGCAATATGTTTTCAGGTGACAATTATATAATTGTATATTGTCTACATTAGATACAAATATTTTGTAATACACTGGGGTAGATGTGTTGGTGAGGTCTGAAGCATGCTAAAAAGGGTATTTGACCTAAAAATGTAGGCTTAGCATTGATACAGTGTATGGACATTCAGGCCTTGAGGTGATCTATATCCAAAATAAGTCTTAATTAAAGATGGATGAAATACCCTATTGAAACAGTTAGAACAGCTTGGACAGACAGACCCTTACAAGTTATCACAAACAGTGCTGTATTTGTAAATCTGGTATGTCATACATGTATGGTTGTAGCAGTACTGTCTATCTGTATGTCATGTATGTCATATATGTCCTGATGAATTGAGAATGGGGGACCCTGATGCAAACAAGACGAAAGTCTTTCTCTGGTCTGTATCCCCTTAACATTGTGTGTATTGAGCTGTACTGTATTGTACTCATTCTGAAATCTGTTAATAACGTTTTCAATCAATCAATCAAAACACACACACATTGGCGTAGGGGAGGCCCTTTCGGCTGTAAGTTCCCCACCCTGCCCCTGCCACCGCTGGCAACCCCCCGGTCAGCACCGCGTCCAGGCTGACATCCCTCCCCCCTGGACACCAGCCATGCTACAACAGCCCATACTGGTTAGAATAATAGAACGTTTTATTAGCCATAACCACTGGTTAGGCACTCCACAGGTCCTGAAAAACAAACTTCAGACAGCTCTAAACAAATTAATGAGAGTAGTCCTTAAACTACCTCCAGGCACTCACCTAGGGCCAACTTTCTTTAGGCAACTAAAATGGCTTCCGGTCAATAAAAGGGTAATTCACATCAAATTAGGTCTCACACACAAGATAGTTCAAAATACAGGTCCGAAATATCTATCTAATTATTTTAATCGATTCCGTGACAATCATTCATACTCCACTAGAAGGAGCAGTACGGATTTTATTCTGCCAAAATGTAACTCCCTAATGGCATAGCTGTCAACATTTCGTTTTGAGAAAACGTGCACGTTTTAGCCCCGCCCCTTCTCCTGGCCCCGCCCCCTCGGCCCGCCCCCTCCCACCCGGCCCCGCCCCCTCCCAATGGAGCTGCCTCGTCGCTACCATCTGCTGGTCAAAACCTGTATATACCCAGCCATTCGTTGTAGGGTAAACTTTTCCTACTTAGAGTGTAAATGCTATGTAAATTATGGTTTTGTTGAACATTTGTATTTCACAGGAGAGAAACTGTATTCAAAGAAAGCTATTAAAATAGTCTTTGAATCTAAATATACTTTCTTTGTGTTGATTTTACATTAATTCCATGATTTTACTCAAGTAAATATCTGTTACAAGCTTCGGTTTTATGTAGAAAAATGCTGTTTTTAATCTAGATTAATCTAGATTGATTACAGAAAATTGTGAGATTGATTAGTTCATTTTTTTTATCTATTGGCGGCGCTGGTGTATATATTATATATATATATATATATATATATATATATATATATATATATATATATATATATATATATATATATGTGTGTATGTGTATATATGTAATGTGTGTATATATGTCAGAGAATCAGCCCCTTGCGTCCTTAGTGTAAAGCATATGACATGGTGTATGTTTGTTCATTGATGTGACAGTGTCTGGCAACATACTATTGTTCTTTTTATTTCTTTGTGTTTGTGATTTGTCTTGATGTGTTTGTGAAACTATAAAAGCAATCAATCAATGTATTACCATAGTGTCTTTATACCTTCATCACTGTAGGCTACATATTAATACTACAACTCGTTAAAGCTATAAAAAAATACCTATGGTCATTAATTTAGCAGTGGGAATATCATTTTGGAACAGTGTGTGTCTACAGAGAAATGTGAGATAGAAAAAAAGCCAATGCGATTTTGTGTTTTTCCTCAATATCTCTGCAATGCCTGCGAGTTACCAGTAACTGTATTTGTCATACCATGACAATTCACGACAACTTTTAAAACGGATCAATTATTATTTATAAATCGCATTCAGGAAATTGGGCGTCAGAGTGAAGGAGGGGGACGCCGAGGCGCAGAGCAAACGGCTGTTCACCAAGACATTTACACATTCCTGCATCACATACACAGTAACTTTGTATTGTTTTATCCACAGAAGATTTGCAAACCCTTTGTTCCAGAGACAAAAGCCACAGAGTGGGCAATCAAGAGACACTGGCTAAGTTGATTTGACACCCTCGGTGCCGCATCAGTCTCTCCCCTGAGCTCTGAGCAAATCCGCTCGCTGTTCTGTTCTTATTCTTCTTCGGCTCGCAACCGTCTCCCGGTCTGACTTCCTGTGATAACGGTCTAATCTACACTGCTGCCACCTGTCGTCACGGAGGAGAATTGCACCCATTTTGTAAAAAAAAAAATAATAATAATAATTAGTACAAAATACGTACCAATCCGTGCGCCGTAAAGAGGCCGTGCAGAGGGTCGAAATACAGGAGAATCCCGGTAAAACCGTGCGTGTTGACAGCTATGCCTAATGGGGACAAATACTTTTTTATATTCAGCAGCACTGGAGTGGAACAAGCTTCCAGTGGCCCTGAAAAACATTGAAGAGGGGGGATGTTTTAGACGTGCCACAAAGAAATGGCTAGCCAGTGAAGTATAGAATATAGGAAGGAGAGGGTAGGGAGTGTTTTTATTGTAGGGGTTGCTATTATGTTTTATTCTGTTTTTTATTATGATGCTCTATGTTTTATTATGATGCTCTGTTTTAGTATGTTTTATTATGATGCTCTATGTTTTATGATGTCTGTCCATGTCCAAAATCAGGGACCATGATGGAAATAAGTGCTTGCACTTTCTCATGTTTTTATCACTTGGATGCTGTCTTTTACTCCACAATAAAAATCAATCAATCAATCAATCAGTGTGAGTAGGATAGAGGTTATAGTGGAATTGGAATCTAATCCGTTAATTTTTTAGTACCTGGTTTAAATTGTGTTCATAACGTTCCATAAGTTCTATGATAGATAAGAAATTACCATTATCTATATCACCTTTTCTTTCTCTCACTGACTCCGGGGAACAGAGTTGTGAGAGGCCAGTGCTAGTCTATCAGTTATTCTAGTTAGGACCTCGATCCAAAACCCTTACTCTCTCTTAAACTATCAGATGCTATTTACGCTTCAATAGTCAGATTATGTTACAGCGATAAACAATATTCATCATAAATTTGTAGGCTCCTTTTCTTTTATACAGAATTATGTTATGTGAACCATTCCATTGTGTGAACTCAAATTATGTTATGGCTATAACGTTCTACAATACCTTCATGTTACAAAAATACAAAGCCACTTGTATCTGTCATTGAATGATGCCTGAAAAAAGATGTCAGAGTTTTGCTCTAACAGGGCCGGCCCTATGCATGCCCTCCCCCTAAAACTGATGGCCTTTTCTCCATCAGTGAGCGTTAAAACCTAGGGGCCTAATCACCCACACACACAGACACACATAGCCACACACGCCTCTGCAGAAAGGGGGAAGTCGGAGGGTCGTAAATCTGGTTTGACAGAAGCTGCATATAGTAGTTTTAGGCTTCCCTATAGGCCCATCTTCATTCTCCCTCCTTCTATGACAACGCAGGGGGCTGTCACTTCAGAATCGTGACAGTGTCAGAACCACTCTAATGTTTCTGTATGTCATTTCACCCTACAGAGAGGAGACAGCCTACTGAGTGGAGACAATCTGCTGAGACACTTGAGAGAACACACAGCAGGGGAGAATTCTTTCTACACACCAACAGCATACTGACATAAGATACACTTATTCTTAAGATTGTTGTGAAACTATATTCTGAAGATACACACACACAAAATACCTTCTGAAGATATTGTATTTTTCTTAAGACTTTTGGAATACATATTGTGAAATGTTTAATCTGAAAACCTTGGAATACATATTGTGAAATGTTTAATCTGAAAACCTTGGAATACTTATTGTAAAACTATATTCTTAAGACTTTTAGAATACATATTGTGAAATGTTTATTCTGAAAACCTTGGAATACACAAATACAATCTGTAAAATAAAAATAAACTTTTGAATCTTTTATTTCTGACAATAAAAAAAACGTATTGTTTAATCCTTGGAATACATACAATCTGAAAAAAAAAAAAAAAACGTTTGAATCTGAAAAAAAAAAAACGTTTGAATCTTTTATTTCTGACAATAAAAAAAACGTATTTTTGAATCTTTTATTTTGAAGAACTTTTATTTTGAAAAAATTCTGAAAACTCCTCCCCTTCCGTAACCAGATGTCCCTCCCCTTCCGAAACCGGATGTCCCTCCCCTCAAAACCGGATGTCCCGCCTCCTTGAACCTCTCGACCAATCAGAGAAGCCCTAGGGGGTCAGAAATCATCTAAAAAAGGGGGAGTGGTTACAATCCATCAAACTTGGATATATGCCCTTATAAGGTATGACATACCCCTAAGTCCCACCCCCTTAAACATCTCGACCAAAGGGGGCGTGGCTACAATCAAACTAAAAGGGGCGTGTTTTGCATAATGTGACAGGATGCGCATCCCTAATCTCTCACACTGAAAAAAGGGGAGGGGGAAGAGCGCCTTTAATTTCCTAACTCCACTAAAACGTGGTGCATCCAGCAGCAGTTATATGTAATGTTCTGCGTCTTCAATAGAAGACTTAATATATATATATATATATTCAAGGGTAAAACCAATGTATACCAATATGAAACAATCTTACCATAAGCATAAAAATCCCACAGTCAATTCCATTTGTTTGTCTTGGAATGAACATGTGCTAGAAATGAAATAAGTTATTAATGCCCATGAAGAAAAGAAAATGGGGGCTTTATACATATGTTATCTTACAACATAACAATGATGGCAGAAATCATGGGGATAATAGTAATGACTGTATTAGCTTTTGGACTCTTTATACTCTCACGTGCTCCAGTCCACACGCATGCGCACACACATTGCGCACTCCAACACATAGCGAGAGAGCCCCCCCCCCCTCATCCGCATGCGCAGTAGTGCAAATACTTGTCCAGGCCACTAATACTTGTCTACGCCACGAAGCCCTGCCTCAAACCCGTCCACGCCTGGCTCTGCGGCTCTGCAGATACCTCCTACTCTAAAAATCGGAAAGTGGGGGTGGGGCTAGACCATGGAGGGTTTTGAAGACCAGACTGGCATCGGTTAGTTTGATGATGCGGCGTGATTGGTTACTGCCTGCAGTCTGGAATGTTAACGGCCACCACACCTACTGCCATTGACACCATGGTTGGCCGACCCCTGCGTATTGTCACCACCGCAGCCCATACACACACAATATCGTAGCCTAGGCTGCCTATAATAATGCGCAGACTGGGGCTGCTCGTTTGGGTCGGCATTGCCTCCCCTGGCCTTATATACCCGCCGCCTATGCTTTGCTGCCTTCGGGAGACAGAGCACAGGCAACCAGCACACCTCTAGTCTGCACCCAAGAATGCACAATACTCATGCACAATAGAGAGCATCCTGACAGGTAACATCAAACCTCCTGGTTTGGGAATAGCACCGCACACGACCGCAGCAGACTGCAGAGAGTGGCTCGATCAGCCGAACGCACAATTGGAGGTGGGCTTCCCCCCCCCCCCCGTCGAGGAATTTACCATGATCAAAGGTGTACATGAGTCAGATGTAGACTTTTAGTTAACACAGGTTTATTTACAACCCAGGAGAATTGGCCTGAGAGACCTGGCGACACCCCTGGCCAGGGGGGGGGTCTCATAACGGGCTCCATGAGACAAGGGAAACGTTGATCTTTACAGTCAGAGAAGATGGGCTGTGCCCAGGTGAGAGGGACGATTGGATTGGAGGAGTCAAGGAGGGGAGGGGGGGGTGAGTTAGGAGGAGGAGGAGGAGGAGGAGGGGGAAGACATGGGTTGGGTAAGGCTGGAGAGGGTTGAAAGGGGGCGGGGGGGGTGAGAGACAAAAGGTGGATAAATGGTGAGGTTAGACAGATTGAAGAGGTGTGAGGGGAATAATAAGAATGGGAGTGGGGTTGGATCATTATTCCACACCACTCTCCAGGACATTTACACCAGGCGTTGCAGGGCCAAGGAATACGTATTTGTATTCTATTTGGATGACATACTGATGATGACGCACACCAGAATACTGCTGGAGCATCGGACACTATTGGGGTTCGCTATCAATTGGAAAAAGAGCACTCCATTTCCCAGTCAAGAGATGGCCAATGAAGGGTAAGCTGCTGATTCTGACCTCTGTGTCAATGGCGGTTTCTCTCTCTATCCAGCATCATCAATATCCTGTCGTCTCTCTGAAATAGTTCCCTCCTCACAGGACGGTCACTGCACTGTCAGTGATGCGCCCACTGGGCAGGATGGCCGCCGGCCCACCCAGTGGTCCACCTGGGTCTACTGCACACATGCAATCTGCAGAAGTGTTGTTATTCAATGAAAGTCAACCTGGACAAACTGGAGGACCGAGATCCATGTTCCAATGGGCAGCACACACGATCAAACCCTCTCTGATGGGCTGGGGAGGGACATGTGACTCAGGGGGCAGGTGGACGTTCGCCTCAAACTCCCACATCAATGTGTTAGAGCTCAGAGCAGCACTATTGGTGGTCACACTCAACACTGCCCGGGGAAGGATTGGCATGTTCTAATCAGAGCAGACAGCGGAACCACAGCAGTATGAATAAACAGACAGGGCAGTTTTTTTTGTACTCTCCCCTGCTTCACAGATATTTGACTTTGGGCCTCAGGGTCATGGTCTTAGACAGCTCCCTCTGTCCTAGGATAGCGGCTGATGACCTGGTTTCTGAAAGGTTGAACATAGGTATATCACACCTGATGTCCTCAGAACCTCTCTTTGGTGCTTCAAAGTTGAATGAGAAGCATTTGAGCCTTTGGAACAGGCCTCTCCGAGTCAGAGATAAGCGCGTCAGCGATCTGTGTACTCTGTCAGTCCAACTAGAATGGCCATTAATGGTGATGGTAGCAGTGCTTTTCTAAGGCCTAATCCTGCCTTCTCTCCCTAGAAATATCAAGAGCTCGTTTTGCTCTAGGGATATTAGTCCTCATTCACGAACAGACTTAGGAGAAAAGTTATGAGCAAATTTCATCGTAACTCCACTTGTTCGGGCCGATTTTGTCATTCTTAAACGGTTCCTTCTCGGGGATTCGCTCGTCGCTAAGAGCAGGATTTACGAGCGCAGAAGAGCAGTCGTAAATCAGACAGACTGGTGTGCACTGTCTTGGGGGCTCAGGAGGTAGCGCAGTCATCTGGTAATGCAGAGGTTCCCAGTTCGATTCCCGTTCCTCCCGGGCAGAGTGTCGAAGTGTCCTTGAGCAAGACACTTAACCCCTAATTGCTCCCGATGTGCAGGTTGGCACCTTGCATGGTTTCCTCTGCCATCGGTGTGTGAATGTGTGAGTGAATGGGTAAAATGTGAGGAACAAATTGTAAAGAGCTTTGGATAAAAGCACTATATAGATGCAGCCATTTACCATTTATTTAAACTCAATCGTGCAGATATAACTATAGTGGAATATAATGGACACATCTACATTCTGCTCTCAGCACACCCCATTCCTTTCATGTAGGCTATATATTTAATAATATATATTATAAATCTATAGTTTATTAGCAACGACGCACCAACGTACGTTACATTGTATCGTACTTGTGCTGTATGACAATACATTTGAATCTAATCTAATTTTTTTTTTTTTTTTATTATGTTTTTGGTAGATTTTTTTATTTGTTTGTACTACCGGGCAGTCCGGTAGAGAGAGAGAGGAAGAACGGGAGACAGAGTGGGGGGAAGACATTTGGCAAAGGACGGCGGGTCCGGGAATCGAACCCGGGTCGGCCGCTTCGCGACGCAGCGCGTTACATGGGTCGCCACTTGGGTGCCCGAATCGAATCAAATTTTAATCAGCCGCAAATCACTTCCGTGCTACCTGTTGAATATGGGGTCAGCACAACCCAGATGCAATGCTTAGCCTCTCCCTTCCGGTATAAGGAGCTGTTGAGTCAGTTTGCACACAGTCCTTCATGCCCTTATAAGGGGCTGGCGGGGCGTTTCTGTATGGAAATTCAGGTGTACGAGAATGCGCTTTCAGTTTAAGAATGAGTGACGTTCTTCATTCAGTTGCGGTCATTTTGACAACTTACAAGCACCTCTCCAGGAGTTCAGGAATCCGGAGGACTACCGTAGGTTTCCTCTACAGTACTGTATTTGCAAATCTGATATGTCATAAATGTATAGATGTAGCAGTACTGTCTATCTGTATGTCATGTATGTCATATATGTTATGATGAATTGAAAATGGGGGACCCTGATGTAAACAAGACGAAAGTCTTTCTCTGGTCTGCATCCCCTTAACAATTGTATGTATTGAGCTGTACTGTACTGTACCCATTCTGCAATCTGTTAATAAACTTTTCAATCAATCAATCAATTAGAAACTTCTTACAAGGTTATTTATGAGGAAACCTACGAGAATGTTATTGAATGCGGCCCATTGTCCTCAAGACATTTTACCCTCCTCCTCACTCTGAGGCAGGGAAAAGGAGCATGCATCTAACCTCTAAACCTCTTAACCCTTTGGAGGCCAAACCCGAGATAGTCCGGGTTAACTCGCCATGCTCTGGGCGCCAAGACCCGAGAAATCTCGGGTTTTAATTGATATTTCTTTTATTCGCTATATCCATAAATTTTTCATCCATCCAGCCTGACGTTATCATTGGGAATGGGCCTGAGCTCGCAAAGGGCAAATACCGCCGCCTATTGTCTCCCGGATGGTATTGCACATCATTGGAATCCCTCTGGCTGGGGCTGTGCATCGATCGAAGAAGTTCTGTCTGGGTTTTCCTTCTCGGGCATGACTAACGTTATATAACACACGGTTTGGGGACACTCGGAGCAGCGTGGATTATGTGTTTTGGATATATAACGTTGGATCAATAAACGCGATCAATATTTGGAATGGCGATCAGGAATTGTATTAATATTTTTGCAGGACATCAGATGTGATTATGTGGGTTAATCAGATGTTCCTTTCACCGCCTTCAGAGCGCGTGTGTGTGTGAGGTTCGTGCCGACCAAAGTACGGAGAAGCGATTTTTCAGACCCCGCTTCTGTTCCCCCATGTGGACACATATAATATCGATAATCTAGCGTTTATTTGAAAACGATTCATAAATTTATTGAGATGAGACAGAACGCTCTAGAAATATATTCATATTCATCAAGGTATAAAACGGAAATGTATGTATGAAAAAATTATCTGTTTCGTGCATGTTGACTGGAAGCAACTCATTGACGATCACTGTGTTATTTAGATCTATTGCTATTATATTTGATATATTTTAAGCACTCGCAAATAAGTCCTATCCTATATTGGATAAAGCACTGGCACTGAAGGGCCATCAGCAGAGGGCGCTGTTGGCCCCCAATGAACAGGCGCCCCCAAAATTGGCCATTTTAGTTTTCGTTTTTGAGGACTGCATACTTTTTTGCAAACCAAAATACTATACTTTATACTTATAGCACATGCATGAGCCTGGTCTCTTTTGAAAGATGACATTCTGAAGTTTCTAATACAATAAAGGAAACTCACTTTTAGTGCTAATGAAATAGAGTAACATAGGTCTGAACTTGAGTTGTAGAAAAACTTGTTACTCACGTTTTTCTGTAGTAGTTAGTAGTCCAGTATACTCGTTGGCGTTCAAGCGTCGGCTCCAGTAGCGGCTGCTGGTTCTCTCTCCACTAGGGGCGCTATACCAAAACATTTTGCAAACATGTACAGTACCACGCAACCGACTCATGGCAAGACGTGAGCGATTCGACTCACGCTCACGGCAATGAATCGGCTCTTATGAACGAGTCGCTCAGCTGTTACTACAACAACACACAACCAGTCAAATAAAGTGTAGTCTAATTCACAACTTGAAACACAATATATAAATAGAAAAGTTAGAAACAAAACTCGCTCCGTCTCCAAACACACGCAGATCTCTCCCTCTCTCTCCTTCTCTCTCTCACACACAGCGCAACGTGGAATCGATTCGTTACACAATCAGACCTAGTATATGTAGTATTATATACCAAGAATAACTTCAGTATGAGTACAGGGCTGTACACATATTTTGCATATTGTTAAACGAGCCAAGGCTAGCTATTAAACTATCGATATGAATCGAAAATCTGGGACCCTGATGTAAACAAGACAAACGTCTTTCTCTGGTCTGCATCCCCTTAACAATTGTGTGTATTGAGCCGTACTGTATTGTACCCATTCTGCAATCTGTTAATAAAGTTTTCATTCATTCATTCATTCAAACATAGACGATATTGAACAAGCCATAATCCACGTATTTTCAATCCAAAAGAAAGAGAGAGAGAGAGAGAGAGAGAGAAGCGTTATCTGAGTGGCTGAGAGAGCGAGAGCGAGGTAGGTAGGTAGGTAGGTAGGTAGGTAGGTAGGTAGGTAGGTAGGTAGGTAGGTAGGTAGGTAGGTAGATAGATAGATAGATAGAGAGATAGAGAGATAGAGAGATAGAGATAGAGATAGAGATAGAGAGCTGATCTACCTTGTTGTTGGCAGAAGCCGGGCTTGTTGATAAAGTATATCCACTCCATGGCATTGTCCATCCAGCCTGTGTTGATGTCCATCCATTGTCCATGCATGTCCCTCCACACTGCATCCATAATATAGCTTGTTAATAGCCAACAAGTACTGTGAGTGCCTTTGTCCATGTCCGCCTCGAACAGCCTGCAAACTACCTGGTGTTCTATCGCCATGCTCTAAGACAAACTCTAACCTTAACCAACTTTGAAAGAGTGCCTAAGCCTAACCGTTGAAAGAACTTGCCATCACGCTCCAAGACAAATATCTGCATCACACAACACAACAACAGCATAAACTCATGTTGCAAACTGCGGTTACGGAAAGTACCGCGTCGGCCAATCAGAGAGCTTTTAGACGCTCGGCTGCTTGCTAGGTCGTTTCAAACCAGCGCCAGAGTTCCATCATAATACATCATATTCAACGCAAAGCGCGTGGCTGCGACGGATACAGCGATGAACCAGTGCACGGCGGGCACGTGCACTCCAGGCGCAATTGCGCCTAGCCCAGAGAGAAATACGGCGAGGAGAAATGCCTGCGGCTACGGTAATGAAAAGGTCTATATCAGACAGAATCGTCACTTCCTGTTCAGGAAAACTATTATTAATCTTTGTAAAATTAAGTTATATTGTGCATTGGAAACACAAACACTTAAAATGAGTAAATATTATTCATTTTAAACATGTTTATATTATTTATAGGGCTATAAAAGAAAAAACAAAAACAAAATTTTTTTCTTCTTCTCTCATTTAACAGGTGGGTCGGCGCCCTAGCGCCCCCAGTGGCGAGCCGCCACTGGTCGGCTCCCAATAACGAGTAAACTCGTTGTTGGCGGGGAATGAGTTAAAGAAAACGTCCTGTTGGTCAAATAGCTCTCCAGCCAGAGTATTGCAATCAGACTTATGGTGTTCTTGTTTTGTTCTTGACTTATTGTGATGTTTCTTCTTGACTAGACACGTTTAAAGAAGACGTGTCCGGCCCATTAAATCAGTGCCAGCTATTAGACTGGGCCCGCTGTAGTTAGGCCAGCTTTCCATTACAACTTTTCACTGTGCGTCACGTTGTTTGTAGAGCTAAATCTATATTTTATATTATAGCCATGTATCCAATAACATTGTCAATTGACAGTAAGAACCTTCCGTTCATGCATAAAAGATTTTTTTTTCATCAATACGTTCCTGTTTTATACCGTGGTGATGAGTGTTATATCGGAATGATCTGGGATAATTCCTGCAAGGCTATTTATAAGGCGCTATATAAGCTAATAACGTTAAATCCATTGGCGTTTCGTCTCTACACACGACAGTTAAAAATCCAAGTACATATGATCGGTATCATGTTCCATCATGAATGCATGGAAGGGGGGGGGGGGGGGGGGGGGGGAAGTGGTTTCTGATTAATTGATTGCCAATAACGGTATTTGTTATTACCACAACATAGGCTGGATGGCTATTAAATCCTTGCACGATCAAGCTGAAATTGACGTCAAATTGCTCTTAACTTTGGCCGGTTGGATTCGAATACGAATTTTCCAATTATTTGATCGCCATCTGGTAGATCATAATGTCCATTGGCCCATGTCATAATCCTTTACTGCATATTGGGCATCCAAAAAGTATTCCATGCGATCGAGTGAAGTCCTCGCTTCAGACTAACAGAAAAGTCCGCCTGGAAAGATTTCAGTGTGACACCTGGTCTGCAACAGGGGTTACTGCATTCTCAAGACAGCACCACTACCAGGATCTGGCCGGTACTGCACCTTCAGACTCCCAATATGCCCTTTCCAGGCAAAATACAGCTCTGTGACAGTGAATAGGATATTAATATCGACAATATACGAAAAATGTACCAAAAATGTAATATTACGTGGCTGGCACCCAACGGTTGTCGGGCAAACACATAATATTACGTGGTTGGCCCCGAATGAGTTAACATGTGTTGCCGGGCCTTACAAATCAATTGTATTTGATTTAGACTGAAACCATAACATTAAACTATTTCTAATAACTATGATCAATTACACTGAAGTCCAATAACATCAATTGAATCAGCACAATCAGTAATTTGAGTCAGGGCAGTAGGCCTACCTGTGGAGTGCCCTTCTGAATAAGTGTGTTGGAAATCTGTATTCAAATAATTAACTGTGAAATAAAACAATTAAGAAACAATTCTCTCTATGATCTTACTTAACCCTTTCACTGCCACACTACAGAAGGCTAACCCTTTACTATCACACTACCGACGGGTAAAGGGTTAACCTTCTGTAGCGTGGCAGTGAAAGGGTTAACCGGCTGCCGTGTGGCAGTGAAAGAGTTAACCCTCTGTGTATTGTCGCAGTGAAAGGGTTAACCGTTTGGTAGTGCGTGGTGAAATGGTTAAAACAGGTAACTGACTAACTGGATGGCTATTGGTACAAGAATAAATGGTACACTTGCATTCTTGGACAATGTAATAATCTTGCCTATGAGAGAGCTTCTGGCTCTACCGCCATAGTAAGGCTACACAGCAGGTTGGAGTACACGCCTACTGATGTCAGCTAATATGAAATAATTAGGGATGTCCCGATCACGTGATTTTCAGATCGGAATCGAAAAGACAAAAAAAAATCTGATATATTTTTTTTTGTGCACCACTGAGCTTTATTTTTTTGTTTTGAATTTTGATCCAATGCTGCAATAAGTGGAAAAAAAAGCCATATCCATGTTAGATATAATAGATAGTTGGATACGGTTAAATAAAATAAAAAACTGTAAGGGTCAACTTGATTGCATTTTCTTCTTTTCTTAATGCATTGCCGAAAGATCGGATCGGGAAAAGTCGGTATCGGCAGATACTCAAAATCACATGATCAGGATCGGAAGCAAAAAAATGCGATCGGGACATCCCTAGAAATAATACCAATTTCAAGTTTAATTAATTCAAACAAGGCACCTTACCTGCTGACCCTATAGCAATGCAGTCACTAATTGTAAGGCATCACCATCTTTACAAGAACCCTGGCCAGGTGCAGGCAAACAAACCTATACAAGGAATCAGTTTTATATCTTAGCATCAGAGGTCGTTTTCTTTTTAACTACCGGTAGTCATTAATCCATGGCGACCTCCGTTTTCATAACACCTTGAATCAAATTACTGTATCGCCTCCACTTTCTCATGCTTGAATGAGCCATAATTGCCATTTAAGTGGGGCAGAAGTGGAGTGGGTTGAGATCATCGTTTTGCGTCTCACTTCAGGGGGGAGTGGCCTAGAATAGACGTGATCAAACTAGTCAGAGTAGACAGGGCCCCTCATTCTGTGACGTGCAAAGCTAGAATGTTTGCAAGGACCTTTTTGTCTAGTAACTTTTATTATGGAATAGAACTGAAGGTGGTCAGGGAGTGAAACAATTTCATCTGTCAATTGTGCAATCAGTGTATAGTTTGTCTAGATAGAATATACAGTGTACCATGTTTACAAATCTAATACGGTTGAGCTGGGAAAAACAAGCATCTCATGTACATCTGCAATCATGTACATTTAAAAAAGCTGTGACAAATTAATCGGATTGGCTGGTGGATTCAGAAATTAAAATTGTATTTAACGATTCAGTTTTTGGGATATGAATAGAAAAATGGAACCCACTTGTAGCCTAATTTTACCAGCCTTTGGTTGGGAGCAATTACTTTTTCTTTAATCGTTGATCCTGCATCTTTATATATACAATTGTGTTGTAGGTATGAAGTCTGATGGACGACTTAACTTAATGACCTTTAGGGCAATGAAGATTACCTTCAGTAAATGTGCACTTATGTAACAAAACGTTCTACCACCCCTGGTGCTACATTAAAACAATTACCTTCAGGGCAATAAAGATAGTAACAAAATGTGACCGTCCAGCAACATTAACAATTACAACACACAGATAATGAAAAACAGTCATTTTATTTTATTTTAAAAAGTCAAATTGTTATAAGGGTAAAGAAGAAAAAAAAAATATTAACTTTAGAAGCTGGCACGGTATGTTACAGGAGCTGTGAAGAGCAATTGCAGTTCATTTTAAGGGCCACTGCCACCAGCACCTTTGCAGATAAAACTGGCAAAGCTCTATCAAAAGTGAAAGACAGGAGCTGAAGTCTGGCATAAACTAGAGAGCCGTCAGCATAATTGGCAGAAATGCAAAATGAGGTTAAGAAAAAGAGTGGCAGAGCTCCAGGATATTATGGCAATAAATGGCATTTTATTATCAACCGGCAAACAAGTGTCTCACTCACTACCAGAAAAAGATGGCTATGAAATATGCCAGCAGACTGGCAAAATGTAAAGGGAACCATCTTTACAAAGAATCCCCTTTTGATACATATAAAAACAGGAGGAGGCTCGATTAGTTTAGCTAATTGTGGCGTTGTGTCCTGCCTCACATCAACGGGCAGTATTCATGGTGAAAAATGTCTTAATATGAACAGGATGTAAAGGCCCTTACATTACAGTACGCCTAGACATTATAGTTTAAGGGGAGGTAGAATAGAAAGAAAAAAGGGGGGAGGGGGGGAAAGAAACTAAGACAAGCACTTTTGTAACAAAACATTCTACCACTCGTGGCGCTACATTAAATCTAAACCAAAGAGAACCAATGAGACGAGCGGTGGTCGGCTCGAGTTCCTCAGTCTGCTTCCTCCTCCTCAGACTCGTCGGACTCTAGGAAACACAAGACATGCACAGGTCAGCTTCATGCACAAGGACCTTCCTGCTCCTCTCAGACACGTAGACCATTTTCAAACATCCCGTGGACTTCAAACGTCTGGGGGTGCAAGAGTTTAGAAAATGTACACCTCTAACTCCTAAAACACAATTCACGTGTGATTTCTATGATACTGTAAGGCTCAGTTTAAATTACATGAGTAATGATGTCATCAAGTGACAAATCCGGGAGGTGTTGCATATAGTGAATAATGGAACAATTTCTAGGACACCGTGACCGTACCGACTTTACTGGGACGTGATTCAGAGCTGTAAGCCATACATTTAAATGAAACGAGGATTAAAAAAGAAAAAAAAGAGGACAGGACAGTTCAATTGAAGATTTGGGTTGGTGTTTAGTCAGTGTGACGCATGCTGATAAGAGGACTGACTTGAGACCAGTTTAATGAAGATTTGGGTTGGTGTTTAGTGTGACGCATGGTGATAAGAGGACTTATCATACTCATAGCCAAGCTCAGGGACCTGGGCTTGGGCTATGACCTCTGCCAGTGGGTCTTGGACTTCCTGACTGGCAGACCCCAGGTGGTGAGAGCAGGCAACTGCACCTCCTCATCCATCACCCTCAACATAGGGGCCCCCCAGGGCTGTGTTCTGAGTCCCCTCCTCTACTCCCTGTACACACACGACTGTGTGGCTCAGCGGAGTAGCAATACAATCGTCAAATTTGCTGACGACACAGTGGTGGTGGGCCTGATCTCTGCCAACGACGAGAGGGCCTACCTGGAAGAGGTCAAGGCCCTGGCGGGATGGTGCCAGGAAAACAGCCTCTCCCTGAACGTCAGCAAAACAAAGGAGATGATTGTGGACTTCAGGAGGTCGGGGGTCAAGGACTACAGCCCCCTCAGCATCGACGGGGCACCGGTTGAGAGAGTCAACAGCTTTAAGTACCTCGGAGCCTACATATCCGAGGACTTGACATGGACCACACACATTAACAGTGTTGTGAAGAAGGCACGACAACGCCTCTACTTCCTCAGGCGCCTAAGGAAGTTCCAAGTCAGCCAGAAGATCCTTAAGAACTTCTACTCATGTACAATAGAGAGCATCTTGACCGGCAACATCACCTCCTGGTTTGGGAATAGCACTGCACAAGACCAAAGCAGACTACAAAGAGTGACACGTTCAGCCGAACGCACAATTGGAGGGGGGCTCCCCACCCTCCAGAACATTTACTACAAGCGTTGCAAGGGCAAGGCTAAGAGAATCATTAAAGACTCCAGTCACCCGAACAACTGCCTCTTTGAACTGCTGCGGTCAGGCAAGCGATACAGGAGTCTCAAGGCGAGCACAGAAAGACTCAGAAGAAGCTTCTATCCCCAGGCCATCAGGCTGCTAAACGAACAATGAATGAACACTACACAACAACAACCACCAAACGCACATAGCACACACATCCACACGCACACACTCACTTTAAACAAACACACTGTAGCACCCACTCCACACACTTATAGCACACACCCACTTTAAACAAACACACTGTAGCACCCACTCCCCACACTTTATATTTATGGATGAAGGATTGCACTACAACTCGTACACCTTACTGTAAATTGTACCTAAAATTGTACCTCATCCCATTTCTGCTTTGCACTAGATAGTACTGTACATTAGTACACTGCATAGTATTGTGTATTGTATATTATATGGTAACTCAGAACATTGTACATATGTCTATACCGAACACTGTGACCTCATTTTCTTCTTCTAAATTCATGCTATATTATGTTATTATGTTATTTGATACTATCTTGTCTAGCACAGTCTCTGGAGCGTAACAGTAAGAAGCATTTTGTATGAAAGTATTCTGTACTTCTGTATGACAACTATTAAAGAACTTGAACTTGAACTTGAACTGACTTGAGACCAGTTTAACTGGTGAACTTCTATGGTCATAAGTCCACTAGACTATTTGTGCACACAATAGAGATATCTATGCATCTATCGACATGCCCCAGGAACTTCCCTCATTGATTCTCCACACTTCTCTGGACTTTCAGTAAACTGGCTCTAAGACCAACTCCCTCCCACCTCTTAGTGACATTGAACTCAATTGACCATAATCACAGGGCTGCCATTTTGCTCTTATGTCATGCTCAGGTTGGGACTCCATACTTTTCTCAGACCACAATCTCTCAACTGGAATAACCCCATGTCAAGCCCCGCCCTCGGAGCATGATATAAGAGCAAAATGTCCAGCGTGTGAATATGGCCAATGGGTGACGTTCCACAAAATATTCTCTGTTCAACAAGTTCAACCGAGAGCTCACCTTCCTCCGCGTTCTTCAGCCACTCGACAAACTTTTTCATCTGTTCGAGGAAAACACTCTTTCCTTTGGCAACGTGGGCCGTGGGCTCGGCGTACCACTTCAGGATCGCTTCCTCACTCAGGACGTCAGCTAGGAAAACAGAAAAACAACATTCAAACCACCGCCAGCAGCACAGATGCCTTGGCAGGTGCTTGTGAGTCACACAACAGGTTGATCGGTCATCGATCAAGACAGAATTTCAGCTATAATCTCTTTATCCATCTGGGATAATTCACTAATAAACCCACATATTCAAGTTTCAAGTTTCTTTAATAGTTGTCATACAGAAGTACAGAATACTTTTGTACAAAATGCTTCTTACTGTTGCGCTCCAGAGACTGTGCAAGACAAGATAAGTATGAAATAAAAACATAGTAAAATTAGAAGTAAAAAAAAAAGGAGGTCACAGTGTTCAGTTTAGACATATGTACAATGTTCGATGCAGAATAGACGTAGTTACCATACAATATACAATACTGTGCAGTGTACTAATATACAATACTATATAGTGCAAGGCAGAAATGGAGAAATGGGACGAGGTGCAATTTAGGTACAATTCACAGTAGGTGTACGAGTTGTAGTGCAAATCCTTTATCAATAAATATAAAGTGTAAGTGTGTTTGTGTGATCTAAAGTGTGGAGAGTGGGTGCTGCAGTGTGTTGTTTGTTTGAGTGAGTGTGTGCGTGTGGGTGTGTGTGCTGTGTGCATTTGATGGTTGTTGCATAGTGATTATTGTTCGTTTAGCGATTATTGTTCGTTTAGCAGCCTGATGGCCTGGGGATAGAAGCTTCTTCTGAGTCTTTCTGTGCTCGCCTTAAGACTCCGGTATCGCTTGCCTGACCGCAGCAGTTGTTCGGGTGGCTCGAGTCCTTAATAATTCTCTTAGCCTTCCCCTTGCACCGCTTGTTGTAAATGTTCTGGAGGGTGGGAAGCCCCCCTCCAATTGTGCGTTCGGCTGAACGTGTCACTCTTTGTAGTCTGCTACGGTCTTGTGCAGTGCTATTCCCAAACCAGGAGGTGATGTTGCCGGTCAGGATGCTCTCTATTGTACATGAGTAGAAGTTCCTAAGGATCTTCTGACTGACTTGGAACTTCCTTAGGCGCCTGAGGAAGTAGAGGCGTTGTCGTGCCTTCTTCACAACACTGTCAATGTGTGTGGTCCATGTCAAGTCCTCGGATATGTGGGCTCCGAGGTATATTCCGAGATATTATCTCTCCATCAAATCAACTTCTTGAAAAACAGTACAAGCTCAGGATGTCGTCTACAGGTATCATCAGCAAGTTGAATTTACTTTAAGACCTTTTAAAAAGGGAGCAATTCACCAAAAAATTATGCTGGTTTTACAGACCCCCCTACAACCCTGCAAGCAACAATACCAGCAGCCATTGTACCGTTCGGAACGGGCTCGCTTTCTGAACGGCCACACACCGAACGGGGACTGCACTAGTATTCAGAATAGGGAATGCAAGCGATGACTGCAATTGACACTCATTCATTCATTGAGCGCCAATCACGAGTATAGTGGGGTTAACTCGCCATCGCTTGAGCGCCAGACCCGAGTATAGTCGGGTTTTAATCGTTATTTATTTTATTAGCGATATCCATTCATTTTCATCCATCCAACTTGATGTTATCGTTGGGAATGGGTCTGAGCTCGCAAAAGGGCAAATACCGCCGCCTATCGTCTGCCGGATGGTATTGCACATCATTGGATTCCCTCTGGCTGGGGCTGTGCATAAAAAAAAAAGTCCGGTCCAGGTTTTCCTTCTCGGGCATGCAGTATCGCTATGACACATTAACTGGGGACAATCTGAGCAGCGTGGATTATGTGTTTTGGATATATAACGTTGGATCAATAAACGCAATCAATATTTGGAATTCGATTATTTCTTTTGCATTACATCAGATACAAGGTAAGAACATTATATATAAATTTGATCGTTGATCTGATATGTATTTCTACGCGATCGACGCTGTATCTGTCTGTATGTGTGGCTGTTTTCTGTTGGGTGGGAGGAGGGGGGGGGAGCGGCGTGCCGGTCTGAACAACATTGCATGTGTGCACGATGAAGGACAATAATGATGATCTAGCGTTGATTTCAGGAAGATTCGATAATCAGCCGAAAAATGTCACCGTGTTTTGTGTATTCCACTAAAGGGCTATTATCGCGTCTTTCTCTGGAATTACCAGAAATCACCAAAACTATACTCTTATTCAAAACGGTATTAAACAGAAATGTACGGATGAAAAAACAATCAGTTTTGTACATGTTGACTGCAAGCAACTCACTGATAAATCGACGTGTATTAGACCCATAGCCATAATTTAAGATATATTTTAAGCACTTGCAAATCTCCCACTCCTCCCATTGATTAAAGTGGTGGCGCTCTACCGCCCTCAAGCGGTAGCGTCCAATGAGTTAACCATTGTGAAACAAACTCTGAAATGCAGGAGATTAACCCTTTCACTACCACACTACAGACAGTTAATTTTTCACTACAGGCGGTTAACCTTCTGTAGTGTGGTAGTGAAAGGATTAACAGGAGAACTTACTATTATCGGGAGAGCTCTCAGCTGGGGGGTTTGCAGCTGAGCTAACTAGTTAGCTACATACAGATGCAACAGCCAATCTCCTGAGAGTGGACAGTGGACATGAAGGACAAAGTTTGGGATCACGAATGACAAAAACCAAAAACTAACGTGATAACGAGGCAATCACCGATTTCACCCAAGATGGTGTTAATTTTGGACCCTGCTTATATCATTCAATAAATACATATTTAAGACTATTTAATGCTTTTTAACCTCTTAAGCCGGCTCGGCCTGGCATGGGGTGGAGATTTATTTATAGCCAAGAGTAAAGACCCTAACCCTATCGAAACAGCAGTCAAAGTGTATATTTTAAGCACTACATTTGTTTAGCAATGATTTTAAGTGTTAGTGTAATCAGGGTTCCCACGCTTGCCTTGAAATTTTTTTCCATACTACCTCCTGATTTTCCAGGTACCATATTAAGTAGGGATGCACGATAATTATCGGGACGATATCAGCAATTATGACGTCATACCGATAAACTCGATAACGTTATTAATAGCTCCGATAATTTAATATATTTTTTGGTAAAAAAAAATGCTGTGTGGGTGAATTGGAATGAAGTGCGTTTGTTTTGACTAAAGGCTCCTCCCGTTTTGTCAGTACTGTGCTACGACTGACAGCGTGTGGTTTAGGAACAGGGCGTTTTACACAAATCCAGCGATCCCTTACTTGGCTGTGACGTAGCCACGCAAGTTAACACTTTGACTGCCATGAAACGTCTTTTCACGTCATTGCTGGCCATGCTCAAGTTGCCGGGGGACGCTGTACAGCGTCCTTATATCAATATTTCAAAAATCTGCGATCGGATTCATATGTCCCCTCCGCTGGCCTGAGATCCACCAGCAGGACCCACTGAGCTCTCTGGCGGTTCAGGAGCGCCATCTGGTGGCCGATCGGCACAATCGCCAAACAGGATGTTGAATAGAGGTTGTCCTAGACGACCGTAGTACTTCCGGCGCTCGCTATAGGTCCCGCGACTCTGGCTCGTCACACTACACAGTGATCGATTGCCAATAACTCGATAAACAACATGATTTGGACGTATATACCATTATACAAGCTGGAGATGGACCGGGTAAATTTACATCCCATAATGATAAGATTTCAACTCGACGATGATCGCCCAACGGCGCGCGGAGACTGGGGTGAGTTTCAGCGTGTAACGTTACCGTCTTCGATACTAACTGCTATTATCAACATTTGACCCACATTAGATGATTGGTATAACGCTGCCCACGGAATTATAAACGCCCCCTAGCCCATCCGGTAAACATCAGATGACGTGTAGTAACTTCTAGAAGTACGTCTAGTTGGAATTTTTTATATCACGCTGATTGCCATAAAACTGTATTGCATCATCAATATAATGCATTTGGGGCTATAGATCACGTTCTGGAGAAAGCTGCAGAAAGAGATGAAAACATACTTATACATTAGACCATACTTTACTATGAATATGTGAATGAAAAAGTTTAACGTTGCTACACAATGAACAATACATATAGGACTTTGAATGGGCCCTAATAATGGCAATGTAGCAATAGAATTTAAAAAGTTATAGCCATGCAAAGAAGGGGTACTTCTCCATAGACAAATAGAGCCGGCAACCTATGGTATATCATTAATTTAACCCAAGGCAACCAAAGTGTTAACAACAAAGATGGCCGCGTCGGTACTCGGAGTTTCAGAGTAAAAAGATCGCTTGCTATTTGTAATAAATGCAATGCAGACGTTCCAGAAGGAGGGAAAAGGGCAACAACTTGCAATACATCCAGCCCGACGGGTCATCTGCGGCATCACCACCGCCACGACGGACAGACAGACCGGCGCATGCAGTTCAGCGTCGCGGAGATCCAGCAGCTTGTCGATGTGCTAATAGCCTCAGCAAGCTAACGTTAGCTGGCTCCAGCAGCTTGTCGATCTGCTGGAGCCAGCTAACGTTAGGTTGCTGAGGCTATTAGCACATCGACAAGCTGCTGGATCTCCCGAATGCTAACGTTAGCTTGACTGGTTGCTGGCTAACTAATGAAGCTACTCGTCCCGGGAGATAACGGCGTTGCCTGGCTGGTTGTTGGCTAACTAATGTAGCTACTCGTCCCGTGAGATAACGCCGCTGCCTGGCTGGTTGCCCTTCTGTCAAACTTCTTTAATTTAGCAAACGATGCTAATGATGGTGATGCCGCAGGTGACCCGTTGTGGTGGTGATGTGTCCACTCAAAGCCTCTTTATCAAGGCTCCGCTTTGAAAAAAGAAGAACAAAAAGCTTTGAGCGTCTTAGGTTGGATGCACCACAAGCTGTTGACGGATTGTGAATTTTCATTTGGAAAAATAAATATGGTCACTTTATCAGTCAAAACTGTTGTCTTGGCTTTTGTTTCTGTTGTCTGGTTAGGTCACATTTAAGTTGGTGTTAAGTTATTGTCCTGGGAAGTCTTTTTATGTATTATTATTGTATTGTGATATGTTTTGTTTCATGTTAAAAAAAAAATGTTTGATCAAAAAAATATATACATTAAAAATGTTTTATAATACAATAAATATCGGTTATCGATATCGGTTATCGGCTTGAGGAGCATACATTTATCGGTATCGGTGTCAAAAAAGCAATATCGTGCATCCCTAATATTAAGTGATGATCTATAGCAGCGGTTCCCAAACTTTTTTGGCCGTGCACCCCCTGTCACCTCCCGACCTAGCTGACGCACCCCCCAATGGGTTTCCGATGCACCGAAGGGAAATTCTTGGCCGAAAATGATTAATATAAATATATACCGTAATTCCTCTAATAGTAACCGGGTCTCAAATACAAGCCGGGTCTCTATTAACTCTTTCAGTGCCACTCACGAGATTTCTCATGTTTTTTTATAGGTGGTTGCTAGCCACTCACGAGATTTCTCTGATTTTTTTTTTTTTGCGATCTGAAAAATTATTGCATCACCCGAGCCTACCCGAGTATTGCCGAGCTGCGCCGGTGATCACTGTGGAAAAAAGCGCCCCCTGTCGTCTCCCAGATGACATAAGTGATTTTGGAATGGACTCAATGAAAATGAAATGGGGAAAAAAATCCGGTACTCCACATTTTCCAGTTCACTGATCCAGCCGGGGTTACTAGAGTTCATTCTGGAGCCTCAGATCTCCGCGGATCATGGAGAACCACTGTGTCGCGTTGGATCCATACACGTATCGATTTTTTCGAATGGTGATCAGGAATTGGAATATACCAGTTGGATACCATCTGATGTCAGGTAAGGACTCTATGTTATCAGTGGTAGGATAATCAGAGTAATTTTGATGAAGTTATAAGCTGTTTTGTGAAATCTCTTCTTTCGTTTTCACTGTAAAAGTCCGAGAGGAAATCAACAAGGCGATTGTCCGCGCGCGGCCGTAATGTGCGTGCGTGCACGTATAATATTGATCATCTAGCGTTTATTTGAAAACGATTCATAAAAAGGCCGACGAATATCAACGTTGTGGAATATTCCACTAAAAGACGATTTTCATAGAATGCTCCAGAATGAGTTGTTTTTTATATCAAAACGGGGGCTTTTCTAACTGCTCTGAAACGGCAACGACGCGATAAAAAAACAATCTGCCTTCACAGCACTGTCTGGAACATAGTCTTTGATAATGCGATGGGCAGATTAGACACATAGCCATAATTTAAAACATAGATTAGGCGATATTAACGTTAACATTGGCGCGGATGGTGGTATTCAAGCGGTAAAATGGAAAACCAGGCATGGCATTTAAAGAGTTAATGGCCGGGTGCGCTCTTGAGCTAAGCAATTATAAGGCGGCCTCCTAATACAAGCCGGGTTACTAATATACTGAGCTGCATACTGAGCTAGTTACTTGATTTCACTTTGAAAACGTTGAAATGACCAGTGACCACCTGTAATTGCACTGTTTACTATTTCATACAGTACTTGGTTTCAATAAATGAACCCAGTACATTTGACTGGGTTCAAACTGACACAAAATGTTGATTTATTCATTATGATCAGTTTGAAAATTTGAAATATAGGCCTCCCTCTTATACAGGCCTCCTCCTAATACAAGCCTGGTACCCGCTACAGTTGAAACAAATACAAGCCGGGGTTACTATTAGAGGAATTACGGTATATAATGTATTTCTTTTTTTTCAGCTACCCGATTATGGCGAAAGACATGATTATGGCAAAACTTTACTTAAATAATATTTTATGGGCCCATAAAACATTTATTCAGCACTTTTGAATGCATACATTAATTCCAGACTGACTGCTGAAAGATTGCACTGCTTACTAACTAACGTTGATAAACCCAGGTTTACCACACAGTTAAAACACAGCTACTTACATTTGAGGATAAACTTGCATAAGAAGTTTCACTCAAGTTTCACTGTAGATGCCAAGGCTCCCTTGGCTCACCAAGTTGCCTGCATCAAATTCCAACATACCATATAGGATGCCAAGAGCATGCTCTACAACATGGGATCATCCATTTCTATCTGCAGTAAAAGCTGTTCACATGTAAAGGGTTTTTATAAACTCATGTTAATTCTGTGCTCAAGTTAAATTTTATTACACATCATCCAATAAGATTTTCCAGGACAACCGTTTCTATTTCCATGTAATTGGTCACTTTTGCTCAGTTTCCATGCCTTTCCATACCTGGAAAATGAAAAAAATGAATCCCATGTTTTCCAGGTACCGTGGGAACCCTGGTAATATGAGCTTATACAAATCTCCATGCATATCATCGGAAATCTGAGGATTTAGACGAGAGGACAGGATGCAGTCATGAAATCGTTGTAGTCCTAAAGAGACTAGGGGTGTAACAATGCATCGATCCTAGGGGTGTAAAGGTACACGTATCTGTACCGAACCGCCGAACAAATACAACGGTATGTTAACCACTAACAACCGCCCACCGGGGGGTGTTTTTTTCACAATCTAATATATTTTTCTCTTTTTTTAACAAATCAATTATTAATTTCAATATAGAATATTCGTTGACAGCCCTACAAGTACAATTAGTTACTGCACACTACATCACCCCTGAGTGGAACATGGAAAGCCAGACTTTCCCCCACTGTACCGAAAACCCGTACCAAACCTCGACTTCAAAACAGATAGGGGTGTAACGATGCATCGATTAATCAAAATGCATCGATTCTAATGTGACGATGCAACTGCATCGATTTGAAAATGTTAGGTTCGATTATAATCTAAATGAATCTAAATAAAAAATGTAAAAGAAGTGTGTATTGTTTTTATTGACCTATAGTCCATTCATGCTGAGTGAATCAGTTCACCCAGTCACATTTGTGTATTCAACATTCTTTTGGGGAATTAACAGATAGAAAACGAATCGAAGTCAAATGAAGAGATTTCATGATGCATTGAATTGTTGCCTGAATAATCGTAATCGAAATTAATCGTTGTGAGGTCGCATCGTTACACCCCTAAAAACCGAGGTACATACCGAACTGTGGTTTTTGTGTACCGTTACACCCCTAATCGATCCTAAGGTGACGATTAAACTGCATCAATTTGAAAATGTTCGAATCGATTAGAGTCACAATTTTAATGTGTGCGTGTAAGCAGTTTGGCCAAAATAAAATACGTAATTTGACAACGTTCTGAATGAAAAGTTGACGGCCATTTTGTATTTTCAAGCTGAATTTCTGCGCCACACGCATTACAAAAAACGCTGTGGAATACTCATTTTCCGTAGGATTTTTATAAACTTTGGACCTGTACTACCGGTACATAAGACTTCAGGCTATGGAACAGTTATATTTTCCAGCTCCTACCTCTCAGCTGGAACTTAAAAACGGGCATCTGGCAACCACTAAAACAGACATGCGAGTACACAAAATATTTACTTCAGTGTGTTGTTACTCTTATTTCATTAGCACTCAAAGTGATTTTTCTTTATTGTTTAAGAAAAGGGAAAGGTGGTTTTAGACAACTACAGTACTACTACTGTACTCTAACTGTAAAGAGTAAAACTCTTGAATGTTTCTGTACTGGAGGTGTACAGTATTTCAATCCCTGAAAGGATTATTTTTCTAGAAGAGCAACACTAGCCAAAACATAGGCATTGTATGCATAAAAGGGGCGAAAGCTAAAGTTAAGTGACTGTTACTTTTGTAGCAGTAGTTCAATGCCTTTTTTGTTAGGCCTAGTTGTTGGCTACAACTTTGCCACAGTAGGCATTAATCACTTAATACATCAAATGTCTGAAATCTAAAATCTGGCACTTTCTGGGAATAAAATAGCCTAGAAAAATAACGTGTCTCAATCTGGTAAAAAGTTGTGGTACTAAATCCAGATTGAAATTGGAAAGAGGAGATTTGGCCCGATCCATAGATGTATGACTTGGCCATAATAAGGTAATTTATAGGCCTGATATTCTATATTCATATTGCATGTGTCCGGAATCTCCGGATGGCAAAATTCAATACTGCATCTACAGAAAACCCTGTAAATCATCTGCCCTTTGTTCATCGGCTTAGATCTTTAGTACACTTGATACCAAGGAGGTGCTTTTGGTCAATGCTAGCAGGGTGTTATTCACTGTCAAAGATGGAGGAAAAGAAACGAATAATAATAATTTATATTCTCCTTTGGTTAATTACAATTTACTCAAGCTATATTTCGGACACTGGGAATACATTCCCTGTGGCCCCTAGATACCAAGAACATGCAAATGGACCTTGTAGAAGTGGAGCAATCTTCCATTTACTTATGTATTTTTAGGCGGATTTTCATAAAATAGGGCTAGGGCTCAAGAGGTTACCGGTATTCACATTTGTCGTCTCAGACATTGTTGCCAGCTAGTGGAACTTCTTTTGATATAAAAAAAAAAAATCACCAATATCTTCTATATTCCAACATAGTTGTGTGATGGAGCAACATGACGACTTGACAAAAAAAACACTTTACCTTTGTACAGCAACACCACAATCTTCTGGAAGGCCTTCATGAAGTGGATGTTGTCATAGCAGTAGTCCTGGATCTTCAGGAGGAGGGTGACTTCAGACTGGCCCTGGGAGGTGAACGCCTTCAACAGAGGACTGTATTGCTGAGGATGGAGACCCAAAGAAGAGGGTTGCATATGAGTTTAGAGTCCCAAGGGCCGGCGACGCTGTTCTGTTGTCTGTCAGTCTACGTCTGTTTTGATTTTCTATTTAATTTAATTTCTCAATGGAGGAGTGTCCACTTGTTGGGACAGGGCTGATGATGCGTCCGTCTCTGCCAGATTTGTATCCCGTTGTCACGGGGCATGAAAGGTTCAGAGAGGTTGACCTTTTTAGGACCCGACGGATACATCACTGTCCCGCTATGTTAGCCAAGCCGCAGATTCTGCGAACGCATGATTAGCCTATGGACAGCAATACCTTACGTGTGTTCTCTCTCCCGTTTTGTGATGGATCAGTGTGGCCGCTCCCTCATGGCAAAAATGCTCATTCATGACGGAGACGGGCACAGCGGGCACTCATCTAAACTGGTCTGTAGGAAGAAGGGCAGATCAAACGCATACAGAGGGTGGAGAAACTGGCGTGTGTGTCTACGTGAAAAGCACCAACTGCAGATGCAGCACAGTATGATCTGTGAAAATAAACTGATAATGCTCATCCCTACAAAGAGATTAAAGTTGCTGAAAAGGTGTCCTTGTGTAAAGAAATCCTTAATTTACTTGCTAGTCACACGATTCCGTCAACTAGATCAATCGGTCTTCGATTTTAAAATCGGCAAACCCGTTAACCACTTACCGTCTTCTCCAAATGAAGGCCATAATGTAGAGGAACCTCTTTAAAATCAAATGCTTTTTTAAAGACCAAAGCATATTTGTGAGTATTATTGCGATACCAGATATGTGCTTAGAATCTTCAGGACATAAAACTCATTTGACAGGGAAGGGGGATTGGCAAAGAGGAGGGCAACCCTAACGGTATTACAAGTGCTCCGTTTTCTTGGTAACATACATTAACTTCTAGGAGCACATGCTACAAATGTGTAGGGGGCATGCAGTACACATGCTACTTCTACCCACAGGCGGTCAGGATTATGAAAAGACTGAGCCCCCGCCCACATAAAGCTTCGATTTGGACAATGGACTTTTAGACAGATTATTTTATATGCATATACATGCTGCTCTGGAAACAGTATTTTTTTCTTTTTTTTATGTATGGAAGTACACAACTAAATCTTGAATATACTAAACAGGTAGAACTGTAGCAACCTGCTCAAAGCTTTCCTCTTCAAACCATGTGTAGATCTCTTCGCACATGGAAAAACATTTAATAAAATAATGACCATTCCTCCATTCCACCCATGAGTACAAAGACGAGGCGGAATGGAGTTACACCAGGAAAAGAAAAAGGAAAAGAAGCCTTGAGATTTCACTGGCGAGTGAGGATCCTGGCGAGTTGTGTACTCTCTCTCTCTCTCTCAAGAGGCTGATGGCCCTGCGGTCAAGTGTTGGGGCAGATGGGGGCCTCTCTAGGTCTACAATAATAGTCATGCAGTAATGTTCGGTATAACCGCCATATTGAATAAATAAATATATATTTTTGCCTAGGCTACATGTAATGATATTTTCAGATGGTGCTAGATGTGTAGCCTAATACAAATTTTTTTTGGACACAGCTAAACTGAATCTTTTGCCCAAATGTTGGTAGAGTTGGATCAACTACTAGACATTTTAGAAGAAAAAAAAATGTAATATTCTGATAATGTCAAACTGTAATTACAGAGAGCACTACGGAGCCCACAACCTCTCACCTTCAAGTGTTTGATGGCTTGTTCAGTGACCAGCTCCTCTTTCTTGTTCCACTCCACAGTGCTCATCACACTGGTCCAGATGATTCCGATCAGTGTCTGCTCAAGGATGGCACTCTTCTTCATTTCTTCCCTGACGTAGGCAATGATCTGAGGACACCAAAGACATGGGTAAAGTAGGCAAGTTGCTTGCAAAGCATGCACTGTCTTTTTCTGGCCATGTCAAAATATACAGATATATAAACACACGTACAGACTAGAGCTCGACCGATACTGGATTCTTTGGGCCGATGCCGATAAGAGTAAAAAAGATTCCCACAGCTATATCGGCTAGGGGTGGAACGGTACGCATTCAAACCGTGTACCGAACAATACACACATGCCCCAAACCGCGGAGGTCGTACCGAACGGTACGCATTCAAACCATACACCGTTTGGTACGACCTCCTCGGTTCGGGGCATGTGTGTATTGTTTGGTTATATAACGTTAGCCTCGAGCTAGGCTAATGTTACGTTAGCTACGAGCTAACTAACTTTAGCCGCAAGCTAACCAATGTTAGCCGCAAGCTAACTGTGGAAATGCTGCGTCTCTACTTTCCGTAGCTCCATTTCTGCAGACCACTCTCTGATTGGTTGAGCGAAGCCCCTCTCTGATTGGTTTAGCTCGTCACGCGGTAAAAGGCGGATGTAATGTTATCATATCAAGATAAAAAGAAATTTACTACCAGATTCGCGTATAACGTTATTTCGCGGTTTATTCATAACGTTATGCACATTTCACAACACAGCCAGCCGTCAGAAACTGTACATCGTAACGTTATATAACATAATGTTATGTTATTTCGCGGTTTATTCACATAACGTTATTTCACGTGACAAGTTCAACACAGCCCAGCTGTCAGAAACTGTACATTGAGGGGGTTTGAATCACTGTTTAGCATTTACACTCCCCACTTACTGTAACTGTACCATGACGCACTCCCCACTTACTGTAACTGTACCATGTTCTACATATAACCTCATCTCATGCACCTTGTTGTGTGATCCTGTTTATTTTTCCTCATTATTATATTCAGAGTTAATTATATTGTTTACACTGTCTTTCTTCTATTATAACCCTGCCCATTTGATGTTCCCAAATCATATTCAGAAAGTATCAGAGATTCTATTGACCAAGGAATTAGTTATTAGTAAGACACAACATTTCCGTAGCAATCCGAAGTGACATTGAATGAATGAAAACTAAAAATTAATATAAATGTTATATTGTAACCGTCTAGTTACACATTGGTTCCGAAACATGCACAGGCTGCAATTAAAACTTTGAATCTGAGAGAGCTCTGGTCAGCGAAGCCGGCGATGCGAGCGATTATTATTGGTTTTTAATGACAAACCAATTACATAATCCAACATATGTGTAAAGGCACACAACATATTCCAGTTAACGGTATATTTTTTTAATGATTCGTTATGGCGTAATCAATACTTCCATGCGTATAAATTGCGTTCGCGACGTCCACGTTTTGGGGTATTCATCAGAAAACTCAGATCCGGGATTCGGCTCCCATCCGTCGGGCAAGAACTGGGTTTTCAGCCTCTCTCTCTGGAGCTTAACAGAGTTTCGATTCCTGGCTAGAGGAGCTTGCCGCGGCTCATGCGCATGCGCGCGCTCGGCCAATCAGAGAGGGGTCTGCAGAAATGGGCTCAACCAATCAGAGAGGGGTCTGCAGAAATGGAGCTACGGAAAGTAGAGACGCGGAAATGCTCAGAGAAGTGACTACACGACACCAGTTCGATTAGTGGGGAAGGGGGGTATATTGACGAGGCTTGACAACAGAGGTTCAAAGATAACTGGGGGGGGTTTATATTCCCCATTCCCTTGTAACATCTCCTTTTTTTTTTAAAAGATAACAGTTACAACTAGGGATGCTCGATATTGGCTTTTTTACCGATACCGATATTGTCAAACTCTTAATTTCCGATACCGATATCAACCGATACCGATATATGCAGGGTTTCCCCCCCCAAAAAATTGAATCATTTCAGGTAATTAACATTACATATCTCTTGTTGTGGAATTAACACAACATTATGCATACTTTTGTAATAAAATCAGAATTTGTTCTTACTTGCTTGCCTGGGTAAATAAAGGTTATAGAAATGTAATTTTCTTTTATTTAAACATTTTAATGCCGATATCGGCCGATAATATCGGACATCCCTAGTTACAACATTCCTTAGTGCAAATTATTATTAATACAAGAAACCCCATAAACGTCCTTATTTAAAACCCTAATCATCTTTTCTGTGACTTTTACTTTTTGATAAGAAAGTCTAGTGCTGGTTGAACATTATGCATACTTTATGTTGGCCTTGGTCTATAATGTGGCCACAAAAATGGAAAGGTTTAATAATTTTTTGTTTGCACTAAGTTAATACTTTGACAAATGTTGCCTATATTTTTCAGTCAGTTCGGTCTTTGTGTGCCAAACATTATTAAAGGATAACTCCACTATTTTGGGAAATTAGCTTATTTAACATCTTCCCTGGAGTTAGACAAGAAGATGCATACCTTTTTTGTCTCTGTGCGTGCATTTTAGCTTTGGGAATAGATGCTCCGTTAGCATAGCTTAGCTTCATCACTGGAAGTGAGGCAGGACAGTAGCCTTACAGTGCCTTACAGTGTATTGCAAGGTCTGACATTGACCAAACTTGATATGCATGACCTTGGTGGGCTCTAGGTCAACTCCTGAAAAGGGGGTCAATGTCAGACTTTGCAATCAAAAGTTAGGGGGCTAATAACCCTTGCCATAATTTCAGTGCGCCCCTAACTTTTGATTGCAAGGTCTGACATTGACCCCCTTTTCAGGAGTTGACCTAGAGCCCACCAAGGTCATGCATATCAAGTTTGGTCAATGTCAGACCTTGCAATACACTGTAAGGCACTGTAAGGCTACTGTCCTGCCTCACTTCCAGTGATGAAGCTAAGCTATGCTAACGGAGCATCTATTCCCAAAGCTAAAATGCACGCACAGAGACAAAAAAGGTATGCATCTTCTTGTCTAACTCCAGGGAAGATGTTAAATAAGCTAATTTCCCAAAATAGTGGAGTTATCCTTTAACACTTTCTATGCCACTCACGAGTTTTCTCGGAATTATTAATATCTCGTTGAAAGCCACTCACGAGATTTCAGATTTTTTTTCTTTTTTAGCGATCTGAAATCATATTGCATCACGCGAGCCTACGCGAGACTAGGGCTGGGCGATATGGCCTAAATATGATATCACGATATTTTCTGACCTTTCGGCGATACACGATACACATCACGATGTTTTTCTTTTTTACCCCAAACAATTCATTATGAGGCTTACCAAGACAGTATTTGAGTTTGCAAGCTAACATTAAAGACAAAATAAAATACCCATGCATTTAGCATTTTTATATTAGATTTAGATTAGATTATATATTGCATGAGATATTATATGATTTAGATATGAAATATGATGAATTGAAAATGGGGGACCCTGATGTAAACAAGACTAAAGTCTTTCTCTGGTCTGCATCCCCTTAACAATTGTATGTATTGAGCTGTACTGTACCCATTCTGCAATATGTTAAAGTTTTAAATCAATCAATCAATAAATAGCATTTTAGCATTTTTATGAAACTACTGTATATATGTATGTCTCTAAATGTTTTGATTAATTGAAAATGGAGGACCCTTATGTAAAAAAGCCGAAAGTCTTTTTCTGGTCTTCATCCTCCTGTACTGTATTGTACCCATTCTGCAACCTTTTAATACAGTTTTCATTCATTCATTCTGACGGAAACATAATCATTTTGATTGACAGTCGAGTCTGCCAATGACGTCACACCGCTTGCACCCGCCCTGCTGTTCTTAGCACCAATCGGCAAGCGTTATTAGTTTTTGACTCTGTGTGCTGAACATCAACAAAGCTACTAACGTTAGCTCCCCGCGGCCGTCGAGTAGGAGACCAGTGCTTCACAGGATGACTAAATGAGGCATAATGATTTTACTACAACGAATGTTATAATAAAAGCCTTTCCATACATCCGTCTGATTGAAAACTTTATTAACAGACCGCAGAATGGGCATATCTCAGCACAGGCTGAGATATGAACGAGTAACGTGTGGACAGATTGACGCGACACAATCCTCTTGGGCAAAACATCACGATATCCACGATACGTTGAAAAAGTGTATCGTTAATGAACTGTACCCGATATTTATATAATATCGTCATATCGCCCAGCCCTACGCGAGACTACCCTAGTCTACCCGAGAGCCGCCGGCGATCAGATGTGGAAAAAAGCGCCCCCTATCGTCTCCCAGATGACATAAGGGATTTTGGAATAGACTCAATGAAAATGGATGGGGGAAAAAATCCTGTACTCCACATTTTCCAGTCCACTGATGCAGCCGGGGTTATCAGAGTTCATTCTGGAGCCTCTCAGCCCCACGGAATCTTGTGTACTACTGTATCACGTTGGATCCATACACTTATCGATTTTTTCGAATGGTGATCAGGAATTGGAATATACCAGTTGGATACCATCTGATGTCAGGTAAGGAATCCATGTTATCAGTGTTAGGATAATCAGACTAATTTTGATGAAGATATAGGCCGTTTTGTGAAATGGGCTCTTTCGGTTTTACTGGAAAAATCCATGAGGAAATGAACACGCCGATTATCCGTGCGCGCCTCGAATGGGCGTGCCGTGCGTGTATGTATAATATTGATCATCTAGCGATTCATAAATAGGCCGACAAATATCAACGTTCTGGAATATTCCAGTAAAAGACGATTATCATAGAATGCCCCAGAATGGAAGGTTTTTTACCTCAAAACGGGTGCTTTTCAAAATGCTCTGAAACGGAAATGAAGCGATAAAAAACCAATCTGCCTTGACAGCACAGACTGGAAAAGTATTCTTTGATAAGCGACGGGCAGATTAGACACATAGCCATAATTTAAAACATAGATTAGGCGATATTAACGTTAACATTGAAGTGGACCGTGGCATCAAGGGGGTAAAAAGGAAAACCCGGCGTGGCACTCAAAGTGTTAAGGTATAGTTTTTAAACATGTGTGTATATATATATATATATATATATATATATATATATATACACATACACATCGTTTTAAATTTAAGAAACACTTGCACTGTCGAGCCCTGCATCGTCTTCTGTAAATAAAATAAAAATAAACGTATATCCCAACAGCCATACTGATTTTCTATGTTTTTATTTTGTATTATTAATTAATGTTCTCCATCTCATCTGTGGTGCGGAGCTTTCAGCACCACAGAAGATGGGACAGTTCCCATGGGCAGCCTGTGTGTGGATGGACAGCTCCCACCCACACAAAGCCCACTGAGGCAGCCGGTGCATGTTTGAGTGAGAGTTTATGGGCAGAATTATGAGTTATGTCGATGGCTGGCTGTGGACAATCTACTCTAGTGAACTATTCACGAAAAGATACATTTATCATCGAGTTTATAATTTTTTTGGTATAGATGCTTTCTGTGTGAAATAATGAATACCGTACTTTCCGGACTATAAGCCGCGGCTTTTTTCCCCATTTTTTTACCCTGCGGCTTATATAACGGTGCGGCTTATATGTGACTCGACGTGACCAAACTCGAAAATGTAAACATCTAAATATTGCTTTTTTGACTGCATTGAAAGGTTATTTATCTGTTCCATTATTTGCTAAACTTAATACAACTTGTAAATGAGTTAATGCTTGTTATTTGTCCGACAGTATTGTGTCCCAAAGCTAATTACATATGGTAATTAAACATTAAAACACCTGCGGCTTATAGTTCAGTGCGGCTTATATATGTACACATCATTCAATTTAGCTGCTGCGGCTTATAGTCAGGTGCGGCTTATAGTGCGAAAAGTACGGTATTTTAAAGTCTAAAGGCCTCCTCAAAATGAATCGTTAAAATAGGGCTGGGCAACAAGATGGAGATAAAACCATTATTGTGCTGCATGTCGTATTGCTCTCATTTTATCTTGTGTTTTAAATGCAGAGCACCCTTCCCCAAGCAGTAGTTTCAGCTCATAATGAAGGGACATTTCTCCAGTTATTTAATTTAAAAATGTTTGTATGTCTCGTAGAAGATGACGATTTGATATGATTGTGTTTAATAATCATGATTCCAATATCAACCAAAATATTCATTGGATTTTTGCCATAATCGAGCAGCCCCATGTTAAAAAGGAAAGGATTATTTTTATTTTGAGTGGAAAGGTCTACATTCCGTCTGTGCTACACCATGTTGAGATGACGCATAGCAAAACATTGCTCCATTTTTAGGGCCCACAAAAACTAAACAAAAAAAGGTTGAGAACCACTACAGCAGCCAACTGATGCGCTCGGCGAGAAGGCGGCGCCATGGCGAGGACTTACATCCTTGAACGGGTCCCCGCGCGCCACCTGCTCCTGCAGCTCCTTCTGGAGCTCCTTGCGGGAAACGATGGACTGCTGGTTCCGGGCAAAGTCTGACAGCTCCTTGAGACCATTGTCGGTGAAGTACTTTGAGAAGTGCTCACAGCTCCGCTTGTTGGCCGGGAATAGCTCCTGTAGCAATGCAGAAACAGAGAAGAGGGTTAGAAACACAACCAATCAGATAACTGAAATAGATAAGGGAGAGGTCCCTTCCTGGTAAGGCGTTGGGTCACGGGCTGTCAAAACAGCTTCAATGTAAAAAGGTAAACAGACTGCATTTATATAGCACCATTCTTCCAAGATATATAGCCTCATTTGATGTTTTGATGATGGTGGTGGCGAGCCCTGTCCAACACGTCTAGGACTGCAACCAAAGATCGTCATAGCAGGAGATGAGCCATAAAGTTGATTTATGTCTGCAAATGCTGTGTAGTGTGGATGCCTACTGTACATGAGTAGGGTGAGTAGCGTACATGCCATCACTGCTTTATATCTATTGACTCATTATAGCTACTTTATTATCTTGAAATAATATAACACCCGCCCATTACTATGACATCGTTTATCATTACATACATATCCATGCCTGAGATTTTTTACCGGCCAAGAATTATAAATAGCTTTTTTTTAGTATATCTCCATGTATTGTGTTTTATCTCTCCACGCTATGGTAGTGCGTGTGCCAGAACAGGAGATACGATTACAATAAATGTTTTATATATAGGCTATATACATATTTAAATCACCCCCCCTCGCCCCCTTTCCTCACTATTTGAATCGCAAAAACTAAACTAATTTCTCCTGTGCCTGTGAGCGTTTCCAGGGTTATTTAGCTTAGTTAGCAGCTAACGTTAGTTAAGGTTTTTACCACGACGCAGGCATACAGGAATAGTAAGGATATAAAGCATGTTATATGCATTAGAGCCGTTGCTCGTGGAGTTTCCATTGTACATAGAAACAGTGCGACTCGCAAGAGTTGTCACAGGGCTGAAGAGCGCTCATAGCTTCTAAAAATGTAAGGTGGGGGTATCGGGCTCTCACGAATAGTGGTTTAAAATAAGTTATTTCTATTTTTAACGTGATTCATTGCGCACTAGTTAGATTACACGTTGCGCATGTTATGACTTTGAACGTCTGCTATTTCCACCGCAAAAGGCACATACAAGTAAATACGATGCGTCGATCATGAATATGCAAATCGACAAAATGTCATGGATGTCATGAATGAGCCCTAAACACGTCAGTCCAAAATCCCCAATAGGTGTTCAATTGGGTTGACATCTGGTGACTGCGAAAGCCAACGCATACGATTCACACTCATCAAACCAGTCAGTGACCCCTTGTGCCCAGTGGACGGGTTAGGGATAGTACCCTGTGGATGGGGGTATTGTCATCCTGGAAGATACGACTCCCATCAGGATAGAAATGTTCTTTGTGACTGAAACTCCTGCCATCTGTGCCCTCTTTCAAAATCACTTAGATCTTTTCCTCTTGCCGTCATGATTTTAAAAGAATCGAGGTCAACTGGGCCTGCTCAGCATTTTTTACATGCCACAGAACAAGATGTTAATTGCTTAACTGCATCATGCATTCTACATTTCAGCATGGAAGCATCTGCAGTCGTTATTTCATGATTATAGACACTACACAAGCATTTTCTTTTTTATTAAATGTTTCTTTTCCACACAATGTGAAATGGCATGTCCTTGATGATGAAATATGCCACAGCATGGTTCAACTCTTTGGCTTGTTTTGATGAGGGAGCATATTTCATGGACTTGGCAAAGGACTCAACAATTACCGTACTTTTCGCACTATAAGCCGCACCTGACTATAAGCCGCAGCAGCTAAATTGAATGATGTGTACATATATAAGCCGCACTGGACTATAAGCCGCAGGTGTTTTAATGTTTAATTACCATATGTAATTAGCATTGGAACACAATACTGTCAGACAAATAACAAGAATTAACTAATTTACAAGTTGTATTAAGTTTAGCAAATAAGGGAACAGATAAATAACATTTCAATGCAGTCAAAAAAGCAATATTTTGATTTTTACATTTTCGGGTTTGGTCACGTCGAGTCACATATAAGCCGCACCGTTATATAAGCCGCAGGGTCGAAAAATGGGGGAAAAAGCCGCGGCTTATAGTCCGAAAAGTACGGTAGTTAAGCTGCAGTTGCAGCGGGACCAGGAGGTAATTTTAGGCTAAAAGTGAATTAAAAATAAGGTAATTAGCTTAATCCATGTCACACAGAGAGAGGGACCTGTAGCGGACTTAATGCTTTTAGAATATTTCTATTATTATTATTTTTCTCTTTTTTTTTTGCTTTTTTCCCGGCCCTTTTTTGAGGGCACTCCATCCACCCCCCCTCTTCGGGGGACAACTTTATTATTTATTATACGTTTTAACTATTTACAGTACAAAATTAAATAAAAAGTGTAGTAAAATAAGAAAAATATTAAAAAAAATATATTTCATTGCCCTCTCCGAGGGGGGGGGGAACTCAGACTAGACATTGACAAACAAATTACAACTAAGGACAATGAAGGACAACAACGAATACACATGACAAGGGAAAGGGGGGGCAGAGAGGGGAGTAAGTAAAGTAGCGGGTGAGGAGGGGGATTGAGAGAAGGGTGGGTTATGGAGTGGATGGCTCACAGGTCAATCTCCTATGATTAGGAGCCTAGATGATCCACAAGCAATTCCCAGATGTTATTAAATTGTGAGACTTCGATGTGATCCACGGTTGAGATTGTTTCCTGTGATATGTAATTTGAGAGAAGGCCCAACCATTGCCCAGTATTCAAATTGTTTCTTGTCTTCCAGTTTAAGAGGATAGTTTTCTTGGCAACAGCTAGAGAAACGAGTAGGGGTTTGGTGTTATGGACTAATACATTTATAGCAGTAGTATCCCCAAGTAGGCAGAGGGAGAGAGGAATGCCGCAGCTCATGACCCGGGATAGTGTATTGATGACGGAATTCCAGAAGTCTTGAACAGGTGGGCAGAGCCAGGTGGCATGGAAATAGTTGTCTGGGGTGTTGAGGGTGCAATGGGAGCATACATCTGTGCTTGCAAATCCCATTTGAAACATCCTGTGCTGTGTGATATGTACTCTGTGTAACACCTTATATTGGATTAATTGAAGGTTAGTGTTGTTAGTCATTGTGAATGTGTTGGTGCAAATTTGTTCCCAGGATACAGCATTGGGAGAGAAAGCCAAGTCCTGTTCCCATTTTGTGAAGGGGAGATGGAATATTAGAATATTTCTAATATTACTAATGAACTAAAATGGGGGATGAACTGTGCATGGGAATGTGCTCTGGTAACTTGCATCTAGGATTATCGTTTGTTTGGGTACCCCTAATGGAAAAGACAGATGTCGGCCATCAGTATGATACAGACACTCGAGCGTTGCGCATAGCCAGACCTCTCTCCACAGGAGATGTGATAAGGGAGCGTAAGCGCCAACGTTGCTACTGCTAATGGAAGACCGGAAGACGCAAATGGTGCATGGAGGGTATGTGGAGGATTGAAGCAAATGCTATGTCATATTAGAGGTGCTTCGTTGCTTGCATGAAATAGTCTTTGCTGTGGGTATTGCATTTTTGCTGTATTCAATCTTTTTTTTGCAAAGGTCAATCCTTTGAGCTCCCCGATTGATTGGGTCAAGTTTGACATTGGCTTAAGTAGATTGATTATTGTGGTCAATTGAACCACCAATTTGGATTTACCTCAACTTCAAGAAGATTTTTGGATTTTATAATATATATATGGTTTAAAATGGCAGACAAAGGGTTAAAGATTTAAGTTAAACGGGAGGTCCTAAAAACACAAGTTCGCACATTGAAGATGAAGTGGGGGGTGAAGTTAAAAGCGGGGCAGTGTATATTGAACTGTGAGCCCTCTGCATCACAGGGTTGTTCTCACCATCAGCCGGTTGTCCATGCCGACCTTGCGAAGGCTGCCAGCGACGGAGTTGATGTCCCGCTCATACAGCCAGGACTTGAAGAGTTTCACAGCAAAGGCTGCAGAGACACCTGAACAATAATATGACATGACAAAACGGGAATCAGTGAAGCTTGCAGGCCTGTTTGTCAGAGGGGAACAAATGCTAACAAGTTTCAAGTTCATTAGAGCTTGAAGTGCATTCAAAAGGTCCCAACCAAGAATAGGAAAAAATAAAATTTCAAACACAAACTGGAACACGGGAACAATGTAAAAATCTAGCCGCCGCAGGCAAGTAAGGGGCCAAACACATTATGCTCATTTGACCCGATTGAAATACAATAAGAATAATTCTATTGAGAAGCGTTTATACCGGTATATACAAATGCCCCCGTTAAAGTGCATGTTTTAGTGTGATTAAAGTGAACATTCATGACAAATAATGCATGAGTAAATACATTTACATACATTCCGGGGGGGGGGGGGTTAATTAGATTAATCGATAATTACTTAAATAATCATTAGTAGCAAGCAACTCTAACGATGGGAGAATTAAAAAGTATATTATTTGACAAGACTTATCTACACTCCTGCTTTGTGCAATTTATTTTCATGAAGATTGGACATTGCTAAAGCAAGATTTGATATGTACAGACCCATTAGCAGTCTAGTGTTTTCATGTGCTTGTTTACACCTTCTGATTGTGTAGGTCTGACAATACTCAGGGTATCTACATGTAACAGCAAGTCAAATGGAAGAATTACAACCTTTTAATGCCATTGCCAATTTTGCAATAAACATTTTGAAAATAGACAACTCTACAAAGTCAGTTCTCAATTATTCAGGGTTCTTACACCTTTTCCAAAGCAAAATTCAAGCACTTTAAGCTTTTTCAAGGTGCATTTTCAAGCTTTTCCAGCATCTTATGCGGCTATGGTAAATTAAATATTTAAAATATTATTTAAATGATAATTTTACTTCTTCCATCACATTAAATCAGGTGTTATTGTGCTATAAACAACCAAAATGATGTAGACTTGGCATCCTATATAACCTGGCTGAGCCATTATGAAACAATCACTCAAATAATCACCAGATAAAACTTCAATTTCAATAAAATATTTACGGAAAATGTGCAAAATAAGAGAACAGTCTTTGAGGTAGGCAGGCAATCAGCTCATTGAGCCTTAAAATGTATACAAAATCAAATCAACCTAGGATTTTTATATAACCCCCCACAGTGGTGGTTTCAGTTGGTACGTCCCAGCAGGGACCAGGATGTAAGCTATATGATGCCCATGTTATTGGTTGTGATACAGACGCACAGTTAGTTGATGCACGTTCTAGTCTCCTCTCTTGTTATTTCACACAAACAGCTACCCCTAGTAGCTGCCTGGCTTCTTATGTTGCCGACATATCCTACAGAACATTCCTTAAAATAGAAATAATTGATTTGCTTGTTAGCCATGTTGATCACAGCGAAACCACAGCTCCGATGCATAATGGTGTTAGCTAAACGAAACTAGTTTGAAGGTAAATTGGCTTTCAGTGTGTCAGAGCGAGCGCACTCAAGTTGTGCAGACTGGACGCTCTGACCGAAGAGTCAGTTTATCAGAGCGGAGCAGTGAATTTATTAACTCACCTTAACACTTTCAATGCCCAAAACGTCATATCACATTTTATCAGCCCAATGCCTGAACGACGTTTATTAGCGTTTTATTTTTTTATTAGCGATCTGAATTCATATTTCATCAACCGAGTCTCCCGTTGGTATGCAGCCCCTGTAGGAGCTCAGATGTGAAAGAAACCGCCCCTATCGTCTCCCAGATGGTAATGCACCCTTTTGCAATGGACTCAATGAAAATGGATGAGAAAAGAAAAATCCGGAATCCACATTTTACTTCTCAAGCATGTAACCCGAGCCGATCGGATTCATTGTGGAGCCTCAGAACAGCGTGGAATACATATGTACAGTATGTAGCGTTGGATCAATAAAATCGATCGATTTTTGGAATGGCGATCAGGAATTGGAATGATCTTTTTGGAGAACATCTGATCTGAGGTAAGGAATCTATTTTACAAGTCTTGGGATAATCAGAGTTGTATTCGCTGAGATCTTAGAGTTCGCCCTATGTGTGTGTGGGCGACCGCTTTGAGGAAATCAGAGAATCGATTTTTCAGATCGCCTATATAGCGTGCATACGTACACATATACTATCGATAATGTAGCGTTTATTTGAAAACGATTCATAAATAGGCCGAAAAATTACAACGTTTGTGTATTCTAGAATATTCCAGTAAAGGGCGATTATCATGGAATATTTATATTTTCCTTGAAAACGAGGGCTTTTCAAAATGCTATAAAACAAAAATGAACTGATAAAAAAACAATCCGCTTCGACAATGTTGACTGGAAAACGAGTCATTGATAAGCGACGGGCAGATTAGACACATAGCCATAATTTAAAACATAGATTAGGCGTTATTAACGCTAACATTGAAGTGGATGGTGGGCATTCAACCGGTAAATCAAGATTAAGCTTGGGCTCTGAAAGTGTTAATATACGGTGTCGCTTGTCGTTGTCAACATGAACAATAAACATAGCCGTCTGTGGCAAGGCTAGCTGACTAGCTTGCTAACGTCTTAAAAAAATTAATAAGAAGCTTGCTAACGTTACCGTCTGAAATGAACCCCTTGGCTCCCCTTCCGAGTGCTCCTGTAAGCCTACTTTTCGTAGTGTATTGGGCTACTTTTTAAGACTTCTGTGGTTGGGCGGGCCATGTTGAAGCCATCGATGTAGAATGCCTATTTCTATGGTGAAAGCAGGGGAGGAAATTAGGCCACTTTACTCGCCAATTGCGAGTATTTTTTACGTTTGGCGAGTAATTCATGAAGAGCACTCGCCAGTCTGGCGAGTATTAGTAATTACAAAACAAAACAAAAAAATCATTCTGCAATCTGCTGATTCGCTCACTGGCACAAACCGAACTCTGACTCCCCCCTTGATTCCTCCCATTTGCGCCACATAATAATCAGACCATAACCAATGAACATCATCGTTGTACAGATGCGCTCTAAGCTCCTCCAATGAACACTCATTTTCTAGAAGATGCCGCCCATCTAGGGGAAGTGGACAGACCACTGCGCGCAGACCTACAAACTCCTGCCACCGGCAGCCGGCTTGACAACGTAGACAAACTTACAAAAACACATCAGTGGATGAAAATAATTGCATGTAGAGTCGTCGCTTTCGGATATTAGTGCGGTCTGACATGGGGGCGAACAACAGCACGCGACGCGTCTCCTTCGAGTCGGATGAGAATGACAAGTCAACCAGCATTAGCCGGCTAGCTACCTAGCATGTAACAAGCTACCATAACGCGCATTCAACATAGTGGACGACTATACTGAGCGGCTTTGCTTAAATGCAGCCGAGTGACATTTTATTATTACCGGGGTTCCCCCCATATCACCACTCGCCCATATGCCCTTCACAACGGTGATGTTGTCATACTTGGCATTCAGAATACACCTGCTGAACCCCTAGCGTTGTCGATTCGGTTCCAATGTATTGTCATCTTACAGCACAAGTACAGTACAACCAGAATACATTTGGCATACAACCAGAGTGCAAATGTAACAAGTCAAGTTCAAGTTGTTTTATTTAGCTATTACATTACAGTGAAATGCTTGGTTCTTTCACTGCCCAACTCAGTCCAACCTAAACCAGCCATTACACTATGAATTGAAAATGGGGGACCCTGATGTAAACAAGACAAACGTCTTTCTCTGGTCTGCATCCCCTTAACAATTGTGTGTATTGAGCCATACTGTATTGTACCCATTCTGCAATCTGTTAAATAAAGTTTTCATGCATTCATTCAAGCCCAACCCAGTATTGATTGATTGATTGATTGATTGATTGAAAACTTTATTAACAGATTGCAGAATGGGTACAATACAGTACAGCTCAATACACACAATTGTTAAGGGGATGCAGACCAGTGAAGGACTTTCGTCTTGTTTACATCAGGGTCCCCCATTTCAGTCCTGTTTGCTTAATGCCTTGTCCACTTCCTCCACACTCCAATATGCCCTTCAACCCTGCTCCTGTCAAACCTGCTCTTTCCATTCCCTCCATCATGTCCCCCCTTTCTGATGAATATTTCCTGCACTTAAGAGTCAGACACACATTCCTAGTAGTTGAGCTGTGATGAATGAAAACTTTATTTAACAGATTGCAGAATGGGTACAGTACAGTACGGCTCAATACATGCAATTGTTAAGGGGATGCAGACCAGAGAAAGACTTTCGTCTTGTTTACATCAGGGTCCCCCATTTTCAATTCATCATTCAGTATAACCTAGACCAGCCCAACCCAGCATCTTTCACTGCCCAGTTCAGCCCAACCCAGTCCAGAATAGTTCCCTCTTTCATGTTAATATGTGATTTAATGATGTAATATTTTGAAGAGTAGAGACAGTGTGATTAATTTACTATGATTGAAAATCAATTTAGACGAAGACGTACAAAGAAGTAATTATCACAATTAGCGATTTTTTTTGTCTGGTAAAAAATCTGTTTGGCTGGTAAAAAAAATCAGATACTCGCCAGTTGGCTGGTAAGCCAAAAAGTTAGTTTCCTCCCCTGGGTGAAAGTAATTTAGATCCCAGCGGTGTTATTATGGGGATTCTCCGTTTCATAGCTTATATGTGGCTTTTAAAGGGGAACTATTTTACTATTTGGGCACTTTTACACAATTCCTGTGAGTCTATGGAACACCTCTTTTTTTTCTCGTTGTTTTGTATTTCTAATCAAGTACTCAAAAACAGCATTTTTCTACCTCAAGATCTCGAGCCGTTTTGAGGCTGGGCTCCAACCACTGTGTGGCCTGGTGCCTGAGTTGCCACATTATTATGCAGCTGAGACATCCGACATCACAGATCAGCACATTTTCAGATGAGTCAGTTCAGTGAGGGTGAATATTGTGAGAGGAGAATTGAAAGAATGCGCCAATATGAGAATTAGAGACATAGATCCTATTAATATAAGTCCATATAGCTAGGAAACAATGCTAAACACTGAAAAAGGCCATTTATAAGATAGTTCCCCTTTAAATAAATAGGTAAATGCAATCCTGTCGTGTTTAGCCTACAGGCAGTCTGTCATAATGAATCAAGTCAACTGCATCTTGTAGATTGAACTGATGATGGCTCCACATGATGCCAAATGGCTGCATTTAGATAGTGCTTTTATCCAAAGGGCTTCTCACATTTTACCCATTCACTCACACTCTAACGGCGGAGGCAACCATGCAAGGTGCAAACCTGCTCACCAGGAGCAATTAGGGGTCAAGTGTCTTGCTCAAGGACACTTTGACACGCTGCCCGGGAATCGAACCGGGATCCGCCGGATTACCAGACGACTGCTCTACCTCCCGAGCCACTGCCGCCTCCCGAGCACTGCCTTTTGACCCAATTATTGGTGGAGTTAGACTATGCTAATAATATGTCTACACTACTATGCACTATGAACATCTCGACTTGAGGATTTGAAAAGGAGAATTCGGAGAGAAATGGGTAATTTAATACTAATAATGAAGATATTTCAGCAGCGGCTTGTGTTTTCACCACCGGTCTTTGTTGGGAGTGCGAGCTCTCCGTTGACCACTTTTGCAATAATTAGTTAGGACAAGTTTCGACTTAACCCTCAGAATCAGCAGCGGTTTGATATAGAGCTTTGTATATGTAATGCATACAAAGCTCCGTCAATTGAGCTAGGGCTTCATAAGCAAAAGCTCTGCCACTACGTCACCATTTAGACCCTTGACATCTGGAAACTGCCAACGTCAAAGAAAAAGTTGATTAACCTGAATAATATTGCAGGTGAACAAACTCCCCAAGTGACGAGATTGGACAGGTATTTACCAGCACCATGTCTAATGAAGCAAATTACGTTGCAACATGATTAGATTCATATTTACGGGCATTATGCAACTAAATTACTAAACAAAGGAGGCGTCAACCACCGTGAAGTAAACACGACGCCTGCACCATCATGTTTTTGTTCCACGTCTCAATGAGTTTGTCTATTTCCATACCATCTACGGTTGCAGCCTTTTTACATGTAATGTTTTAGTGTTGACATGAGTTTGCCTTGTTGCTCCCATTGATGGCAATATTAGTTAAAAATGCATCTCAACACTCTCCCAATTCCATGGCATGGTTGGAGGGTGCGTTTGCGTGAATGCATGTGCGCGAGGATGCAGTCGCAGCTATTGTAAATTCATACTTGTTCGATTACAGACTGCATCTGAATTTATTCTTTCTCCCTCCAACCATTAGCATCCATGGACGTTGTGCACAGAAGTGGAACGGACAACACGAGCCCTTCTCTACCTTCTTTCACAAGGTTCTCGTTGAAGAGGCTGCGGAGGATGGCGGCAGAGATGTGGCCATGGGCCAACAGAATCCCGGTCAGCATGGCTAGCTTGTTGCGCTCCGACTCAGTGAAACCCTTGAGAAACAACAGCAGCTGATGTGGGGAGAGAACAGAAAAAAAGTAAGTGAAGAAAAAACATGCATCTGTAGGCTTGAATATGGAAAATACCTTTATGTGAAAATTGTCTCTTCAGGGCAACTTATCTGTAGGAGGAATTTGTACACTTCGAGCTAAATGAGTTACATTCAAGAAAGAGTGTGGAGTTGAACACAAGAGATGGGAAGCAAATACAAAAACTTGTCTGAACAAGTCTCCCTTTGAAGAAGAGCTCCTCTGGAGAATCCTCAAGCAGAAAACTAACCTTTTTAATCTCCTCCTCGAAACCTTTCTCCAGGTACTTGTAACGCCTGATCAACTTGTTAAAGACCTATGAAAAAACAAAGACACTTGTTTTTAATCCTCAAAATAACCTGGAAACATTCAAATGTGGCCATGGGAGAAAGTAATTTGCCTTTGTGTATGAACTTCAGAAAACCGAAAAAGGTATTCTCGATAGAGTTCTACTTTTGAGCGCACCTGTGCATACGCCTGCATGGTCTCCATGTCTTCTTGTGCTGTGAAGAGACAGAATTCTGTGCGAGTCATGTCATCAGACAAGGTTCCACCTGGAGCTGAAAACAAAACAAAAAAAAACACAAAAATGAAACCGTTAACAGAAAGGGAATAAATTTAGCCCTTATAAAACTAAACCATCCTATGACGTGCAGCTTGTAAAAAAAACACAGAATAGTTATACTATGGTTTTTGTGACTTCTTAGTTTGTTTAATGATCGCAAATGCCCAGTGTTTGACTGTAAGAAATACATTCTAACATAGCATGGCTGGAGAGGTGAGATATCAATGGGGAACTGCATCATGGCTGCTCTCATTACCAGTCCTTCTAATCTACCCACAATGCATTGCAAAGCATGCAACATTATTTTTTTCTTTTTCCGTTAGCAAGCATCAGCACCAACATTAGCTACCCAAAATTATAACTAATGTCAGTTACCAAATGTTCCAGCTAATGTTAGCTACTGTTAATCAAAGACCAACCTTTGGGGCCTGGCGGTTGATTTGATTTGTTCAGAAAAGTTTTTTATTTGAAATCCTAAAGTACCCATGCATTGGAGGGCGCAATTCAAAATAGAGTTGCACGTTTTCCTTGGTGTCCATCGTGACAGAACTCATGAATTAGATACTTTCTCCAGGAAGAAAAAGCAATAGATTTTAGGGGGGGGGGGGGTAATACCCAAGGGTATATCATTTGGTAGCAGACATAGTAGATCTACTGTTGGTAGATAATGTTAGCACTAATGGTTACCAATAGCTTCAAACAAGGGGGAAGCCATACTTAATACAGTCCGCCATTGAAAGCAGAGGATAGAATACCTCCAGGGCATGAAACCAACTTATCAGTCTGCTGGCCACAGTAGTTAGTAGAGTGAAAAGCTTACCAGACAATTTCCCCATTTACCAACCCAATAGAACTTGTATACAGCCAAGTACCGTATAACATTACCAACACTAAAGGGCGGGATCCACAAAGAATGGATTGCACGGTGCACTGCGATTGATTGAACATTTTATTAACAGATTGCAGAATGGGTACAATACAGTACGGCTCAATACACACAATTGTTAAGGGGATGCAGACCAGAGAAAGACGTTAAGTCTCGTTTACATCAGGGTCCCCCATTTTCAATTCATAATGAATTGTAAGTAAGGGTGCAACTTGCACCGTGCAATCCATTCTCTCTTTGTGGATCCCGCCCCAAGTTGGTAGATGGTGTTCAGGTTATGTCCTACCACGAATACCTGTTAAATGAGGTCATCGAACGTAGTGAAATCAAACGCATTTAGATATTATATATACTATCCCCTTACCCAGCATTCCACCGGCAACCAGGATATCGAAGAGTGTCTCTGCATAGCGGCGGTAGTCAAGCTTGGCCCCAGAGGCATCAAGGAACTTCGCAACAGCTTCCAAATCAGTGCCAGTTTGGTTCAGACCTTGTACGATGCTTTCCTGAAAGTGAGTAGGATCAAACCTCTCCTTTTCATCTGGAAAGACAATTAGGAGATCAGACATTTACTCCACCAGTCAAATCTCACATCTAATGAAATGCTCAGTTTTGAGCAATTTGTCACCATTTCAAACTCCACCCTCCCCAAGAGTGGGTGCGACCTGTTAAGCGCATGCACATCTTTCTTCTTGGAACAGGTGTTCGAATGTGGATGAGAAAATTCTCCATGCATGCTCCAATTAGGTTGTGCCAACTCCCAAAAGGGAAGTTTGGAAATGATGAATTTGGACAAATTGCTCAACATTGGGACTTTTCATTTTCATTTCTGACTGTGCCTCCACCACCACGCTACTACGATTGTGAAACAGTCCCACTTCTGTGAGTAGTAACAATCATAATTCGAGTCGGTCAAAAACTATTGAGTGTTCCATCATGGTGCTCATGAGAGCAGTAGTACAAACTCCCTGGCTTGTTGCCACCGCCACAAACAAACAACCTGAGAGCATGTGGGGGAAACACCGTTTGATTGACATTTTTATTAACAGATTGCAGAATGGGTACAATACAGTACAGCTCAATACACACAATTGTTAAGGGGATGCAGACCAGAGAAAGACGTTAGTCTCGTTTACATCAGGGTCGCCCATTTTCAATTCATCATAACATATATGACATACAGATAAGACAGTTTCATGTGTCATCCTTGGGGCTGGAAGCAACAGAGAGGCCTGTTGAATGAAGAGGCATTGCAGAAATGCTGGTAAATCAATCAGCCACTTCTCTCACCTCTTTTACGAGTTTTGAATCGCTGGCCTGTTAGCGTAGGCTTCTGCTGCCTTTGATTATTCATAAAAGACACCCTGGAGGAAGAGAAGAGATTGAAAATATTATTAACAGGTTGCAGAATGGGTACAGTACAGCTCAATACAATACACACAGAGACAGAGTTGAGCACTCAAAACGTTTAAATGACAATGGAATCCCATCTCAAATTAGCTAGCTACTTAACAATAGAAACGCATACAAGCCCAGTTATGATGCCTGGGGGTGTAAAGTTAATGGGTAACGTACTTAAATTACGTAAATAACGTACTTAACGTAATTAAAAAGGTAACGTAAATAGCAAATTCCTGTCAATAGCCGGTTCGGTTCCACTGGATTCATCTGACTAGGCAGAACTAAATCATAGAGATTGTAGACAATACACCAAAATGACCACGATAATATTCAGGAATAGGGTTACCTGAGGTTATATCGCCGAAAAAACGTTTGCTTGTTTAATAAAATAACATAATAACGGCCACGACACGTTTTTGTCCCTCATTTCCAGCAACTACACTGACCCAACCCGGATGTCTAACTAACACACGTATCGCTAGTTTTAATTCCCCTAATTCCCCCCGACAAACATGTAGATAATAATAAAGATAATAAAAAGATAACCCCGAATGACAGAAGTAAGTAACAACTCACCGAAATCCGATTTATGCCCAAAACAGTCGGAGAAAAAGACGACTGTTACTGCGACACAGACTGAGTTTTTTTTTTCAACACGACACTGAATTTTGGACGAAGAAGAAATGGTGGCGAGACGGCGCGTGCGCAGAAACATGAAGAGGTTTTTGGACCGTGCCATTACTCGCCGCGCGGGGAGGGGGGTGGTCAGAGAGATGGTGATTGCTTTTAAACGGTAATATATTTGCATTTTGTAATGTGTCACTAGGAACGTATTTGAATTACCCTCAGTTAAAATTAATTGCCCTAGTTTCCAAGCTCTCTTCCTGTCGAGGCGCAAAACTTTTGCCTTGGATTGGGAATACTAATAATACTGTTTTGATTGATTGATTGATTGCAAACTTTATTAACAGATTGCAGAATGGGTACTTAAGCATTACATCACGCGCAGGAGTGGTTTGTGAACAATAAACCATGCCTAGGGGTGGTCGTTAGACCCCCCTAGGCATGGTTTATTGTTCACAAATCACGACTGCAAGTGGTGTAATGCTTTTATACAACTGCCACATTCATCCAACCTTATTGCTATACAATAAACACACATTAATCGAAGATTTATTGAAAAAACCATCCGCCAGAAAAAGTAGTTCCCACAACAACAAAAAAGACAATTTGCCTCCATGTGGAAGCAGCTCGGAAGTGCATCCAACCAACTAACACATCCAACTGTGTGTTATTGGAATGATTGAGAGAAGTTGCATCATGTGGAAGCAGCTCGGAAGTGCATCCAACCAACTAACACATCCAACTGTGTGTTATTGGAATGATTGAGAGAAGTTGCCTCATGTGGAAGCAGCTCGGAAGTGCATCCAACGGATCCAACAAACTAACACATCCAACTGTGTGTTATTGGAATGATTGATTGAACATTTTATTACCAGATGCAGAATGGGTACAATACAGTACGGCTCAATACACACAATTGTTAAGGGTATGCAGACCTACTTTCTATAGAACTTCATTCTTAGATGCTTCTATAGAAAGTAGGTAAAACAAATTAAAAAGTTTTCTTTGCCCTATTTTTTTATTAATTTTTTTAAACCTACTTTAGAGGGCCTAAACTTAACCAGTTGGAAACCAGGCGTACAGTAATAATATCAATCAAATCAATAGCAATCAACCAATCAATCAATTCAATAGACCATGCTCACTTAAAACAGCGCAGCACTCAGCTGCTTCTCTCTCAGTCTGACTCTCCCCCGCCGTTGCAGACAGGAGTGTGTGTGTGTGTGTGTATGTGAATGTGTATGTGTGTGTGTGTGTGTGTGTGTGGGGGTGGGTGGGTACGCCAGCGTCGGACAGTGTGAGAGTGAGCGCTGCAGTCAGGGGGAAGGAAGAAAAAATTTAAAATAAAATTGCAAATAATCAATCAATCAATCCGCGATTTTTCTTTTGTTCTACAATGACTCATGACCCATCAATTACATCATCCAACATTGTTTAAAGGACTAAGACATTCGCCGTGACAGAATCGCTTTATATTTAGTCGTTATGACGCTATCAACATATCCATTTGTTAAAGATTATTGTCCGCCATCTTGTTTTTCCCGGCGGAGTGATGTGATTCGGTTGTGGGCGGGTCCTGGGACCAGGAGCGTGGATTGAGCCCTATACATATACGTGTAAATGGACTGTTTCAGCCAATCAGAATCGAGAAATTTGCATGCCGTTGTACAGTGGTGCGTTATTGAAATCATCTGGGGTGACACGCACCACGTGCACGCGCGCTCCCTGCGCATGCGCGCGCTCCCGCGAATGCGCATTTAATGTCCCCTCGCTTGGGCACAGACTAAAGACTGTGCCTAATTGCCTCTACGAATGGAATGTAACACGTCTTCACAACAAGGTTAGGTGTGAATGTGTCTGAGAACGTATTTAACACACCTGACGACCGGAGCTATTGATATGCAAATAGCGAGTGAGGTCCCACACCGTGGGACCCCGTCCCATGAACAACGCATGCCTGCCGTTGTATAAAATACAGTACAGCTCAATACACACAATTGTTAAGGGGATGCAGACCAGAGAAAGACTTTCATCTTGTTTACATCAGGGTCCCCCATTTTCAATTCATCAGGAACTCCAACAGTTCAACTGTCTGCTTTCTTACTCATGCAAGTGTGGTGTTATGGTATCACCATGTAACACAAAAATGACCCATATAGCCAGAAGAGGTGAACAATAAAAGTAGTAGATAGATAAATAGGTCATAGGTATGCATTTGGTTATATGTGGGTGGGTAGGTTTGTAGGCAGGTGGGTGGGTTATCATGTATTATTATTATTAGTGCTGTCAATAGATAAAAAAAAAAATAAAAAATCTCACAATTTTAATTTACGACCGAAGCTTGTAACAGTTTTCAAGTTTCAAGAAGCTTGTAACAGATATTTACTTGGGAGTAAAATCATGGAATTAATGTAAAATCAACACAAAGAAAGTATATTTAGATTCAAAGACTATTTTAATAGCTTTCTTTGAATAGTTTCTTTCCTGTGAAATACAAATGTTCAACAAAACCATCAACATTGACTCTCAGCTAGACCTCTTTCTTATATCTGCAGCGAATATACTGCTGAAAGTTCAGAACGTTGAAGATTTTTCACTCCATAGATTAATCTTGATGAATTTATTTTAATGCTTTAAATCATTTAAATTAATCTCAAGTTAAAGCATTCATTTTGACAGCCCTAATTATTATGTATGCAGTATACAGTATATATGCATGTATGTACAGTACTGTGTGTATGTATGTTTGTATTAACACGTATCTTTTGAATGTATTCTGGTATTTTATAACATGTATATTTTTGTATTTTTGTATGTTTGATTTTACAAAACAGGGAAAGTTCCCGATAAGCCTCTAGCCGGCTTCTAACTTCTCCTTCACAAATGGGTTATAACTTATTATGTATTGTTTTTTACTTTTGTTTAACTGTGTTAATAAATAAATACAAATCATCATCATTAGGTGGCTTCTTCGTTCCGAAGGTTGCCTATCACTCTCCAACCCATTCTGTCCCCACTTCTTCTCTCCAACTCCGTGACTCCGCCTCTCACTCCGCTCCAATCACAGACGTCGTCTACCCAGCCTCTTCTTGGTCTTCCACTTCCTCTCTTTCCATCCACCTTCCCCATCACCACCTTCTTGAACATCTCCCTGCTGGATCCTCTCAGAACATGCAGAACAACTCCATCTTTCTCTTTTTCAACCTCTCCAGCAGCTGTCCTCCTTGCATATCCGCTCTTCTCAGTACCTCCTCATTCTTGATCTTATCCTTCCATGTTATCTTCAGCATCTTCCTCAGCGTCCACATTTCAAAAGAGTCTATCATCCTCTTTGCCTCTTCATTCAGCGTCCATGCTTCTGCTCCGTATGAAAAGACTGACATAACATACGTTTCCAAAATCCTGGTCTTCGTTTTCCAACTTGTGTTTCTTCTCAATAATTCTTTATGGTTCCAGAATGCGCCCTTTGCAATTCCGGTCTGGCACTTCTTCCTTCAAAACCGCTCTCAAAGAGCACCTACGGGGTGGCTGCAATTAGAAACTGGCCCCGGTAAATGTCAAAATCCCCCCCACCCACCCCCTCCAATGTACAGTTTCTTCCCCTTCGGATGTATATTTTTTTGTCTTGTATGTCATAAATGTCTTGATGAATTGAAAATGGAGGACCCTTATGTAAACAAGACTAAATTATTTTTCTGGTCTGCATCCTATTAGCAGTTGTTTGTATTGAGCCATACTGTATTGTACCCATTCTGCAATCTGTTAATAAAGTTTTCAATCAATCAATCAATCAATCTTCAGTAGGCTAAACCAGTTAAAACACTTTTACTCAGAATGTACTCACTTCTTCACTAGCCAGTAGGATGTAAACTTCTAGATGCTTGGTACAGAATGACAGAAAACACAATTCATGTTCACATTTTCACACCGTTGAGTTTATTCAGTGTGTGCGTGTGTGTATTTCTGCTTCACGAATAGTGAAAACCGTGATTGCAGATGTAAAAAATATTGTCCCTTTTCGTCCTCCATCCTACAGTCATCATTCGTCCACTTCCCTGGGAACTCCTTCAAGTCTGCTCATTGTTTAATTTGGGCAACATTGTCTATAGAGCCAACAGGGTCCAGTTTGTACAACATGAAGTGTCCTTGGACCTGGGCTGCACTGAGCTCGACCGGGGCAGCCAGCGCGCGCTCCGCAAAGTGGTCCCCCTCGGAGGCAGGTTCGGCCGGGTAGAACCGCCGGAACATCTGGGCGAGTTGCCAGTGAGTGCAGTGTCACACGTACTGCTTTAGATCCACGCGACCGGGCCTGATCAGCGCCGGGTCCAGCCTGAGGGAGAAGAGAAAGCGGGGGAGAACAAGACATGCAGTTAATCCCACTGTGTGCTTTCAGGCAAACAAAGTATAACGTAGGAAATATATCACGCCAGTTAGGGTACCTTGTGTATATTGCAACTGTGTATAATGTTTACTTATAGTATATATTCAGATTCTAATTATTTATTCATATTACCATATATAAATTATATATATAGAGAGCATCCTGACTGGTAACATCACCTCCTGGTTTGGGAATAGCACCGGACACGACCGCAGCAGACTGCAGAGTGACTCGATCAGCCGAACGCACAATTGGAGGTGGGCTTCCCACTCTCCAGGACATTTACACCAGGCGTTGCAGGGCCAAGGCTAAGATAATAGTCAAAAACTCGAGCCACCCAAACAAATGCCTCTTTGCACTGCTGTGGTCAGGCAAGTGCTACCGGAGTCTCATGGCCAGTACAGAGAGACTCAAAAGGAGCTTATATCCCCAGGCCATCAGGATGCTCAATGACTATGAATCACTAACCACTGGGGTGTAACGGTACACAAAAACCACGGTACGGTACCTCAGTTTTGAAGTCACGGTTCGGTATACGGGTTTTCGGTACAGTGGGGGAACGTTTGGCTTTCCATGTTCCACTCAGGGGTGATGTAGTGTGCAGTAACTAATTGTACTTGTAGGACTGTCAACGAATATTCTATATTGAAATTAATAAATCGACTTGTAAAAAAAATTATAATAATTATTTTAGATTGTGAAAAAAACAGCCCCCGGTGGGCGGTCGTTAGTGGTTAACATACCGTTGTATTCGTTCGGTACACTACACAGCCGTTCGGTACGGTACGGTACACACTGAAGCGGTTCGGTACGGATACGTGTACCTTTACACCCCTACTAACGTAAGGTTATGTATATAACCAAGTTCTGTGAGTTATGGTGCGCTCAGCACCAGTTGCACTGTACTTCATTTCATGCACGTGCACTGAATAAAAAATTCCACCATGTACCTTTACATCCCAACATTCGTCTGACCACACCCCCATCCCAGTGGCGGCCGCACCCCCTCAGGCCCGCCCTGCCCTGGTTATATGAGAGAAGAACAATAAAAATTATTTTTTAGTTTTTTGTTTTATAGCCCTATGAATAATATAAACATGTTTAAAATGAATAATATTTACTCATTTTAAGTATGTTTGTGTTTCCAATGCACAATATAACGTTACTATATAAAATAAAAAATACTCGTTTTCTTGAACAGGAAGTGACTCACTTTTTTTTTATTTTTTAATTTTTTTGTATTTCTCGGCCCGGGCTAGACGCGATAGCGCTCTGAGTGCGCGTCACTGTTCGATCGCTGTATCCGTCGCAGCCAATCAGTGCGTAACGCGTTGTGCGTTGAAATATGACTATTATGTTGGAATCCGGGCGCGATTTGAAGCGGTCTAGGCAGCAGCGTCAAGAATTTCTGTAGCCGCATTTCGCGGAGACGCTCTCTGATTGGCCGACGTCAGTTTTTTTTCCCGTAGCAGCATTTCGCGGAGACGATCTTTGATTGGTCGAATCCACTTTCTATGTTCCAATTCTAGCTTATTCGGGAGAGAGTTGTGTTGTTGTGACTGAGATGCAGCTATTTAGAGCGTGACTGCAAGTTCTTTCGACGGTTAAGCTTAGGCACTCTTTCAAAGTTGGTTAAGGTTAGAGTTTGTCTTAGAGCATGGCGATAGAACGCCAGGTAGTTTGCAGTCTGTTCGACGCGGAAATGGACAAACTGTCTTGTTGTGGTGCTAACAGCTAACAAGCTATATGGCGGATGCAGTCTGGTGGACAGTGGACAGTGTTCTGGATATACATCATCAACAGCGGATTATACACTTTATCAAGCCCACCACGTTTCAATTAAACAAAGTGAGTTGGAGGGACATGCACAATGGACAATGCCATGGAGTGGATTATACTTTATCAAGCCCTGCTGCCTGCTCTGCTGTCAATTTAACAACAACAAGCTGGTGAGTCGCAATCTTTTTCTCTCTCTCTCTCTCTCTCTCTCTCTCTCTCTCTCTCTCTCTCTCTCTCTCTCTCTCTCTCGCTCTCGCTCGCTCTCTCTCTCTCTCTCTGCCTATGCGTGTGTTTGGAGACGGAGCGAGTTTGTTTCTAACGTTTCTATTTATATATTGTTTCAAGTTGAATTAGACTGTACTTTATTTGGCCAATGCGTGGTACATGTTTGGTATAGCGCCCCCTAGCGCCCCATCTGGAGAATAACCCAGGAGCCGTCACTGCCCCATCCGCTTACCTTCATAAGCAGGTGTGTGGTCACCTACTCGCCTCCTTCCCAAACTTTCACCATAAGGCGAGATCAAGGGCCGCAGCGGCGTCCTGGTGCTGAGCGCACCATAACTCACAGAACTTGGTTATATACATAACCTTACGTTCTGTTTCGTTATGGCTTCGCTCAGCACCAGTTGCACAACAGGAGCTGAGCGGGAGCCATAGCCCGACAAATGTACCCCGCTGAGGCCCCCCACAACCATCAGACCGGGGAGGACCGAGCCCCCCGACCCTCCCTAATGGAGGATACCCCCCCTATTGGAGGCTTACGGGAGGGAGACGGATCCGACCGTGTGAAGAGGAACTCAAGCAACTCAACGCACAGGGTGAGCAGACCGTGGCTTGACCCCACGACTACACACACGCACAACCCGCATGCCACCAGGGAACGAACGGAAGGAACAAACCTTGTTACTGCCCCCAAAATCATGGGGTCAAGAGCAAACCCAACCCTGTGGCAAGGCCGTAGCAGCGGAGCGCGAAGGAAGACCCAGACCCACTGAAGGGACTGGATCCCCTGGAAAAAGGGGGCCCGGAGAGGTCAATGACGCCAGGCATCAAAACCCCACCAGGTGGTCACTTAGTGACACCGCCCCCCACATCGCCAGCGTATTCGGATAAGGCCCCTCCAAGAGCAAGCCCTTTCCCCCCAATAGCACACCGCCTGGCACACTGACCCTGCAGAACAGGCAGTCAGCATGGCCGTAAGCACTCAAAAGGTTAACCAACGGAAGCAGGCAGCGCACCGGGGAAACCAGGCAGCAGGCTGTAACCTGAGCCTGGAGCACTGCGGACGAGACAGGCGCCAAAGGAGTCAGCTCAAAACAGCCCCCCCGGCGGAAGGGGCGTATGCTGGCGTTGTTGATCACCATGACAAAGCCTCCATTAAAAAAAAAACACCCAGAGGGGTCGAGGCAGAGAAGGCTGACATGATTGGCAGACGTCATGAACGTGCAGCGGCACACTCAACCGGGTAACCCGGGAGTTGACTCTGCTCCAACACACCAGGGAATCAACCACCCTCTTGGTACCATATGCGGTGGTTGTTCCTATAACCCCTCAATAAAAAAGGGTTATCCCAGGTCTATGGTATCAACGAAACTTTACTTCGGACCGGGCCCGGCGGCTCGGGAAGCACACAGGGTTACCAGAGGAGGTCCAGAAGACCACCCCAACAGCCCTCTCTCCGCCATGCGTGAGAGAGGAGCGAAGAAAAGAGAACCAGCCCCTTATGATAGTGCCAGGTACAAAAGAGTACCCAACAAGGGTCTCCATAACGCCTAACCTTGTGACACCCCGGGCCGACCCGGCATTTTTTCCCCTGAAAAAAGCCCAAGTCCCTCAGGGTACCAGAACAGCAGATCTGCATCCCCGGCGGACAAACGGGTTAACTGACCTGGACCAGCGTGACCAGAACCAGTCCCGTGCCCTAACCACGGCGACATGCCTACTCCGGGAGAAGGGGCAGATATGCGTGTCGATCAAAAAACATGAAAAGAGGGCGCCACCCAGACGGGCCGGTGTGAACCGTGCTCGGTGGCCCACCCCAAGGGCGTGAGACCCCTCTACTTATGTTCTGATTTATTCTGTTAACATCCCCCAGATATGAACGAGAATCCGTCGAGAACCAGTAACAGGTTCTCGGAAGAGGACAAAACCTCCATCCCAGTTGCTTTATAAAAACGCTGTTTTAACAACAAGCAACCAAGGCGTACTAGCTACCCGCATGATTCTTATCAGAAACACCCCGAGCTAGCACCATGCATGCGTCGGGACACAACCACATCAATGAACAGGCTAATTTAGACCCTTCATTGAATCCCCAAGGCGCCTGGGAGAACGACAAGAAGGGTGTGGTGCTTCCTATACTCCACACTTTTTTATTAAAAAGAAAAGAAGCACCGACTGACATGAATCCCATTTGACACAGCTGAGGATAAAAACTGTTCACATTTTTATATCCAGTCACCCCCACCAAAGAGGATTAGACGGAACTCCCCAGAGAGACTTCCCACGTGAGTCATAGAGTGAAAAAGCCATGGTAATCTTGAGTCATGTGACCAACCGACTCAAGTTACACATATATCGAGCGTAGTGGAACCGTAAGTCCCACGCTCTATCCCGACACTTTGACAACAACAGATCGTACATACAGGTCTAACTCACGGAAGCCATCGTCAATAGCAACGTGCGTAGTGACATGTGCTATGACGGGGGGAAACCCAACACTCATCGCCTGTTAATAGGAGCAGAGTCAGGGAAACCCTTCCCCCCCCCCCCTCCCTGCCAAGTCGCCTAACGGCTTGGCCCTGACTGGACTGACAAGAGATGAATAAACCCCCTGACCAATCAGAAGAGGGAAGGAGGGGTTTATTCGGTACCCCCTCACAAGCCCTTCCCTTGCATACAACAACAACTTTAGCACACAATACCTTTAGTAGCAATGCTAATGAATAGCGCAAGCTAATACAATGCATGCTAACCACAGACAACTGTGAACAGGGTTTACAACAAAACCAAGTTGCGTGTGTGTGTGAATCTTACACCCGCATCCATGTTGAACATAGAAAAACACTGATAGAGAGAGCGAGAACGGATGAGCCGTGGTACGTGTTCATACGAGCATTACTGCAACCAACACAACAGTGTTGTAGCTCAACATTACTTGTGTAAGCAACAGAACATACAAGTAACCTCTACCTTTATGTGGAGACTCAGGCCGAGGTAGAAAAAACCCTTTCTGTCAACCGAGTGTAGGCTGCAGACCTTGCTTAAGCTCTTAACATGAACGTAACCCTCCTATCAACCCATACTAGTGAAGATTCACACTTCGCAATCCCATCATATGTTTGGTGAAGAAACACACAGTTTGTTAACAAAAAATACAGTCCCCCTTTAGAGGGGACTTTTTATTTCTGAACAAATCATATGGTAAGGCCGGGAAGGGAAAAACAGAGGGGACCGCAGGGGAAAAAAGTCACTGGGTCTAGCGGCGCCTGCCGCCTCGAGCCGCTCGGGATTTGCCACACCGGGGAGCACTGGAGGGACGGTAAGCAATCGGCGGCTGGTCTCGACGGTCCCTACCGTCACCTCCGGGCGTAGATGGGCCGGCTGTAGCGGAGGCGCCCTCTCTCCTCCTGGCCTTCTTCCTCGAAGGACCAGCAGTGGCGGTGGTGGCAGCAGCAGCCACGGCGGAAGACGCTCGACGACGTGGCAGCCGTCTGACTCCACCGGCGACATCGGGAGGGGGAAAATGAGGTTGGAGCATGGAGCGCTCCTCCTGCATCTCTCTGCACGTCGAGGTCATCAACTGCAGGGCCTTCCCGAATAGTCCAGCATCGGAGAGGGGTGCCGTCAGAAGTGGAAGCCTCTTCTTCTCCGGCACACGCGCCTGCTCCAGCCAAAGGTGGCGCTGGGTCAGAGTTGCCAGGGCGCGCACTTCCCCAGCGGCTATGGCCTGCGGCTGAGTCAGATGCAGGATAGCTCCTGCCGCCTGGGCGAGCTGGTCATGTTGTACATCACTCAGCTCCATGCCGCCCGTCAATATCCCGGACATGAATCTTGCCAGCTGCTGTTAGACGCGGCAGTTAGAGATTGTGTTCCGGAGATAAATGACTGGTCGCTCCAGTATGCCAACCGCCTCGCCGATTTCCCTTGAGGAACCGGCTTCCGTTCCTCCGGACAGAGGAGCGCGGCCATCGGCCTATCAAGCCGCGGCACGCCCTCCCTCATACCGTCGACCAAACCCGCCACCCGCGTAACTTGTACGTAGGCGGGGGTGAGGCCTATGATGTGGGAAACCACCTGGCCCTGACGAACATAGGCCCCCATTGAGGGGAAAAATGGGTAGACAACGTCCACCCCTCTCACCGGGCGACGCTGCCATAAATGACCTATGAGATCATCAGGGACAGGAACAGGCAGTGGCTGCGGCAGCGGCACGCCGCTTGCGACTGCCGCCACCGCCATGAGCTCGGGAAACAAAGCCCGCAGTTCCCTCTGCAGACTTTCCTCCACCGAGCCCGCATCCCTCACATACAGCAGGCTTCCACTGGTCAAGGAGCCACACTCCGATGTGGCTGATAGCAGGGCATCCCGCCGACGAGTCAGAGGTTCTTCTCCAACGTCTTCAAACGGGGCGCCCCCAAGGAGACATCTCACCCCCCTCCAGTGTTACCTGGACGGGTGGGATACCTGTCTCCACCGGGCCTTCAAATAAGAACCCGTCCGCCTCTACCATGTAATCCTCTGTTTCCATCGGGCATGTAGAGACCGACGCATCCTCACTGGGCTCCAGCAACTCACCAAACCCGGGCCGTTCGCGTCTGCAAGCCACCATCTTGCGACGGGAGCGAGCCGACGCAAAAAGTTTGCGTCTCAAATCCCCTGGAACCAAAGGAACCGGCTGCTCAACAGCAGACGATTCCTCGGAAACAGAGGAACCAGAGCCAGGACCAGGCCATCGCATAGGCGACGGCACCGGTGCACCAGCTCCTTGGAGAGGCAAACTACCCATTGGACGCCTACCGGGCGTGGCTGTCAACCACGAGAGAGGCAACAGCCCCGCTCCAGGACGTACGACGGAGGCGGAAATGGAGAACCGCTGGTGGAGAGTGGCGCTGCGAACACGACTCTCCGGAGTAGACATTATGACTTAGGTTTTTCTATCGAATATATGAGAGAAGAAAAAAATAAGCACAATGTAAACACGTCTCAACTTTCTTCAGCTAACAACCTCGTCAAGTGGGGATCTACCGAAGGCACTTCCTTGTGGTGAAAGTGAAGAAGGAGGCGAGTAGGTGACCACACACCTGCTTATGAAGGTAAGCGGATGGGGGTGTGGTCAGACGAATGTTGGGATGTAAAGGTACATGGTGGAATTTTTTATTCAGTGCACATGCACGAAGTGAAGTACAGTGCAACTGGTGCTGAGCGAAGCCATAACGAAATAGAACCACCCATCTACATTCATTGCGCACGCACATGCACACACACACACACACACACCTTTAACATTCACTTAGACACTTTGAAACACTTTTAACACTACACCATATTTTATCTATTTATTACAAAAAAGATTTGCACACATCCATACCTCATCTTTGCATTTTGCACTTTAAAAGTCTGCATTTTGTACCTAATTTTGTACTTTAGGTTGTGTTTTCATTTGTATATTTTGTATAGTGTACTTTGGACTTTATTATTTTTTTACTTTATGAAGCACATTCTGTAATGTGCATGTACTTTATATGTGACAAATAAAAAATAAAACTATTGTAACTATTTATTGTAACATATAATATAACCGATAGGGCATACATATTCTTATATTCAGAGTTAATTATCTCTTTATTTTTATTATAATTTGATTGCCTATATTTATGTCTTTCTACTATTACCCTGCCCATACCTGTACCAGTACCCATTACATGTACACTGTCAGTCTGACTGACACAGCACTTTGTAAACAGATCCAGCTGTCCTTAGTCTACAAGACTGGTCTTTGCCATTGGATGACTGCATGAAGATAATAGATACAGTGCTTAGGTTAAAGCACATATCCAGGCAGCAAGAAGCAGTAAAGATTTCCTGAAGATGTTGCTTCTAAAGACCACATGCTCCCAGGGTCCACCCTCTTTTACCACCTGTGTTCTCTCTGGGTGTTCCTGTCTCAGTGAGAGCTCTTTAACAAGATTTGGTCCAGGTGTCTCTGCCTTCGAGTCTCATTATTGGCAGATTATGTAATTCTCTCATGCTGCAAATATGCATGCAATGCCGGTGATCCAGAGTGTGTGTGTGTGTGTGTGTTTAAAAAGTGAGATAATTTTTTAGCTGCTACTATGTCAGTCTAGAAGACTCTAAAAGACTCTAACAGGAGCACTCATTCAAGGGTTCTACGCCTATGCTTGCACCTCATGGTACCAAAGCACCTGAAAGGCCCTAAAAACAAGGCTACAAACATCACAAAACAAACTGGTCAGACTACTGCTTGGCCTTACTCCTAAAACCCACCTTACCCCTGCCCATTTTGACAATCTAGGATGGCTTAAAGTAGACGACAGAGTACAGCTACTTGCAATGGGCCTGGTCTACAAGATACACTACACCACTAAGATACCCATGTACCTGTCGAAATACTTCCTAAAAAGGTCAGTGAAGTCCACGACCACAACACCAGAGGGAGTTCCACAAATCACGTTCAACCCAGATTCGGTTCAAACAAGGGACTAAACACGTTTCGTAATTATGCCACAATAATGTGGAATGCCCTACGCACAGCCGTAAAGGAATGTGAATCCCTACCCTCCTTCAAAAACGCTCTCAAAGAGCACCTATGGGTGGCTGCAATTAGAAACTGGCCCCGGTAAATGTAAAAAAATAAATAATTTTTTTTAGTATTTTTCTGGTCTTCATCCTTTTAGCAGTTGTTAGTATTGAGCTGTACTGTACCCATTCTGCAATCTGTTAATAAAGTTTTCAATTAATCAAGTCAGTCGGCCCTGAAATGTCAAAACACTTTGTTTGCTATGACATAGTACATGATAAGAGACATGATGTGCCAATATAACACATCAAATATCACACCAATCGGTCATATGATGACACTGTAATCAAAGGTCAAAGGTCAATATGTACAACATTGACACTAAGGGCTCTATACTGTATCATACTATATTTTTGATTTTTTTTTAATAAATTACAATTTGTCTACCAATTACGGCATGATAAATATGTGAAATCAGGGGCACCAGGGTGGCGCACCACGTACAGCACTGCAGTGCAACACGGCCGTCCCGGGTTCGCCTCCCGGAACCGGCGACCTTTGCCGAATGTCTTCCCACTAGGGGTGGAACGGTACGCATTCGAACCGTGTACCGAACAATACACACATGCCCCGAACCGTGGAGGTCATACCGAACGGTACGCATTCGGGGCATGCGTGTATTGTTCTGTTATATAACGTTATGTTAGCTACAAGCTAACTAACTTTAGTATATTGATGAGTTCTATAGCGTTATGGCTTCGCTCAGCACCTGTCTGCATATATCTCGCTTCAGCGTATATACACTAGTGTTGTCAAAAATATCGAAGTATCGATACATATCGATACTGAATATTTAAAATGGTTTCGATACTCATTTCCCGAAATACCGATACTTTCTGCAGTATCGGTACCAGCTGGCGAGTGTTCTACCGCAAGTTGTTGACACGCTGTTCAGAGCACGCTTGCCCCTCCGGCTCCTCCAGCCCTCCCCCTCACAGAGCCGACAAACATTTTAGCTGAAGATGGCAAATGTAGAGCATCCGCAACTTGTGCTTGTGCTTGTGGATAAAGAAAACAGCAGAAGTGCTGTTTGGAGGTACTTCGGGTTTAAAGTAAACAACGAAGGACAAGCTAAAGAAGATGCCCCAATGCTATTTGCAAGCGGTGTTACAGATCAGTGCCAACGCGGATCTCCATAAAGAAATGAGAGGTTCGTGACAGCTGCTCTTTCAACGTCACTGTGACTGAAGCATTAAACCATTAACTCTAGTTTAATACATGATACGTTGTCTACTGATGGCGCATAATATCAACAGCTGATAAGTTGTTAGTAACGTTACAGGCAGCTATCAGCTAACGTTAGCTACTCCTAGCCGTTAGCTCCCTTAGCTTAGCTGGCCACTTTTATAATTACTGCATGGAAACGGAGTAACGTTAACGTTTAAACGTTATGTCGAGGTCATACAATACTACAGTCGACATAAGGTTAACGTTACCCCGTTTCCATGAAGTGTTTAAATAGCAGCAATCTCTCTACCCCTCTCTCTACCTCTCTCTCTCTCTCTCTCTCTCTCTCTCTCTCTCTCTCGTTCGTTATCTTTAAATAAAAATCGAAACTGTTACTAACTGTAATACAAACAGTTCAGTTTGTCAGGTACATGCAACACAGATTACAGTGTTTACATCTGTCTGCTTGAGAAAATACCATGTTCTGCATCTGCAATAAAAATGATTGAAGTGAGATGAACAGTTATTTTTAAATGTGTGATCTAAAGATAAACAAAGGGTTTTAAAAGTGTTATATTTATCTTCTCTTATAGTACCAGAGAGAAGCTGAGGAAAATCAACCAGCAACAAAAGCTAAATTTGTTTATAAACAAAAAAAAAAAAAAAAAAAAAATATATATATATATATATATATATATATATATATATATATATATATTAGAGCTGGGCATAGATTAATTTTTTTAATCTAGATTAATCTACCTGCAATCCTGGAATTAATCTAGATTAATCTAGATTAAAATGGCTAAAAAAATAAATAAAAAGTCTGCCGAAGGCGTTCAAAATAGGTGTGTTCTACCCAAATAATGACCAGAGGAGGAGATTTATCCTCTCCTCTTCATCTGAGGAGTCACTAGCTGTTCTATCTCCTTGTTCAACAGCATGAACATGTCTCTTCTTTTTGTAATTTCCAGTGTTTCTTTTAAAACCAGATTTATCGTAATTTTCTGTGCCCTTCCTTTGATGCCATTAACATTGTTACACTGATATTGACAGCTCTCTCCAGTGTCAAATCACTCTCTGTCAGTAGTTTCTTCTGTGAACCTTCATTTCTTAATCCACACACAAACCTGTCTCTCAATGTGTCTTTTAGTGAATCTCTAAATTCACAATGCTGCTGACTGGTTGCTCACACACAGACTGCTGCAGAAGCAGGTTTCTCAACAAATTCAGTGCAAGCTCAGTGTAACAGTTCCATGAATGAATGAAAACGTTATTTAACAGATTGCAGAATGGGTACAATACAGTACGGCTCAATACATACAATTGTTAAGGGGATGCAGACCAGAGAAAGACGTTTGTCTTGTTTACATCAGGGTCCCCCATTTTCATTTATTTGCTCCACATTGTCATTAGCCCCTTTCGTGACTGTGATGCACTGAGTGAATCCACAGTCACTTGCTCCTCAATAGGAAACCAACCTAGATTTACCATGAAGGACTGGTTCTGGCCGAACCGTTCGTTATACAAGAATCACAGAGAAATTACAAAGGTACTCACAGTTGCACAAGGGTTTCGGACAGAGATAAGGGATGGTGCGCATGCGCTGTGATCACCCAACGGCGGAAATAATGCCGCTTTGAGCAGTTTATAAAAATTATTTAAAATGTTTATTAGCAACGCAGAGCTTTCAAACCATCCCGTATCTCTGTCCGAAACCCTTGTGCAACTGTGAGCACCTTTGAAACGTCTCTGTGATTCTTGTATAACAAACGGTTCAGCCAGAACCAGTCCTTCATGGTAAATCTAGGTTAGTTTCCTATTGAGGAGCAAGTGACTGTGGATTCACTCCGTGCATCACAGTCACGAAAGGGGCTACATTGTCATCAAATGGTCCAATATTTCCAATAACCCAAGCCATTTCTGTTGTAAACACTCACGATAGTCCAGTCGATCCTTCCTTTAGTGTGTAAAGTGGATTTCCTCCTCTTGTAGATGTTTCCCAGTGCCGCCCGTATCAACGTGAGCTAACATGCTAACTCGCTAACGTATAATGTAAACAAAGCTTACAACGGACTTCTTTTTTCTTGCATTGCGCAGATTCAGATGTCCTCATCGCCGAATTGTGTTATATCCTGAGGACTTCTTAACCTCACCTGTATAACAATGATTACCGGACCACTACTTTAGTTTAACACATTATTCTGACTACAGCTCCGGTAGTGCAATCACTTCCTGGTACCACAGCTGGGAACTACGGCAAGTATTTAAGGACAATACAGACCCAACGTTGAGAAAAAGATTAACGGCGTCAATTATATTATCGCGCGATACTAGTCTTGCGATAACGCAGCACGTTAACGCCGCTAACGGCCCAGCTCTAATATATATATATATTATTTTTTTGGTATCGAAATGGTATCGAAGTATCGATACTTTTCAAGGTATCGTATCGAAGTCGAAATTCCAGTATCGTGACAACACTAATATACACTGAATAAAAAATTCCACCATGTACCTTTACATGCCAGCATTCATCTGGCCACACCCCCATCCGCTTACCTACATAAGCAGGGGTGGGGCCACACACTCATCTCCTTCTCAAATTTCATCCACAAGCTAGTGCTGCTCACATGCCCACTTGACATGGAGAAAAATATTTAGTCTGAGGAAAGGAAGAACAAGGAGATACGTTGACATTATATCTTTATTTTCTCTCACTATTTTCGAGAAAATACGGCGATATTGTCTTCGTCACTGGAGTGTCTGGAAGATGATGATCATTCTAAACCTCCACCGTTTTTTTCGTATTAGGGGCTCGCGTCGCTAATATACTCCCCAAACTGCAGTCCTCCTTTGCTGCGGCTGGATGGGTTTGACCCTCCTGCTATGCAGCTGGACTGTGGAAGTCTGTTGTGAGGGACTGGTTGGTTTTCAAGCCTGGGTGAGTAATGTTTGCTTGCGAGCACCACTTGTCTGTTAGTGCTATGGGGGCTAGCTGACAATGTTTACGAAAGCCGGCCCCAGATTAGGGTCCTCTGTTCAGCCTCTTAGGCGACGGCGGAGGATCTTGGTCTGAAGCCCATTATAGTCAACTAGTGGGCCGCGACCAAGAACTGGTGATCCCAGGATTCTCTGGACGAGCGGATGCTTCTCTGTCACCGTGTAGGTCCCATCTTTCATATACAAATGAGAGTATACCCTAACGAAGAAATGTGGGCATGGATGTTCGTTATCGGAAGATCCATGTTCAAGTCGGCTGCAGCCCAGATGGGACCTGTGCTGGCTCCGCCGGATGTCTGGTAAAATCACTGTTGTAAACTGTGTTGACATCTCTTTTTCTCTTCTCTCTTAAAGGATGAGGAGGGTTTCAGACGGCGGCCTGTCTGAAGTGTGGCTTGTTATGTCGTTTGTACAGTTCAGGTGATATATGCTTAGCTTGCGTGCTAGTTGTGGCCTACCTGTTAGCCAGTCAGCTGTTAGCTGTGGCGCTAGCCCGTTGTGTCACTAGGCTAGGAAACGTTAGCTTGGTGCTATCAGTCGAGAGCGGCTGTTAGCTTGATGCTACACTGTTGAACATTGCTATGACTATAACATGCCTTGAAACACTCTGACTACGACGTCATCTTTGACAGAGAATGTTAGTCGAACCTACCGGGAGCCCGGACAGCGAGGACTGCGTCAACATGGAGAACCGTAGCGGCTGGGTGGCGCAGCGACGCTGCCCTTGTCGTCAACACAGGAATGCTGTGTTTAACGTTGGTGCCCCGTTAGCCAGACTGCAGTTCGCTTGGCCTGCGCTCACGGTAGGAAGGTCCCGACCAGACCTTAAAACGCGTCTTCTTCCTTCCCTTCTAAATGTTTTGTAATAAGGATGTTTTCCAAAACGGGTGTTGCTGCAATACATTGAGGATACGACGTGTGTTGTGTGTGAACTGTCTTGTCACTGGTATAGCTTCTTCTCCATACAAGTCGGGTTGTTGTTTACATGTGTAAAAATGATCTGGTTAGTTGTGTTGAGAACATCATGTGTGTTCATGTACCGTGAACTCACAACTAAGGGGGTTAATTAACCTATAAAGCTATGCTTAGTGACATATGAGTGAAGAATGAATTCTTTTCTCAGCCTGTAATGACAATGAACAGTGTGTTCACATATTAACAGGGTTACCTGTTCAACTGGGCCGTATCAAGGGTAAGGTAGGAGGGGTGATCCGCCCGGTTCCCTGGGGCATTCCCCACCCTCCTCTCAGACATGTTGTTTACAATATATTGTGTCACTGTGTTTGTGGGGATACGATGTAACCCTTAGCTTAGTTGCTGGGGTTGTGCTAACCGCTTGAGAAACTATATTTTCCTAAAGAAAAGAATGTTTGGTCACTTTTCGTGTGTGCTTAGCAAGGCCTGTGGCCGATACTAATCGAGAATTATGTATTCTCTCGTTATGAAAAACGGCGTTTCTCTGTAGCAAGAGTGTACTTGCCATTTTTTGTGGTGATAAAGGGTTGTGTGTGTCTTGTGATCTACAACTGGGTTAGGTTGGCCACAGAAGCACATGTGTAAGTCTGGTACCGGGGCTCTTAAGGGGGCCCTCTCTATTCTGTGTTTTTTCCTTAGTAAAAATCAGATAGCAGGTTAGCACATGAGCTGTGTGAAGCTGTTAGACACTTCATGTAGCTGACTATGACTGTGTCATGCTCTTTTTTGTCATTACATCGTATCATGGGTGTGGGGTCGTAAAGGGGTGAACTGGTAATCCTTTCCTCCCCTTTTGATGGGCAGGGGTTAAAACCTCCTGTCCTTAAAGGTTCCTGTCACGTTGCTGTTCGGCACGTTACAGGGTAAGAGGGGGGGGGGGGGGAGTTTCCTGGTCCCACGCCCTGGAAGATTGGGTGTGTGCACCGCAGAAATTCCCCCGCCATAGAGTACGTCACTGTGCGCGTCTCTGTTGGTAAGACTTCCGTGAGTTGTTCAGGTCCATATGATGGATCTGTTTCAGGGAGTGGTCAGGGCTCCTCCTCACGAAGCTCCTACTCAGGCCTTCTGTGAGTTAGGACTCTCCTTCCCTGTGAGGGAGCCTCCTCAGAGTTCAGAGCCTCCTCCTCAGATTGTCAAGGTGAGTAGAACTTCAAAAAGGAGTCCTGCTCTATTGTGTGTGTATTCGATTCAATTCGATTATTGAGTGTGTATTGGTTCAGTGCCTCCTCCTCGGAGAGCCCTAACCCAAATTTTACATGGCTCAATGTTGCAATATATTCTTTTCAATCTATACAGCTCGCGTGGGAAGTCTCTCTGGGGATTTCCGTCTCCTCCCTATGGGAGGGTGGTGGGATGTAAAAATGTAAAAAAAAATTACCCTCAGCGGCGTCACAAGGGATTCATGTCAGTCTGTGTTCTTTCTTTTTTGAATAAAAAGAGGAAGGTACATGAAGCACGACGGCTCCGTGTCGTTCTCCCAGGCGACTTGGAGGAACAATGTTTGGTGTCTTGCTAGACTATCCATTGATGTGTTTGGGTCTCGACGCATACATAGTGCTGGCTCAGGTGTGTTTCTGTGACAGAATCACACAGGGGCTAAGTGCGCCTTGGTTGCTTGTTAAAACAGCGTTTTTATAGGGCAACTGGGATGGAGTTTTGTCTCTTCCGAGCGCCAGTTTACTAGGTTGTCTCGATGAATTCTCGTTCATATCTGGGGGATGTTAACGGAATAGATCTGAACATAGGTAGAGGGGTCTCACGCCCTTGGGGTGGGCCACTGAGCACGGTCTAAATGGGGACCGTCTGGGTGGCGCCCTCTTTTCATGTTTTAGATCGACACGCATACCTACCCCCTCTTCTGGAGTGGGCATGTCGGCGTGGTTAGGACACGGGACTGGTCTGGTCACGCTGGTCCAGGTCAGTTAACCCGTTGTCCGCCGGGGATGCAGATCTGCTGTTCTGGTACCCTGAGGGACTTGTGCTTTTTTCGGGGGGAAAAATGCCAGGTCGGTCCGGGTGTCACAGGGTTAGGCGCTATGGAGACCCTTTGTTGGGTACATGTTGTACTCTGCACTATCGTAATGGCTTACGGCCATACCAACCTGTACACGCCCGATCTCGTCCGATCTCGGACGCTACGCAGGTTCGGTCCTGGTTAGTACTTGGTTGGGAGACCGCCTGGGAATACCAAGTGCGGTGTGCTTAGGGCTGGTTCTCCATTTTTTTCGCTCCTTTCTCACGCGTGGCGAAGAGGGGGCTGTTGGGGTGGTCTTGGACCTCCTCTGGTAACCCTGTGCTTCCCGTGCCGCCGGGCCCGGTCCGAAGTAAAGTTTCGTTGATACCGTAGGCCTGGGATAACCCTTTTTTGAAAACTGAAACACTTGTACTGCGGTATAGCCAGTGTATACCCGCAGGTGTGTTTTGGAGTTTTTTCTTGAGGGGTTATAGGAACAACCACCGTCTGTACCGAGCGGGTGGTTGATTCCCTGGTGTGTTGGAGCAGAGTCAACTCCCGGGTTACCCGGTTGAGTGTGCCCCTGCACGTTCATGACGTCTGCCAATCATGTCAGTCTTCTCTGCCTCAACCCCTCTGGGTGGTTTTTTTTTAATGGAGGCTTTGTCATGGTGCTCAACAACGCCAGCATACGCCTCTTCCGCCGGGGGGGCTGTTTTCAGCTGACTCCTTTGGCGCGTGTCTCGTCCGCAGTGCTCCAGGCTCAGGTTACAGCCTGTTGCTTGGTTTCCCCGGTGCGCTGCCTGCTTCCGTTGGTTAACCTTTTTTGTGTGCTTACGGCCATGCTGACTGCCTGTTCTGCAGGGTCAGTGTGCCAGGCGGTGTGCTATTGGGGGGAAAGGGCCCGCTCTTGGAGGGGCCTTATCCGAATACGCTGGCGATGTGGGGGGCGGTGTCACTAAGTGACCACCTGGTGGGGTCTTGATGCCTGGCGTCATTGACCTCTCCGGGCCCCCGTTTTCCAGGGGATCCAGTCCCTTCAGTGGGTCTGGATCTTCCTTCGCGCTCCGCTGCTACGGCCTTGCCACGGGGTTGGGTTTGCTCTTGACCCCGTGATTTCTGGGGGCAGTAACGAGGTTGTTCCTTCCGTTCGTTCCCGGGTGGCATGCGGGTTGTGCGTGTGTGTAGTCGTGGGGTCAAGCCACGGTCTGCTCACCCTGTGCGTTGAGTTGCTTGAGTGCCTCTTCGCACGGTCGGATCCGTCGCCCTCCCGTGAACCTCCAATAGGGGGGGTATCCTCCATTAGGGAGGGTCGGGGGGGCTCGGTCCTCCCCTGTCTGATGGTTGTGGGGGGCCTCAGCGGGGTACATTGGTCGGGCTATGGCTCCCGCTCATCCCCTGTTATGCAGACAGGTGCTGAGCGAAGCCATAACGCTATAGAACGTAAGGTTATGTATATAACCCAGTTCTATGAGTTATGGTGCGCTCAGCACCTGGACGCCGCTGCGGCCCTTGATTTTTCATTGTGGTGAAATTTGTTGGGAAGGAGATGAGTGTGTGACCCCACCCCTGCTTATGTAGGTAAGCGGATGGGGGTGTGGCCAGATGAATGCTGGCATGTAAAGGTACATGGTGGAATTTTTTATTCAGTGTATATACGCTGAAGCGAGATATATGCAGACAGGTGCTGAGCGCACCATAACTCATAGAACTGGGTTATATACATAACCTTACGTTAATACTTTGACAAATGTTGCCTATATTTTTCAGTCAGTTCGGTCTTTGTGTGCCAAACATTATTAAAGGTACACTTTTTTTTTTTACCAAATAAATGAGAAGCATGTTTAAATCAGCAATGCCTCCGCTCTTGCTGTACCAAAATCTCTCCTAGCTCTAACAGTCACTGTCAAAATAATGTGCCTGATGTCAAATGGCCTCATTCTTTCAGTTTTTGCATGACTACGTCCTTGAGAATAACTGAAAAGTTGGATTATTTTTAGGCTATATATATTATGTATATGTATATATGTATATGTGTATGGTATTTTTGGAGTGTTAAAAAAATAAAAATAAAAAAACACATATACCGAACCGAAAACCGTAACCTAAAACCGTGATACGAACCGAACCGTCGATTTTGTGAACTGTTCCACCGCTACTTCCCACGTCTATCCCATTCTTCCTCTCTCTCTCTCTACCGGACTGCCCGGTAGCAAAAAAAACAATAAAAGATCTACAAAAACACACACAAAAAGATTTAAATAAAGTGAAATCAAAAATATTTTGTCTTTACAGTTGTCTTGTGTAGCCACATGTGTTGACAGTTCTCGCAGCAGATGTTGTGTTTCTACCTCTAACAGAATATTCTGTGGGGCTTTTACTTAACATACTAAATATAGTCAAGAAAACCCATACAGGAAAGGACAGATACAGATACACTGTAACCAATTCGAAAGATTTCAACTGTGTGCTCAGCTCGGCTAGTACTTTATGTGCTGTAAAGTAAACTATAAAATTCCACTGTGGACATTAATGGGTTAACAAGTGTACGTTTTGTGGTGACTTCTCAACCCATTATAGGCAGGGTTGACTCATGCCAGGTGTGGCGCTGCTGGCTAGAAAATATTTGAATACTTTAATCAAGGCCACCCAATCATCCCTTCCCCTTAATTGGCTGATATCAATCCCTGTCTCCTGAGCCGTTCATCCATTTAGATGGCAGGCCGAGTCTGTCTAAAGTGAACTTGATTGATCCATGTTGGGAGACTACACAATTCTTTGTGTGTGATATCTAGTTATTATGTTGAGTCAAAATACGTTTGTTGGCCAGCCGTCTGGTGGTCATCGGTTATCGTAATCTTACATTTAAATTAAATGTTTGCTCATGCATATCTTTGGACACCTCTAGCTGATAAACCAATCAGGATACAGAAATGGGAAATAGGGATCCCAAAATTGTCAACAAGAACAACGGAGAATGGATCTGACTGGAACGCTAGCTGGATTATACATTGCAACATGAGACAGTAAATACTATTGTAATAAAACGTTCAAAACTATGTTCAATTTGTGTATTGTTTTGTTACTATAAGATTGTATTTTGCACTGTATTAAGCCATACTGACGTCACAGATGAGCTTTAGATGGTTAACGTGATATTAATGTTAGATCTATCAGACCTAAATACTATTGTAATAAAACGTTCAAAACTATGTTCAACTTGTGTTTTGTTTCTTACTATAAGATTGTATTTCACACTGTATTAAGCCATACCGACATCAGGTGAGCTTGCTAGCCATTAGATGGAAAACGTGATATTAACGTTAGATCTAACCGACCACAATTTGATTCGAAATGTATTACCTCACTTTGTTGGTCTCTCACGAAAGTCTTTCTCTGGTCTGCATCCCCTTAACAATTGTGTGTATTGAGCCGTACTGTATTGTACCCATTCTGCAATCTGTTAACCGTTTTCAATCAATGTCAGACGTCCTCTCTATAAAAAAAACGATTGATTTGCTCAGAATTTAAAATTATGTCCCCAATAGGACATAATAATATTAATATTATTCCCCAGTATGACACAATAAACACAGAATGAATGCTACCAAAGAGAATGCTATATGCAATTTGTTAATATACATAACATAGCCCGCAGGAAGGCAAAGTTGACAAACACCACAAAAGGTTTGTACCAAAATGCAATTTATTTTAAACATAATGATACATGATTAATGTATTTTTTTACTGGACTGGCCCTGTAATTTGCCCTTCAGGTGAAAACTAGCAATATGGGTGTAAGAAAATGTGTATTAATCCTGTAACATGAGTCAAGGTCAGATCTAGCCTGGAATAGAGAACAGAATGTTGATTTTTTGATGTTCAAGTTTCTTTATTAGTTGTCATACAGAAGTACAGAATACTTTTATATAAAATGCTTCTTTCTGTTTTGCTCCAGAGATTGTGCTAGATAAAAATAGATAAGTATAAAATAGAAGTCAAGTACGTAGACAAGTGTTCAATATATACATACAATGTGAGGTTTTGCCCGCTGCTCACTACCTTTTCTCTGTCTTCTTTAAGCCTACTGTTAGGAATTCCCTATTCTCTGTCTTCTTTAAGCCTACTGTTAGGAATTCCCTACTCACTCTCTCTAGCCCCCACCCTCTCGTTCCTTACCCTTAGTGGCCACACCTGTTTGATATTCTATTATCTCTCGCACCTGTGGTGGCAGGCTAATTAGTCCCCCTGTGGGCTTTAAATACCAGGGCGCTTCCCCTCGTTTTGGCGTGGGGTCGTGTTGTATACTTGCCGAGTCATATTCTCTAAACATCTAGACTCTTTCGGGAGATCCTCTGTCTGCCTATGCTGTTCCATTCTCCGGCGTCGAGATGTTTGCTCCAGCCTTCGCCTGCTGTCGCCGTTGCCTGAGAGTGGGACTGGTCTGCGCTCCCTAGACTTCCACGGGAGGCATCCCAGTCATCCACTTCAGACCCCCCGCGCAGCTGTCGTCCTGACGCACATCCAGACCAGCGCAGACGCTCTCCAGTCCACAGCGCGCAACGCGCATCTTCCAAGGACGCTCGAGCTTGGCACGCTCTCCAGACCAGCGCGCAACGCGCATCTTCCAGACCTTCGAGCTTGGCACGCTCCTCCGTACCAGCGCACTGACGCGCATCTTCCAGACCTTCGAGCTTGGCACGCTCCTCCGTACCGGCGCACAGACGCGCATCTTCCAGACCTTCGAGCTTGGCACGCTCCTCCGTACCAGCGCTCTGACGCGCATCTTCCAGACCTTCGAGCTTGGCACGCTCTCCAGACCTCAGCGCGCCGATGCGCATCTTCCAGACCTTCGTGCTTGGCACACTCCTCCTGGCAGACGCACCCCGATGCGTCTCTCTGTTCCGACGCGCACACCAAGGTGTGGCGCGCCACTCTGTTCCTCGGCTCCGACAGTGGCTACCCGGTGGACGACATCCTCGCCACCGCCACTGTTCCAGCTCCCTGTTCCGACGCGCACACCAAGGTGTGGCGCGCACTCTGTTCCTCGGCTCCGACAGTGGCTACCCGGTGGACGACATCCTCGCCACCGCCACTGTTCCAGCTCCCTGTTCCGACGCGCACACCAAGGTGTGGCGCGCACTCTGTTCCTCGGCTCCGACAGCGGCTACCCGGTGGACGATGCCCTCGTCACCGCCACTGTTCCAGCACTCTGTTCCTCGGCTCCGACAGCGGCTACCCGGTGGACGATGCCCTCGTCACCGCCACTGTTCCAGCACTCTCTCCCTCGGCTCGGACAGCCAGCCGCCCCGGTGGCGATGCCTTCGTTCCCGTTGCTGTCCCTGTACCATTACGCATGCGCCTGGGTGAGTTTTGATTGTGATGTCACTCACCCAGCGTAGTGCCCTTGCCCCCGTTCCCGCTGCTGTCCCCGTACCTTTACGCATACGCCTGGGTGAGTTTTGATTGTGATGTCACTCACTCAGCGTAGTGCCCTTGCCCCCGTTCCCGCTGCTGCCCCTTTACCTTTACGCATACGTCTGGGTGAGTTTTGATTGTGATGTCACTCACTCAGCGTAATGCCTCTTGCCCCCGTTCCCGCTGCTGTTCCTGTACCTTTACGCATACGCCTGGGTGAGTTTTGATTGTGATGTCACTCTCCCAGCGTATTGCCTCTGTTAGTTAGTTTGGACATTTCATCTCCCAGCGTATTGCCTCTGTTAGTTAGTTTGGACATTTCATCTCCCAGCGTAATGCCTCTGTTTTTGGTTCTCACTTAGAATAGTATTTTTGGACTTTACATCTCCCCCTGTGTGTTTGTCACACGAAGATATTATTACTTTGTTCACTTTGTTATTTGGACTGTTCTGCACCTGCTCTGTTTTTTCCCTTTTGTGCATTAACTATCTCCTCTGTCCTGCAGAGCGGCCCAGATGATTTCCACCAGTCCTCCCTGTTCCTCTCTGTTCCCCAGAACCTGTTCCCTATGTTCCCCAGTACTCTTTTCCCTCTGTCCCTAGTTCTCCTAGTCCTCAGTCCCCTCTGTTTCCTAGTTCTCCCCTTTCTAGTTCCACCTAGTTTCTGTTCCCTAGCTCTCCTAGTCCCTAGTCCTCTCTCCCTAGTTCTCCTTGTCCCTGGTTTACCTAGTCTCTAGTTCCTCTGTCCCAAGGCGTTCCCTTAACCTTCCCTTAGGCGTTCCCTTACTTTCCCTTAGTGTTCCCTTTTCCTGCCCGCCTCTTAAAGGCACCTTTCCTTCCCCTCATATTGATTCCTGTATTTGTGATTCTCCCTTAAAGGGACAGTGCCCTTTTCCCTGTATTTCCCTGTTGTTCAATAAATATCTGTTTCTTGGCAAACCATCATACCTGTCTTGTGTTGTGCGATTGGGGTCGGTTACAAACCATAACAGTACGACCCCACCAAATCGACGACCCCAGCCAGCACAGACGGTGTATGTTGAGTTTGCCTTTTTTTTTCCTTGTTCCCTCTAGCTCCCCTGTTAGCCCTGTTAGCTCCCCTGTTAGCTTGTTAGTCTCCCCTCTAGCTCCCCTGTTAGCCCTGTTAGCTTCCTTGTTAGCCCCGTTTAGCTTCCCTGTTAGTCCTGTTTAGCTCCCTTGTTGGCCTGTTACTCCCCTGTTTAGCTTGTTAGTCTCCCCGGTTAGCTCCCCTGTTTGCTTCCCGTTTTGCCCTGTTTGATCCCCCTGTAGCTAGCCATGCCCTGGCGGCTAACCCAGTCCCTCAGCAGAGCCCCGGTCTGCTAGCTTGGCCCCGGCTGTTAGCACAGCCTCTATGTTAATGCAGCCTTGCAGCTGGCATAGGCCCTGTAGCTAGCCAGGCCCAAGCAGCTAACCCGGTCCCTCTGCATGGCCTCCACCTTTTTGTGTAGTTTATCCCACTGCTAGGACTGCCCTTTCAGCTAGCAAGGTCAGTTTTTCTCACACAGCTAGGACTGTCCTTCCAGCTAGCTTGTGCTCTCATGCTGGTCCAGCCCTGTCTGCCAGCCTAGCTCCGGCAGCTAGCGCAGCCTCTATGTTGATGTAGCAGTACAGCTAGCATAGGCCCTGTAGCTATCAGTGCCCTGGCAGCTACCCTTTCCCTCTGCTAGCCTGGCTCCGGCAGCTTGCGCAGCCTCTATGTTGATGTAGCAGTACAGCTAGCATAGGCCCTGTAGCTATCAGTGCCCTGGCAGCTAACCTTCCCTCTGCTAGCCCTTTCCCGGTGCTTCCATGGTTAACCCTTTGCTACCCTGCTTGCCCCTCAGTTCTCTAGACCAGTTCTCTAAACCAGTTCTCTAGACCAGTTCTCTAGCCCGGTTCTCTAGCCCAGTTCTCTAGACCAGTTCTCTAGACCAGTTCTCTAGACCAGTTCCTCTAGACTAGTTCTCTAGACCCAGTTCCTCTAGACCAGTTCCCCCAGTTGCCCCTCTGCTACCCTAGTTACCCCTCGGCGACCCTGTTTCTTTTGCTAGCCCCACTCTTGTGGTGGCTTCCCCTGCTGGCTTGGCCAGTACCTCTTGTTTTGCCCCCTGCCACTCTGTCTGTATTTGTTTTGGGTCGCCGGGTGGCTCCCGTTGGAGGGGGGGATACTGTGAGGTTTTGCCCGCTGCTTACTACCTTTTCTCTGTCTTCTTTAAGCCTACTGTTAGGAATTCCCTATTCTCTGTCTTCTTTAAGCCTACTGTTAGGAATTCCCTACTCACTCTCTCTAGCCCCCACCCTCTCGTTCCTTACCCTTAGTGGCCACACCTGTTTGATATTCTATTATCTCTCGCACCTGTGGTGGCAGGCTAATTAGTCCCCCTGTGGGCTTTAAATACCAGGGCGCTTCCCCTCGTTTTGGCGTGGGGTCGTGTTGTATACTTGCCGAGTCATATTCTCTAAACATCTAGACTCTTTCGGGAGATCCTCTGTCTGCCTATGCTGTTCCATTCTCCGGCGTCGAGATGTTTGCTCCAGCCTTCGCCTGCTGTCGCCGTTGCCTGAGAGTGGGACTGGTCTGCGCTCCCTAGACTTCCACGGGAGGCATCCCAGTCATCCACTTCAGACCCCCCGCGCAGCTGTCGTCCTGACGCACATCCAGACCAGCGCAGACGCTCTCCAGTCCACAGCGCGCAACGCGCATCTTCCAAGGACGCTCGAGCTTGGCACGCTCTCCAGACCAGCGCGCAACGCGCATCTTCCAGACCTTCGAGCTTGGCACGCTCCTCCGTACCAGCGCACTGACGCGCATCTTCCAGACCTTCGAGCTTGGCACGCTCCTCCGTACCGGCGCACAGACGCGCATCTTCCAGACCTTCGAGCTTGGCACGCTCCTCCGTACCAGCGCTCTGACGCGCATCTTCCAGACCTTCGAGCTTGGCACGCTCTCCAGACCTCAGCGCGCCGATGCGCATCTTCCAGACCTTCGTGCTTGGCACACTCCTCCTGGCAGACGCACCCCGATGCGTCTCTCTGTTCCGACGCGCACACCAAGGTGTGGCGCGCCACTCTGTTCCTCGGCTCCGACAGTGGCTACCCGGTGGACGACATCCTCGCCACCGCCACTGTTCCAGCTCCCTGTTCCGACGCGCACACCAAGGTGTGGCGCGCACTCTGTTCCTCGGCTCCGACAGTGGCTACCCGGTGGACGACATCCTCGCCACCGCCACTGTTCCAGCTCCCTGTTCCGACGCGCACACCAAGGTGTGGCGCGCACTCTGTTCCTCGGCTCCGACAGCGGCTACCCGGTGGACGATGCCCTCGTCACCGCCACTGTTCCAGCACTCTGTTCCTCGGCTCCGACAGCGGCTACCCGGTGGACGATGCCCTCGTCACCGCCACTGTTCCAGCACTCTCTCCCTCGGCTCGGACAGCCAGCCGCCCCGGTGGCGATGCCTTCGTTCCCGTTGCTGTCCCTGTACCATTACGCATGCGCCTGGGTGAGTTTTGATTGTGATGTCACTCACCCAGCGTAGTGCCCTTGCCCCCGTTCCCGCTGCTGTCCCCGTACCTTTACGCATACGCCTGGGTGAGTTTTGATTGTGATGTCACTCACTCAGCGTAGTGCCCTTGCCCCCGTTCCCGCTGCTGCCCCTTTACCTTTACGCATACGTCTGGGTGAGTTTTGATTGTGATGTCACTCACTCAGCGTAATGCCTCTTGCCCCCGTTCCCGCTGCTGTTCCTGTACCTTTACGCATACGCCTGGGTGAGTTTTGATTGTGATGTCACTCTCCCAGCGTATTGCCTCTGTTAGTTAGTTTGGACATTTCATCTCCCAGCGTATTGCCTCTGTTAGTTAGTTTGGACATTTCATCTCCCAGCGTAATGCCTCTGTTTTTGGTTCTCACTTAGAATAGTATTTTTGGACTTTACATCTCCCCCTGTGTGTTTGTCACACGAAGATATTATTACTTTGTTCACTTTGTTATTTGGACTGTTCTGCACCTGCTCTGTTTTTTCCCTTTTGTGCATTAACTATCTCCTCTGTCCTGCAGAGCGGCCCAGATGATTTCCACCAGTCCTCCCTGTTCCTCTCTGTTCCCCAGAACCTGTTCCCTATGTTCCCCAGTACTCTTTTCCCTCTGTCCCTAGTTCTCCTAGTCCTCAGTCCCCTCTGTTTCCTAGTTCTCCCCTTTCTAGTTCCACCTAGTTTCTGTTCCCTAGCTCTCCTAGTCCCTAGTCCTCTCTCCCTAGTTCTCCTTGTCCCTGGTTTACCTAGTCTCTAGTTCCTCTGTCCCAAGGCGTTCCCTTAACCTTCCCTTAGGCGTTCCCTTACTTTCCCTTAGTGTTCCCTTTTCCTGCCCGCCTCTTAAAGGCACCTTTCCTTCCCCTCATATTGATTCCTGTATTTGTGATTCTCCCTTAAAGGGACAGTGCCCTTTTCCCTGTATTTCCCTGTTGTTCAATAAATATCTGTTTCTTGGCAAACCATCATACCTGTCTTGTGTTGTGCGATTGGGGTCGGTTACAAACCATAACATACAATGTACAATGCAGAGTAGAAAAGTAACGGAGTTACAATACAATATACTATACAGTACAATGCAGAAATGGGATGAGGTACAATTTAGGTACAATTTACAGTAAGGTGTAATGAGGTATGGGTTGTAGTGCAAATTCTTTGCCAATAAATATAAAGTGTGTTTAGGTGTTCTAAAGTGGGTGCTGCAGTGAGTTGTTTGTTTAAAGTGAGTGTGTGCGTGTGGATGTGTGTGCTGTGAGTGCATTTGATGGTTATTACATAGTGTTATTGTCATTTGTATGTGTGTAATGTGTAACTAGTACAGTGGAGGGGTGTACAGTCCAGGGCCCAGAGAGTAGAGAGCTGTGTGAGTCGTCCCCGGACAGCTTATGTGAGAGGATGACCATCCTTGTTCAAAAGTTGAGCTCTTGCAGATTAGCCTGGCCCCACTTCTATCCAGAACAATATATATATATATATAAGGGGACTGCACATTGTTTATTCACTGTGCTGTTTACCATGGCCTCTCATTCAATCATGATATTCATTGTTTTGGGAAATACAGGTCCTGCAGTTGCCACTCTGATAATGGTTCTTGATATAGAGCAGGGCCAGTCACCTCAAGAGCTCAATCTTTGAGCTTGCATGATTACTATAGAACCCTCAGACTAGGGTTAGATTAGGCCTAGAATATATCTGTCGTGTGGTCCAGGGTTGAGCATCTGGGGAAACAGAAAAACAATCAATACATTTTGGAACATTGTTACTACAATAGATAACGTTATTCATCATATTAACAGATTGCAGAATGGGTACAGTACAGTACAGCTCAATACACACAATTGTTAATGGGATGCAGACCAGAGAAAGACTTTCATCTTGTTTACATCAGGGTCCCCCATTTTCAATTCATCATAACATATTACATACATGACATACAGATAGACAGTAAACAACAGCAAGTTTCAAGTTTCAAGTTTCTTTAATAGTTGTCATACAGAAGTACAGAATACTTTTATACAAAATGCTTCTTACTGTTACGCTCCAGAGACTGTGCAAGACAAGATAAGTATGAAATAAAATAACATAGTATAGCATGTAAATTAGAAGTAAATAAAATGAGGTCACAGTGTTCAGTATAGACATATGTACAATGTTCGATGCAGAATAGACGTAACTGAGTTACCATATAATATACAATACTGTGCAGTGTACTAATATACAATACTATATAGTGCAAGGCAGAAATGGGATGAGGTGCAATTTAGGTACAATTTACAGTAGGTGTACGAGTTGTAGTGCAAATCCTTTATCAATAAATATAAAGTGTGTTTGTGTGATCTAAAGTGTGGAGAGTGGGTGCTGCAGTGTGTTGTTTGTTTAAGTGAGTGTGTGCGTGTGGGTGTGTGTGCTGTGTGCATTTGATGGTTGTTGCATAGTGTTTATTGTTCGTTTAGCAGCCTGATGGCCTGGGGATAGAAGCTTCTTCTGAGTCTTTCTGTGCTCGCCTTAAGACTCCGGTATCGCTTGCCTGACCGCAGCAGTTCAAAGAGGCAGTTGTTCGGGTGGCTCGAGTCCTTAATAATTCTCTTAGCCTTCCCCTTGCACCGCTTGTTGTAAATGTTCTGGAGGGTGGGAAGCCCCCCTCCAATTGTGCGTTCGGCTGAACGTGTCACTCTTTGTAGTCTGCTACGGTCTTGTGCAGTGCTATTCCCAAACCAGGAGGTGATGTTGCCAGTCAGGATGCTCTCTATTGTACATGAGTAGAAGTTCCTAAGGATCTTCTGACTGACTTGGAACTTCCTTAGGTGCCTGAGGAAGTAGAGGCGTTGTCGTGCCTTCTTCACAACACTGTCAATGTGTGTGGTCCATGTCAAATCCTCGGATATGTGGGCTCCGAGGTACTTGAAACTGTTCACTCTCTCAACCGGTGCCCCGTCGATGCTGAGGGGGCTGTAGTCCTTGACCCCCGACCTCCTGAAGTCCACAATCATCTCTTTTGTTTTGCTGACGTTCAGGGAGAGGCAGTTCTCCTGACACCACTGTGACAGATTCTCTACCTCTTCCAGGTAGGCCCTTTCGTCGTTGGCAGAGATCAGGCCCACCACTACTGTGTCATCAGCCAATTTGATGATGGTGTTGTTGTTCCGCTGTGCTACGCAGTCATGTGTGTACAGGGAGTAGAGGAGGGGGCTCAGAACACAGCCCTGGGGGGCCCCTATGTTGAGCGTGATGGATGAGGAGGTGCAGTTGCCTGCTCTTACCACCTGGGGTCTGCCCCTCAGGAAGTCCAAGACCCACTGGCAGAGGTCATAGTTCAAGCCCAGGTCCCTGAGCTTGGCTATGAGTTTGGAGGGGACTATGGTATTGAATGCTGAGCTGTAGTCGATGAACAGCATTCTCACATAGTTCCCCTGCCTCTTGTCCAGGTGTGATGCTGCTGTGTGCAGCACATGGGCTATGGCGTCCTCCGTGGACCTGTTGGGGCGATATGCAAATTGCAGAGGGTCCAGGTTGATGGGGAGGGAGGAACAGATGTAGGGCGGTAGTCGTTGAGGCAAGCGGCGTAGATTTTTTGGGTACAGGGATGATGGTGGACTTCTTCAGACAGGTGGGGATGACAGCCTGTTCCAAGGGACCATCCAATATCAAACTATTGTTAAGGGGATGCAGACCAGAGAAAGACGTTTGTCTTGTTTACATCAGGGCCCCCCATTTGTAATTCATAGTGACTGACAACAGCATCTAAAACAATATATTTATATGTATATTTATATATTGGAAGAGTATATTTATGAGACAGTATATTTTGTACATATGTAACGGTTGTGACAACGTCACCTCAAACTTCTAACGTCACAGGCAACAACACAGACCGCTATACCATAGTGTAACACACAGCAAGAATGTGAAACAAGTTACTATTATTAGTATTGGGTTAGAGTTGTTTGATTTACACTAACATAATGTTAGATTGCTATCTGAGAAAGTTAAAATGCTAACGTAACGTTAATCTATGTGAGCTGGCTACAACATTTTCCAATGTGTAATCGGAAGTCAAAACGGACTGCATATAAACTGCTGATGACTCATAACTTCCTATCACGTTTGAATAATGCTGTAAAGTTAAGTAAAAATGCATTTCAATAGTAATGTATATGAATTGAGAGCTTACCGATGCAGAGCTAAATCCACTGTTGACAACAGACGAGTCGCAACATTTACTTCCTAGTTCCGGAGCTTGAGGAATGTCATTGGGAGAAATCAAGTCACCTGACGTTGTAACGCGTTTTGATTGGTTCCGCAGCAACGCCCCTTTTCACAAATGTAGGTAGTTTTTTGCTTATCAACACATTAATTTTCATAAAGATATGACCCAAAAACCATTGCCAACAAACGGAAATGTGTTATTATAGTATATTATGTAGTTCATATTACAATAACATATACTCTCTAAAACCAGATCAATCATTTCACTAACGGAAGCCTCTAGCAACCTTCGGCCCACCGTCTAATTGTGTAGTGGGATGTGTGCCTGGTGACAGTGTATGGCAGCCATTGAGCCTGCGTAGCCCAAGGTTGGGTGCTACCAGTGGTCGTGAAGGAGGCAATTTCCACCCTACATTGTGGGGAGCACTTTTGAGTGTCTAGAAAAGCGCTATATAAATGAAATGAATTCTTCTTCTTCTTCTTCTTCTTCTTCTTCTTCTTCTTCTTCTTCTTCTTCTTCTTCTTCTTCTTCTTCTTCTTCTTCTTCTTCTTCTTCTTCTTCTTCTTCTTCTTCTTCTTCTTCTTCTTCTTCTTCTTCTTCTTCTTCTTCTTCTTCTTCTTCTTCTTAATATTAATATTAATATAATTCAAACATGCGCATGGAGTGCGAGTGCGATGTTAAATGCTTCCTCAACCTCCTGCCATCTGGGAGGAGATACTGGAGCCTCAGAGCCAGCTCCACCAGACTGAGCAACAGCTTCCTCCATCAGGCTGTCAGGATGCTGAAATCTCTCTCCCCGGCCCCCAGACAGTCAGGACTGTAATGTACCAAGCACCTTAGAAATAAATAACCAAACCACTCCCCCTCTACTCCAAAAAGGTCCAGACTGTTATGCACTAAGCACTTTGTAATAATAATAAAAAAAATAATACAAATTTAATCTCTGATGCTGCTAAATCACACTCTGCACTAAGCACTTTTGGACAATTAATTTAGATCTTATGGAATATGCTGCTACATTATATTGCACCTCAGGCTGTTATTGTGTTTTTCACAATTGTTAAATTTTTTATTTTATTTTTGTACACCGGAGGTCTGAGATAACCAAATTTCAACCCTCAATATGTCCTGTACATATATATACAATACATACAGTATTGACAATAAAGCTTGAACTTGAACTTGGCTTGAAATGTCATGTTAAATGTTGTGAGGTAGGGCGGCCATATTGAAATGGTGGATAATTATTTTGTCTTAAAAAGATACGGTCAGTGTAATAGGTTTGTGTCACACACCACGCTTGACATGTTCCATCCACACGGGGTAATATACAGTACACCTATTGAAATGAATCAATTTCATTCATTCAGTTTAGCATAATATTTAAAAGGATAAGGCCAATGTCACCCCCCCTTATTGTCAACATAGCCTACAAAAAGACCAAAACCAACCATGGTGCATGCATTTCTTCTATTTACACGTATGGTCCGTCCAGGCAACACTAGATTACAGCTCGTATCCAGAAGTCATAGAACTCCATTGTTGTCCAAAAAAACGTGAAAACAAAGTCACAGAGCCGTACTTTTTGTACAGCTACATATATACACATTAGCTGCAGCTCTTGTTGCAGCAAGCTACCCTTCTTATCATCTCCGTGTGTGTGTTCATTAACATTGAATTGGCGTTTGTGTTCTTTATGTTTATTATTAGGGATGTCCGATATTATCGGCCTACCGATATTATCGGCCAATATCGGCATTAAAATGTGATATCGGAAAATATCGGTATCGGTTTTTACATTTCTATAACCTTTATTTACCCAGGAAAGCAAGTAAGAACAAATTCTGATTTTATTTATTGTCAAAAGTATGCATAATGTTGTGTTAATTCCACAACAAGAGATATGTAATGTTAATTACGTGAAATTATTCCGTTTTTGGGGGGGGGGGGGGGGGGGGGGGGGGGGGGGAACCCTGCATATATCGGTATCGGTTGATATCGGTTGATATCGGTATCGGAAATTAAGAGTTGGACAATATCGGTATATCGGTATCGGTAAAAAAGCCAATATCGAGCATCCCTATTTATTATATGTCCCTGCCATACCGGTCGATGAAATTAGTAGTCATGAAGACGATCCTGGCCTCAGACGATGTCACTCCGTCCAGAGAATTCAGCAGCCCACTGAAGGTCAGCCTGCCCATTCCCTGGTGGGCCACAGGGCCTGGAAGAACAGAGACACAATAACCGTATTCATTTCCACATCTTCTCAAATGAGATAGACAGAGAGATGACCAGAAAGAGTGGTGTCATATTCATCCGTGATTGAAAGTGTCTCACAATAAAAAAAAATTAAATGAATGATGATGCGGTGATGTTTGAAACTAATAACTAACAGCACATTTCCTGGTATGACCTACTCTCTGTGCTGCTCCCCTCTCTGCTGACGAAGGCCGCGTGTACGTCCTCCAGTAGTATGATGCTCTGCTGGGGCGCCACACTCAGCAGGTGGTTGAGGCGGTCGTCAGAAAGGCTGCGGTCGCTTAGAGTCAACAGGCAGATACTATAGCCCAGTTCGCCTGCCAGCGCCGTGCTGGAACACACAAGTCACACAGGTGAACACACGCACACAGACACACGTTTTAATATCTTTATTTGTGTTCACATTTTAGATAAATATTCCTGCCATCTGTGCAGCTCTTTCACAACTAGTCTATGGACATTACCTACTCTTCCAAATATAAGCACCAGCTATTTACATTTACCCAACCTGTGTAATAGAATCCTTTAGTAGTTGATACTACTTACTGTAAAACCTTGGTAAGAAATGACCCATCCAGACTGTAATCAAAAGTAGATCCTACTTCTAAAACGGTGACCTCTCTACTGTCCTCATCAACAACAGCCACATCTGGTGTATTAGCTGTATTATCATAATATTCAGTATTGAACAGTTTGAACATAGCACAATAGTGTTTCTACATTTTAACACTGTTAAATTATATGCACACAGACAGACACACACACTGAACTAGTGTGGATTTAGTGTAAGTCATTATGTAAAATAATGAGGAATAATCTGAGGTATTTATGTTGGGGACTGGGGATCAAAATAGTGTTCAGTACTTCATACAAAGACAGGCGCATAGTGATGGTTATGTTATGTAACAGGCTTCATGTAAAATTCCAAACACGAATTTCCCCTTAGGAACAATAAAAGGAAATCTTCAATTTACATTTACATTTAGTCATTTAGCCGACGCTTTTATCCAAAGTGACTTACAAGTTCTGTACGACAAGTCATCAGGAAGGGCACAACTCAGCTGAGTAACAATGTTCATCAAAAGTGTTGAGTGCTACAGTGTAGGTTAGTATATTAGGACAAGTGCATGACAGTAAGGTTAGTTAGGGTTAGATTTAGGGCTGCAACGATTAGTCGACATAATCGACGATGGCGATTATAAAAAAAACGTTGACAAGGAATTGTTGCGTCGATTAGTCATAAAAAATTAAAAAAAAATTATTATAATTTTTTTTGCACTACCTATCTTTGTGAAAGTGGCTTCTCAGCTCTGGTCCAGCCAGCTGAAGACTTCTTAGCTTAACATAACAGACCGACAGTAAATTTGGGGGAACTAATGGGATAACTGGGGATGTTGTTTGGTCCTGACAAGAGTCTCAAAGCAACTCTGAGGTCATGCTCAATGTCCAATCTGTTCCTCTGCTCTGTCTTCAGCTGGACCAGAGCTGAGAAGCCACTTTCACAAAGATAGGTAGTGCAAAAAAAAATAAAAAATTATAATAAATATTTCACTCGCATTTGCCCCTAAAAATAGATATGTGCAAAAATGTGCTAAAATCTTAAGTAATGTTAACTGTTGATGTAGCCTCAGAAAGCTAACATTGGCTCCACTCCTAGCAGCCTGTTGATGTAGCCTCAGCAAGCTAACATTGGCTCCACTCCTAGCAGCCCTCTCTCTCCCCCATCCCTCTCTATATCTCTCTCTCTCTGCTAACAATCCTGATTCGATTCTTGAACCTATTTAATTCCAAAGGAATATATTGATGGATGAGGAGGATTCAAACTTAATATATTCTGCACACTTACATGAAGCTGCTTTTCCCGCAGCCTGGGGGTCCATAGAGGAGATATCCTCGCCGGTAGGGGATCCCTGTGTTCAGGCAGAACACAACAGCAAACACATTCAACGAGACAACAGACACACAGTAAGCTTCTTGTGCTGTGAAGAAGAGGTTTGTCAAGTACATTTTATTTATAACTTTAAAAAGGAGCCATATGTAATCCACATGTAAACAAAATCATCACCTCAACACTGAAAGCCAGATTTGTTTTCATTCTCAAATAGATTGAGTGAGCTCTTGACCGAAGGATAAGACTGTACACACGTACCAACTAAGCCAGTATCAATGCACTTTCATACCATGTCTGTAAAAGATTTGCTGAACATTTTTTGTTATAAAAGTAAATGATTGAAGATGATTTCTCTTGTGTTTGATACACTGCATGGATCTACGTGTTCTGAAATCTCCTTCATTCAGTTATTGATGTCTCCTGCATCTCAGCAAAGACTGGGCCGGGTGAGTGTTGAGCTTATTTTTGTCTACAAGCCAAACTCTTCATGAATCTATGTGCACACAGGCAACATTGATATGGTCAAATAAATCACAGATTGGGCCTTTAAGCACAAAATACGATTGTTCAAGGCCAACCACAGATAGGCCCTCCATGAATAGATTCCCCAAAAACTAAAGTAACATACTAACAGTGCTTCAAGAGTTGCATTATGCAATCCTTTCCATTATTCCACTTAGGGCCCCGGCTACATCAATCCGATATGTCTGTCCATCTATGTCTACAGTGTGTCTGTGTTTAAATTGTGTTTCAATGAGGAGTGTCCGTTTGCTATACAGGGATGATGATGCGTTTGTCTGCGCCAGATTTGTATCTGTTTTGATGGGCGGAAACTAGGTTCTGATGGATACGTCACCGTCCGTTCGCAAAGCTCTTGTTTCTGCAAATGCACAACTACGTTATGCTCCAATTTAAAAACAAACCAAGGGACAGCAATACCTTCCACTTGTTTTCGCTCCGTTTTGTGATGGAATAGTGTGGCCTTAGCGCAGTGGCGTAACTCTCTCTCCAGGTGTGCCGGGGAGAGATTTGTGGGCGTGGCGAGTGACGATTTTCTTTTTAATACCAGGGGTGCAATACCGCATTTTCCCAGGCGGTGGCGCCATTTCTCCATGTAAACGACACACTGAGCTCATACATACAGAATTTCCATTGCATTCAGAGATCTCCAGGGTTCAAACAACCAAAAAACAATTATCCTCCTCTAAACCAGTAGGAACGCCTTTCATCTCTGATGGCTCCCATTGTGAAATGTATTTACAATACAAGGATGTTACAATACTTCCATTGAATATGACAACAACAACAACAACAACAAAAGCTATGGTATGTCATAAATGTATAGATGTAGCAGTAATGTCTATCTGTATGTCATGTGTGTCATATGCAGTGGTGCGTTGTTAATATGGACTGAGCCGGCACGCAGGATAATGACGCCGCGCGCATATGTTCCCTCGCGCACATAATAATAATAATACACTTTGTTTGTATAGCCTTTCATACAGAAACTGCAGCTCAAAGTGCTTCACAACAGAAGAAAGACAGGCATAAAATGAGCACATAAAGTGCAGACATATAAAATCAGTTTTTCACATTAGGATCTAACATCCCAACAGGCAACCTTGTTTATGGTTTGATTCAGTTTTAATATAAATAATAAAAATAAAGAGAAGATTAATTAATTATCTACTCAGTCCCAAAGTTTGTGATGTAAATATGGAATGTCCCAAGTTGCTGCTGTTTACAGAGTGTATTGTTGTCCAAAGGTGAATGATGGTGAATGAAGGGTTAAATCAAAACAGTTGTCAATTCCAAACGGTGAGACACGTCCTCATACATCATTCACCTTTGGACAACAATACACTCTGTAAACAGCAGCAACTTGTGACATTCCATATTTACATCACAAAGAGTCCAGACGTGGTTGAAGACACTGGCCTAGCGGCTATTGTTATGATAATGCGAGGTAGCGCCGGGAGGCAGGTAAACAGACGAGCCGAGTCGAGCGCAGCACGTTCTTGAGTGCACGCGCATGCGCGCACAACCATGCATGTGCGTGCACGCGTTTCTGCTCAAATCTTTAATACTCAGTGAGCTTGCACACCGTGCTACCCCGTCCCATGAACAACGCATGCCTGGTCATATGAAGCCAGACCAGCACTCTCAGGTTCAAAATTTAATGGCAGCCTGAAACAAACATGTTTCGGAATTACATATTCCTTCGTCAGTGTTATTGCTTGCTTATAACACTGACTGAAAATGAAATGTCATGTTTATCTCCAATCCAGTTAAAAGAGTTTCTCACACCAAGAAAACCTATTTTATCTTTTAGTGGAATGAACATTGCCGGCATCAGAATACATTTGACTTCTGGTCTTCATATAATCTATCAACAAAACGGGAGGAACAGAATGAAGAACAATTAAAACAATTTGCGATCATGAAACGTTTGGAGTCTAGAATATCTGATGAGTAATCGGTAAACATTATTCTTTTAAGTATAATTTTCTTCTTCTATGTCACACACACACTGTAGGCATGCGTTCTTCATGGGACGGGGGTGCACTAAGTGCAAGCCCAGATAAGTACTCGCTATTTGCATATCAATAGCGCCGGTCGTATTTAACACACCTGACGACCGGCGCTATTGATATGCAAATAGCGAGTGCACTCCCAGTTGATTTCAGGAACGCACCACACACACACACACTGCTGGTGTCGTCACTGCTGCTAGATAAGGGCAAGAATGCGACCCCCATCTACTCCTCTTTGCATAATAATAGGACAGGTAGTCAGAAGGGGGGGGGACATAACTGCATTCTGAAAAAATGCGGGGGACACATTCCAATGTCCCCCGTGGGAAATACGCCCCTGCCTTAGCGCCTCCTCCCCCACCACCACTACAAATAACCTGTGTGACAGTCAGAGCCCTTAGAAACTCCGAATGGTGGAGCCCTCCACTGTGGTGCGATAGCGATACCTCTGTCTGTGTACCACTTGGGGTTTCCGATGAACTCCTTCTCTTGCTGCAACACATCAACGGGACAGGTTGATAACCAATCAACAGCCACATGACACCACACAAAGCTAGAATGGGAGAATTCAGCAGTCAGATAACAAGGCTCTACAAAAACAACTGGCATACACAAATTGCTGGGTGTTACCAAAATAATAAAACCATTAATAAGAGGGGTGGGATTTGGGCAGGATGTATGAGGGGATGCCCCCTAGAAGGGCATATAATCTTAACCCGATGATAGACTTCCAGCCAAAAGAAAAGTAATTTCAGATTGTTGGTGAACTTCAACAAAACATCTATTTTGTATTACTGCTGGCCTGTAATGATATTAGCTTTGTCAACAATAATATATTTGGATGTCAAAGTTGTCAACACAGACTATGAAAACTGATAACACTGAAAGACTAGTAAGTTTAGCAACACTGGTCAGTGTAATTGTAAACACCTGCCGAGATAGTGCTCAGTGCTTCCCTTCTAAAAGAGGAGCAGGGTGGTGGCTGCATCATGTAGTACCTTCTTGTAAGAGATTGACGAAGATCTGTCTGTCTCTCCCCAGGGAGGTGAAGATGACCGACTCCTGGCTATTGCCTTCCTGTGTTAGGGTCTACCATCGCCTTCTCTCTGGTCCTCTCCACTCTGATCCACTTCCTGCGATACCTAAACACACCACAAGATGGTGGTAGTGTTGTTTTAGTAAGGGATCAGTGGATAACAACTGTACATCATATGAATTTACCAGAAAAGAGGCCAAGTAAGAGAGAAATCCAGAACAGAGTCTGAGTATGAGATTATAGACCTATGTTAAATTGACCATATAGTCCTTTGTGCTTTGCCAACCAAATGCATGGTAAATTGGGTGGTGTGTTAATGCTCTATGAGAACAGTTCATTAAATAAGTACTAGTTATTCTGCCAACTGGCTACACTGGCTAGTACATTCACAGGTTCTCGCCACCTAGTGTGATTTGTTACCTGCCAATAAATCACAGAAATAAGAATAGGAGATTGAACACAGGTCGACTATACCTCCAAGTGTTGTAGAACTGACAGATTTACAGACAACATTTAGCAGCATTTGGCTGGTGTTAATTTCAAGTCATGCCTAGTGGTGAACAAAGGAGAATGTTTGACGTTCTAGAAAGTCTATTATGACATCACCACAAACATCCCAGAATGTTCTATGTTCCAGAAAGGTCTATTACGACATCACCACAAAAGTGCTAGAAGTATCTATGTTCTAGAATGTTTTACGTTCTAGAAAGTCTATTATGACATCACCACAAACATCCCAGAATGTTCTATGTTCCAGAAAGGTCTATTACGACATCACCACAAAAGTGCTAGAAGGGTCTATGTTCTAGAATGTTTTACGTTCTAGAAAGTCTATTATGACATCACCACAAACATCCCAGAATGTTCTATGTTCCAGGAAGGTCTATTACGACATCACCACAAAAGTGCTAGAAGTTTCTATGTTCTAGAATGTTCTATTATGACATCATACTGTGACATCACAAATGTTCTTACATAATAGCATTAACTATTTATGTTCTTATTCAATGGCATTAACTATTTATGTCCCTATGACTAAATAGTGTAATGTTCTGGGGTTTTGTGTGTCACTGTTACCTGGGGGTGTGTTTCCACGCACCAGCAACAGCGGAGCTCCCCAGGGTACACAGTGCGCGTCAATCCGAGTTCACTAATCCCACTTCAGACACCAAATGTAGCGTTCTGTCATACCCTTATTGTAACTGAGGGGTTACAAAACCCTGACTGTATTAAAGATTGTGATAGATTAAACCACTGCTAGTTATGTACTTAGTATTACTGGCCAGACAGTACATCTAAATATGGCAGACACTCATAATAACACGGCACGGGACAAAGAAATTGTTAGGGTTTGTAACCGACCTCAAGCGCAACGGCACAGAGAGAGTTGTTTCAGAGTTAGCCAAAGCAAGGGCGTATTTATTCTCAGAGTCACAAGGTTGAATTAAGTTGAGCAACAGAACAAACGGGGAATCTGGCATGTGAAGATTGTTGTGGCTCTGCAGATTCTCCCAGTAGGTGGTGGTGAGGAATTAGCTTGTGACGTCTGAAGCCGCTCTGCAGATCCTCCCAGTTTTCACAGAGCGCAACGCGTAAAGCGGGCAGATAAACGAGGCGCAGCTTCGTACGGGGAATCAGGTTCTCCACAGGGATTACTTCACGAAAGTCCTGGGGAGCAACAGACAGGGAACAGCGACGGGAAAGACAGGCAAATGCAGGAGTATATTCAAAACGATCCAACATCGATATTAGGGAGATCAGGGTATATAAAGCCACAGGGCGCTGATGACAAGCTGTGACAGCTGCGGGATGAAATTGATCATTGCTCCAGAAGCGTGTGGTGGGGAGAGCACCAATCAACACGGCACCTTACAGGAACGGAGCGTGTGGGTGGGGAGCGGACCAAACCTCACAGAAATATCATTGAGGGTATTTATTATTATGCAGTAAATGTACAGATATGAGAATTAGGGTCGCGCTTGTATGGCGAGGAATATGCATAAGTCAGTCAGTAGCAGAAGTCAGTGGGAATAGAATAATTCCTACGATGGGGTACTAGGCTAACGCCGCCTGGCGTAGGATGGCAATTATAGGGGGAAACGCTGGTACCGCTGGAGACAATGGGTTCCTCCCAGAGTTGTAAGCTCTGGAGGAGAGAGGAATGTTCGGATACTCAGTCTGATCAATTGAAGAAGAAGGGGGTTCATGTACAGAATCCAGTCCTTGTAATCCAAAGCTCAGCATCAAAAGCAATAACTGTAATCCAATTGCACGATAGCAATGATGATAGCCAGCTAGCCTCGGTCCATGAGGCCAGCCCGAATGTAGATCCTCAAGGTGGTTAAATCCAAACGACAGTGGAGATTAACGATGCTCTTCTCCAAGGGTACGTTCCACAATCACTATAATCCAACCAATACTGGTTCTGCAATCGCCGCCGTCGGTTCCAATGTGCACATGTCCAGTAGGTTCTCCGACTAGGCCTCCTCGGGTACTGGCACCAATGTATTTAGTCCACGCACCCTGGCTAAGGTCCACTAGCTAAACGAACGAACTGCTGGGTAATGCTGCACACGAACGAACTGCTGTTGGCACGATACACAATAATTAACGACTCTTTACTTCACATTAAGCTAAGTCGAACTTGACGTTACTGCATTAAATCTGACACTTTTACTATTCACTTCGCACATGGTTCTCAACGCTCTGTTAGACGAACTGCTTCTCACTACATTAGAATCACACTGCGTGATGAACGATGAACAGCGAACGATGAACAGCTACTGTTTGCACCTGCCGCCGTATATATACTTAAGTGGCTTCTAGTGCCGAACCTTAGTTCTCGTCTCGAATCAATGCGCCGTCTCCGGGCATGTTGCGACATTTGAACGGACTCGCCTTTGAACCTGACTTTGGGGGCTTGTGGTCTGGCGCCGATAGCGTTATCCAATAAGGAAAGCGAATATTACTAGGATTCAAACGCAGGCTTAAAGGGATATAACGTGTATGTTGTGAAGGGCCAGATTAAACCGAATATATATATTTATTATATATATATATTTAATTGTATTTGTATATTCTCTAATATTCCTTGATATCCCTTGTATATTCCTTGTACAATATGCATTGAATATCCATTCTAGCCTACTGAACATCCCATAATAGTCTCCATTCTACTATTGGTCGAGACCTTGGTGCCAGGCTGCCATACCCCCCAGACCCAGTTCAAACGTACCGCTCAACATGTACGAACAAGTCCTAGTTCCGCGTAGGAATCTGGCTACCGCACCACTAATGGGACTATTTGTTCATAGTGCGTATATATACTGCGCTACTAAAGTAGGACTTCCTTTTCAGTCCAGTTTCTTACCCTCCAATAGAGTCACAGACGTAAAGCCTCCCCGCGACGCCATGTGTGGGAGTAAGGCCAAGTTCGCCTACCATCGGTATTGAGACATCGTGTATATTAATATTTGAATAGTCATATTTGGCACTATATCGTCGAGTTGGACGTAGTCTATTAAGCTAATAATAGTCTGTTAATATATAGTGCTTCGTACGGTGAGAATACTACCGTAGTCAGTACCCCATCGTTTCGGGCAGAGAACTGGCTGCTTATCCAGGGTGGTTGACCCCACGTGAAGCTGCACCCGAGGAGCCCCAGAGCCGACGAGCGAGTGGACCTGTATACCAGATTATTCTACCGACGACAGCCCGCCTTCCCAGGCACGGATTATGCTTTGTATACGTTGATTATTCCATGGATAAAGACCCCCGACACTGCCGTGTGTTGGAACCCCCCCCCTGGAGAGGACGCAAGGTGAGGAGACGCTCTGCAAGACGAGGTCGCTTCACGTCTCTCCTCCGTGGACCGGAGGACGCCGGCCCACAAAGAGTCCATCTGCTTTCATCTGTGGTCCAAGGATCGCCGGCGCATTGAACGGCACTACAGTGGGTTCACCTGGGATACCCTTGGCCGGATGAGGCAGCCGGATTCTACCCCCCCCCTTCCTACTCCTGTCGGCTTACAAGCGACCGGATTAACCCCCCCTAGTGTATCCAGTATATAATCATTGAAGTATCATTGCTGTTATTCCTTAACTATTCCAGGTCGTATATGTACCACCTGCGCCTTCAGAGATTGGACATTCTCTATTGATATACCGACGAATACTCTTGCCATAAAAGTGCATACTAATTCCCATTCATAAATGTGATTGATTTGATTAAGTGCTTGCTCTACACACCATCGCTGTGTAGAAATAAAGACCTATTTCTAATTCGTACATTTGTGTTGGATCCGTTTCATCTACGTGACAGTGTTCATCATAATATATTTATGCCGAGTACTGGGTGGCCGAATATTAAGTACAAAGGTAGTGGTAGTAAGTATCATATCTAGTAATACAGTCAGGGAATTGTACCCCTCAGTTACAATTGGTCCTTCGAGCCGGATGGTAATTAGTGTAATATTAATATAGTGTTATTAATATTGAAATGGCCTATGATGAACACTCCACGAAACGATCCTCCTAACCAACGCCCGCAGCGCGAACGACGGCTCCCTCAGTACTTAGAGGCTTACGCTGTCAGTCAACAACCTAGTCTTCTACTAACAGTAAACGCGGTAAAACTAGAAAGTAAAAGTATGTCTAACCCCAACGCCCAGACTACCCCGACCATAGAGGCCCCTACGGGTTCTAATGTAACTGACCAAGTTCACGGTGGGGACCAGTGGGAACCAGACATGACTTCACACCCCGCCAGTACTGAAGAAGTAGTCCCCGATGAGTCCCGGGAGGAATACAACGCTACCGAGACAGAACTCGGCACGGAAGAAGACGGGGAGAGCACCGTGGAGATAGAGCTCCAAGGCTCCGCAAGGAGTACCCCGAGGGAAGGCTCCCCTATACAACCGCCTTCTCCCAGCGAGGCAGAGAGGACCCTACAGCAGGCCTTCCTCATCAGCCTGAATGCCGCTGCTGAACGCGACCGACTGCAGATCCAGCAGCGGAGCGAAGAAGAGCATATACGTCTAGAAATAAGACGCATTCAGAGGGAAGAGAATGTGGCCCGAGACCGAGCAGACAGCCAGCGAGAAGCTGCTGGTGCTCTACGGGACGCAGAGCGCGACAGACAGCAAGCGCAACTAATAGAACAGCTGATCAGACGGACAACACCCTCTCCCTCCGCCAGAGGCTCCAGGAACTCGTCTAGACACACCTCCAGGGTGGCATCCCCTAGCCGAGTAAACAACCCTGAACTCGACCAACAGACGAGGTCTATACCCCCCACAGACCACCTCCCCCCACCGGTCCAAGCGAGACCTAGCAACCGGGAAGGAGCAGCATATCCTGTGGAGAGGCTAAACCAGAGACTACAGGCACTGGATGACCTAACTGAAGACGAAGAGGAAGAGGAGGAGAACCACGCCCGACGACAGCACAGTACTCTACCGGACCAGGAGGTCCGGTACAGCCCAGGCTATACTCCCGCGGAGCTGCGCTACAGACCCCCGACTCTATACACGGGTGAGCACGACGCACGACCCGCACCGAGGAACAGCACCTGGACAAGCGGGCCATGGTACACTGCCGGTACCAGCCCATACCAAGGAGCGGGAGGAGACTCGCCTAGGAGGCCTCTCCCCCAACGCTCGCCGATGTATCCACAGTCAGCATCATACATTGGCACGCCTATGGTACCCGACTTCACCCAAGAGAACCGGGCCCAGTATACAGAACTCCGCATGTGTCTGGAGACCATGTTGGTGGATGTATTGGATGAATGCCACAAATACGCCATCCTACTGAAGCACTTAAAGGTACCCCGCGCACATAATATAGCGCTCGCCTACGCGACCTCCACCACCCCATACACAGCAGCGCTGGTAGCATTGGACCAGAGGTATGGGCGCATATGGGATTACGTGATCCAGGAGATCCGACACATCGACCGCTTACCCCCAGCAATAGACAATCGAGCACTGGACGACCTGTCCATCAGAGTGCAGTCCCTGGTAGGGATGTTGGGAGCGCAGAGAGAGCAGGGGAGGCATGAACTTTACGCCAACTCAAATGTGGAAAGGATCTTGGCGAAGCTGCCGCCCGCTCGACAGGAGCGTTTTAGGCGACAGAGAGACCACCGAGACCCGAATGGCCCCGAACCGAACCTCCTCGATCTAGCAGACTTCCTGGCGAGAGAAGTCAGCAGCCTACGGCTAGATACATTCGGACGGAGCACCCCTGGCTCCAGAGAAGGAACCAGACGACTAAATGATGGAAGAAGATCGGTGACTGTGATGCACCAATCGGAGTCAGTACCGAGCAGCAGGAGCCACAGTACCCCCTCCAGAACGGAGAATTGGAAGATAGTGTGCCCCTACTGTGAGAAAGAACACTGGCTAGCGCAATGTGACTCCTTCCCCAAGCTGAACGCGGAGGAAGCAAGTCAATGGATAAAGTCCAACAAGCGCTGTTTTCGCTGTGCGCGCTCACACATGGCAGCCGAATGCCGCTTAAAGAAAAGGTGCACCAAGTGCGATGGAGCCCATCTGGACATACTTCACGACAGTAACAGACGGCGCCCTTCACCCGCACCATCCAGCAGCAAAGCGAGCGTCATGTACATCGATCCCGCCAGCAGCAGTGGAGCCCGAGTACTCCTAAAAGTAGTGCGTGTGACACTAAGCTACCAGAATCAAGTCCTGGACACTTACGCCGTCCTCGATGACGGGTCAGAGAAGACCCTTCTGCTCGCCTCCGCTGCGGCCCAGCTAGGGCTGCGGGGAAGCGAAACCCAAATGACAATTCGGACAATAAGACGAGATTTGAAGACGATAAAGGGCGAGAATGTCTCATTCTCTATCGCAGCAAGCGGCCAGCCTGAGCGACGGTACCAGATTACAGACGCTTTCACCAGCCAAGAAATAGGACTGTCGCGGTACACATACCCCGTCGCCAAGCTGATGGAGAAATATGTACATCTGCGCAAGTTACCGATCCCGCTCATAGACAATGCTATGCCGACCCTGTTGATAGGCTCCGACCATGCAGACCTCATTGTCCCGATAGACCGGGTTCATACCGGACCCCGAGGCTGTCCTGCAGCAGTCGAGACCTGTTTGGGATGGACTCTCCAAGGCCCGCTCGCCAAATCTCTCAACCGGAGTACAGCCACTAGATGTCTCCACTCCCGAGTCACAGAGGGAGAAACCGCACTCCTGCAACACGTAGAGCGGCTATGGACCTTGGAACAAATGCCCTTTAAGAACGGAAAGAAAGACATTTGCTCTAAAGATGACATTTACGCCATTCACCTCCTCGAGACAGGGACCAAGAGAGTCCCGGTCAACGGCGTGTTGAGATACGCCACGCCACTCCTGCGGCGAGAAGGAATGCCTACTTTCCACGCCAAGACAGACGCCACAGAACGGTACCTGCTGAACACGGAGCGGCGCTTAGCCAAGAACCCCGCCCAAGAGAGTGTATACCGCGCTGAGATTGAGAAGCTCATCACAGCGGGACACGTCACAAAGATGGACATTAAGGAGGCTGACCAGACCACTGAATCGTGGTACGTGCCTCACCACAAGGTCCATCACAACGGTAAAGACCGCATAGTATTTAACTGCAGCTACCAGATCGGATCCCAAAATCTGAATAAAGAGTTACTGCCCGGTCCCACACTCGGCCCCTCCCTACTCGGCGTTCTACTCCGCTTCCGCCAGGAAAAGGTGGCTATCAGCGGGGACATTAAAGGAATGTTCCTGCAGGTGAGATTAGTAGAGGAGGACAAGCCCCTGTTACGGTTCCTATGGAGAGAGAAGCCAGGAGATGAGCACCCAGCCATCTACCAATGGGAAGTCCTCCCCTTCGGAACGACGTGCAGCCCCTGCTGTGCTACATTTGCACTACAGAAACATGTAGCAGAGGACCCAGCAGCGGACAAAGAGGTCCGACACAGCGTAAAGAACAGCTTCTACGTAGACAACTGTCTACAAAGCCTTTCAACCCAGGAAGAAGCCGAGGCTCTCCTGATTAAACTCCGCGCCTCATTGATCAAAGGCGGCTTTGACCTCAGGCAGTGGGCCAGCAGCGATCCGCAAGTACTGCGCAGCCTCTCCTCCGAGGACAAGGCAGCCAGCAGCGAGACCTGGATGGCTACAATCCCGGGAGAAGCCCAGGAGATGACCCTGGGATTGGTGTGGCGATTCAAAACAGATTCGCTTCACTACAGACACAAGCCCCTGACTACGGAGCAGGGAAGGCCGGCGGCGGCGCCGACCACCAGACGGAGTGTGTACACAACACTCGCCCGACAATATGACCCGCTAGGATGTATTCTACCGTACACCACCAGGGCAAAAATGATTGTACGAGCATTGTGGGACAAGGACCAGGGCTGGGACGACCCCATTCCCGCACACCTTGCATCCACCTGGAGAGAGTGGGAGATGGAGCTCCACTCACTCCCAGGCGTTAATATGCGCCGAAGCTACTTCCCACCCACGGTGAGGCCAGAGACATGTAAAATGGACTTACACGTCTTCAGTGACGCCTCAGAGGTCGCATACGGATCAGTAGCCTACTTGCGGGCCCAAGAAAGGGGGGGAGAGATCTACACAGCATTTGTCCTCGCCCGCTCGAGAATAGCCCCACGCAAGCAACAATCTATCCCACGTCTAGAGCTCTGCGCAGCCCTAGCCGGAGCGCACCTAGCCACGCTCATCCAACGTGAGCTCACCATACCGGTGTCTAGAACAATCCTGTGGTCAGATTCCACGACAGTACTCGCCTGGATCAAATCGGACTCATGCAAGTACAAAGTCTTCGTGGGAGTCAGAGTCACCGAGATTCAAGACTTAACCGAAGAGTTAACCGGAGAAACAGAGTGGCGCTACGTTGATACAAAACAGAACCCAGCTGACGTCATCACCCGGGGGATACCCCTGGATGACCTCACCCGTCACAATGCTTACAGTGACGGCCCAGCATTCCTAAAGCTCCCGGAAGGAGAGTGGCCCACGCCTATCCCGAGGGAAGCCAGTCAGGAGGAGGCGGAGAATAAGAAGCCTGTGTTCTGTGGATTGAACACTGTTATCTCCGCAGACCCCAACACACTCCTGATGTGCTTGATTATAATTCTATGCGAATATTATATTGTTCACTCATCCTACCATATTTGAGTTACTGTGTGGAAGTGTGGGGTAACACGTATGAAAGCAACATAAAGCCATTATTTATATTACAGAAGAGAGCAGTAAGAATAGTTCACAATGTAGATTCAAGAGAACATACCAACGAATTATTTATTAAATCCAGACTATTGAAACTTAAAGAGTTAGCTGAAATACAGACTTTATTAGTTTTGTTTAGAGCAAAATGCAGAGTATTACCAGCAAATATACAGAGGTTGTTCGTTCCCTGTCCAGATGACAGCAGAAGGAAATTAAATTTTAAACACCAATTTGCACGAACAACCTTAAAACAAAGGTGCACCTCAGTTATAGGTATCAAACTATGGAACTCTTTGCAGAACGATGAAAAGAGTTCCAATAATATATTTCACTTCAAAAGGTTGTGCAAAGAAAAGATACATAGACAGTATAGCACAGTTTAGTATAATATTGCAGTTTAGCGTGTCAGGACGTAGCATAGAGTTGTAGTGTAGGCCAGTATGAGTATAGTAATATAGTATATAGCAGCGTAACATAGAATAATAATATATTAAAATATTGTATAATACTGTACCAATATGGTGTAGAATAAATAGTATGATTTAGTTATATTATAATAAAATAGAAATTAGATAGTATATAGAAGTATAATACATTATATAAGTGTGTGTGTGTGGGGGTGTGTGTGTGTAAATGAATTAACCTAAATATGTAGTTTGACTGATAGATAGACAAAATGGGTTTATTTATGTTGATTTAATTTGGTTGTGTTGATGTTAAATTTTTATTTATTTTTTGCAAAATGGGTATATTCTGTTTGGTTTTACACAATATGTCTATCGGTGTGTTGTACGTGTGTAGGGGCAGGTATATATAAGATTTTTTCTTCTTCCTGTTCCTTTCGGCCATGGTATTTTTTGTGAATTATGTGAATATGTACTGTTGGACTGTGGTGATTCCATGTACGGATAAATAAAATGATGATGATGATGATGATGGGGCGGCTAGATCCCGCGTTACCCCAGACAATGTACCGGCCTGAAGAAGCGAACGGCCGACGAATGTGGAGGTACAGCCAAGTATTAGCCGACAAGTTTTGGAGCAGTTTCCTACTGCACTACCTACCGTCTCTACAGACCCGCCAGAAGTGGGTAAAGGAGAGAGACAATTTGACAGAAGGAACAGTCATCATGATTATTGATCAATCACTGCCCAGAGCTATGTGGCCGGCCGGCCGCGTAAGCAAAGTGATCACCGGTGCCGACGGCGAGGCTCATAGAACTGCCCCGACTCCCAGACACAATCGATGATGACCATGACCCTATAACCCTATGACTTTGTGAAGTTGACTGACCCCTACAGCAAACCCTTATGTGTAAATAGACAACGCGATTAATCTGTCTCTGCTTAACTGATTGGGTCTAGGACCAATCAGGGGGTGGCTGTTGTGAAGGGCCAGATTAAACCGAATATATATATTTATTATATATATATATTTAATTGTATTTGTATATTCTCTAATATTCCTTGATATCCCTTGTATATTCCTTGTACAATATGCATTGAATATCCATTCTAGCCTACTGAACATCCCATAATAGTCTCCATTCTACTATTGGTCGAGACCTTGGTGCCAGGCTGCCATACCCCCCAGACCCAGTTCAAACGTACCGCTCAACATGTACGAACAAGTCCTAGTTCCGCGTAGGAATCTGGCTACCGCACCACTAATGGGACTATTTGTTCATAGTGCGTATATATACTGCGCTACTAAAGTAGGACTTCCTTTTCAGTCCAGTTTCTTACCCTCCAATAGAGTCACAGACGTAAAGCCTCCCCGCGACGCCACGTGTGGGAGTAAGGCCAAGTTCGCCTACCATCGGTATTGAGACATCGTGTATATTAATATTTGAATAGTCATATTTGGCACTATATCGTCGAGTTGGACGTAGTCTATTAAGCTAATAATAGTCTGTTAATATATAGTGCTTCGTACGGTGAGAATACTACCGTAGTCAGTACCCCATCGTTTCGGGCAGAGAACTGGCTGCTTATCCAGGGTGGTTGACCCCACGTGAAGCTGCACCCGAGGAGCCCCAGAGCCGACGAGCGAGTGGACCTGTATACCGGATTATTCTACCGACGACAGCCCGCCTTCCCAGGCACGGATTATGCTTTGTATACGTTGATTATTCCATGGATAAAGACCCCCGACACTGCCGTGTGTTGGAACCCCCCCCCCTGGAGAGGACGCAAGGTGAGGAGACGCTCTGCAAGACGAGGTCGCTTCACGTCTCTCCTCCGTGGACCGGAGGACGCCGGCCCACAAAGAGTCCATCTGCTTTCATCTGTGGTCCAAGGATCGCCGGCGCATTGAACGGCACTACAGTGGGTTCACCTGGGATACCCTTGGCCGGATGAGGCAGCCGGATTCTACCCCCTCATTGAAGTATCATTGCTGTTATTCCTTAACTATTCCAGGTCGTATATGTACCACCTGCGCCTTCAGAGATTGGACATTCTCTATTGATATACCGACGAATACTCTTGCCATAAAAGTGCATACTAATTCCCATTCATAAATGTGATTGATTTGATTAAGTGCTTGCTCTACACACCATCGCTGTGTAGAAATAAAGACCTATTTCTAATTCGTACATTTGTGTTGGATCCGTTTCATCTACGTGACAGTGTTCATCATAATATATTTATGCCGAGTACTGGGTGGCCGAATATTAAGTACAAAGGTAGTGGTAGTAAGTATCATATCTAGTAATACAGTCAGGGAATTGTACCCCTCAGTTACAGTGTATATATAAATAATATACAAGGTATATAAAACAATAAATGTAGATTCTCAGCTTTAATCTGGCCCTTCACAACACTTATTGTTAGGAAGAATGAAGAGAGGTTTATGTTCCTTTTTAGGGTTGTTTAATTCCAGGGATAAGAGTACATACATGTCAATACCTCACTCGTCAGGTAACACACAGCTACCTGCCTGGACACATGACATAAGTGGTGGTCCACCCGTCACTTTACCATGACTGCACATTAACCTGGCACACAACATACTTGTTCACATGTCATTTTTCTTTCACTCTAAAGGAAATATGTCTCACATACAGTAGACCCCCCCAGTACTTTGTGGAGACGAAGATGGGAGGCCCGTCTGTGGACCTGATGATGAGTACCAGTCTTTTCCTCAGACATATAAAATCAGTTTTTCACATTAGGATCTAACATCGGCATAGTCGCGACTCGCGAGGGCTCTCCGCTCGCAAATTGCATTTGATGCTGTAGACAATGCCACAGGGACACATTACTACAGCCCATCCGCCTGAAATGAAAGAAAATCAAACACTTATATGATCACATGACATCAGTTAGTCTTAGACAAAGTTAAATTATGCCCTTCGCATATCTTTTCTGGATACACATTTTAAATAACCAGAGGCAACACTAAAGCAGCACTGTAATGTATCGTACCCGAGGCAGCCCAAATCTTCTCAAAGATTTTATCATAAGTGTGCCTCGACTTCATTTCAGTAGATAGTCTCAGAAGGAGGTCAGTGCGTGACCCAGAGGAATCCAATTTGCATTCTTTACACAGCTTCCGTATCATGACTATTAATTAATATCATGTTTGTTTTTTCCTCATCAGGACATGGACATTTATATAGAAGACATGTATGTTGTTCCTACCTGGAAGGACCGAAGTATCAACCCGTTAGCTTCATTTCCGGTAAGTGTAATTAATTGATGAAATAAATATAATCATTCAGTTAGTAAATTGAATAAGCATAATGGCACATCCCTACTCTAATGACAAACTCATGTTTCATAAATATTAGGCTGACATGAAGATGAAACATGCAATAGTCTTTCCAGCCTGGACCGAAAACCACTTTGTGCTATGTGTAAGTGAAATTAGTAATGCGTGTCTTATAAACTTAATCTGTTTATAAGGAATTATAAACTAAAAGGCTTCGATAGCTATTAACTAAACATTCTATCGGAGCAGATTCTGCTGTTTGGGTGAGAGGGGCACATGGCCGCCGTCCTGGGAGAATAGCAGAATCCACGTTGGGTGAGAGGGGCACACGTCCACCGTCCTTGGAGAATAGCAGAATCCACGTTGGGTGAGAGGAGCACATGTCAGACAGTCTCCTCCCCGCCGCATGTATATATTCTCTCCCCACCGTATGTATATTTCTCTCCCACCCACCCCCTCCAAATATACAGTCTCCTCACCACCGTATATGTATATTTCTCTCCCACCCACCCCCTCCTAATGTACAGTCCCCTCCCCATCATATGTGTATATACTCTGTCAGGATCTATGGGTAACAGTACTGTATATTTGAATACCGTATATGTCACAAATGTATCGGTACTAAATACCTGTATGTCCCCATGTCAATATGAATTGAAAATGGGGGACCCTGATGTAAACAAGACAAACGTCTTTCTCTGGTCTGCATCCCCTTAACAATTGTGTGTATTGAGCCGTACTGTATTGTACCCATTCTGCAATATGTTAAATAAAGTTTTCATTCACACTCAAAATCTGTGTTCATTTTTTATTTTGCATACTAATGTTCTGTGTCTTGAGTCGTACTTGTATTGAAAAACTGATTTTATATGTCTGAGGAGAAGACTGGTACTCATCATCAGGTCCACAGACGGGCCTCCCATCTTCGTCTCCACAAAGTAGGCCTACTGGGGGGGTATGTGAGACATATTTCCTTTAGAGTGAAAGAAAAATGACATGTGAACAAGTATGTTGTGTGCCAGGTTAATGTGCAGTCATGGTAAAGTGATGGGTGGACCACCACTTATATCATGTGTCCAGGCAGGCCTCGGGTACAAGTCGTTTTAACTCCAGCAGCCCATTACGTACCAACCTGTTTCTTTCCCCATGAATCCCTGCACAGCCACAGACACTAAACCGAAAGAAGCTTTAGCTGCCATGACAAAGATGCCAGACATCCATACATCTGCTTATAGATCTGTTTGATAATGTCTAGCTCAGGAAAGGCTGAGAAAGGCACCTACCCAACCTCTTCCAATCCTCCAATGCACAGTCCCCCCCACCCAACCCCCTCCAATGTACAGTTTTCCCCACCTACCCAACCTCTTCCAATGTACAGTTTATTCCCCCTCAAATGTATATACTCTCTTTTTAGACTATTTTTGTATCACAAACAGTGCTGTATATTTGTAGATCTGGTATGTCATAAATGTCTAGATGTAACAGTACTGTCTATCTGTATGTCATGTTATGATGAATTGAAAATGGGGGACCCTGATGTAAACAAGACGAAAGTTAACTCTTTTTTAGTATCACAAACAGTACTGAATTTGAAAATCTGGTATGTCATAAATGTATAGATGTAGCAGTACTGTCTATCTGTATGTCATGTCATATGATGAATTGAAAATGGGGGACCCTGATGGAAACAAGACGAAAGTCTTTCTCAGGTCTGCATCCTCTTAACAATTGTATGTATTGAGCTGTACTGTACTGTACCCATTCTGCAATCTGTTAATAAACTTTTCAATCAATCAATCAATCAATCAATCAATCAATCAACTTGTGTATGTCGTAAACGAGAGAGCGAGAGAGCCCCCCCCCCCCTCATCCGCATGCGCAGTAGTGCAAAGCCAGGTCCATGCCACAAGGCTAGCCCACGTCACGAAGCCCCGCCCAGACGTTGGGCTCTGTGGCTCTGCAGATATATGCTATTGCGATAAGGCGGCGGCCTATTGCTTAATAACAGCGGAGCAGTGCTGCCGTTGCTTCCGCGTTTTCCCTGATTGGCTGCGACACTCCGCTCTGCCGCTGAGCGGAGCGGCAGAGCTTGCGGAATTATGTAACCGCCCTAATCCGCCATGATTTTCATTCGGCGCTCAGCTCACCTGGCAGCTCAGCGGTCCTGCGGTCCTGCGGTCCGTTGTTGACGAGTTTGAATCCCATCAATTTTTTTTTTTTAACATGATTTTTTTTTTAACATGTATTCTTTCGCCGGTTAAGGTTAGGCATGGTTAAGGTTAAGGTTAAGGTTAGGCATTGTTTCGGAGTTGGTTAAGGTTAGAACGGTTAAGTTTAGGCGCTGTTAAGGAGCTGGTTAAGGTTAGAGTTTGTCTTAGAGACAGCCTATTTCCGCACTGCCGCTCTCCCGCGTTGCCGCGGTCACATGGTCAAATTGTCACATTCTTGCACTGCTCCGCTGTTAAAAAGCAACACGCAAGGCGGCGTGTAATAGGGCAGGGTCACGTGGGGTCAATGGCCAATCAGAGCAATGCGGAAGGACAAGTAGGCTGCCGAAAGTATAGACGCGCGCCACGCGGTCTGGAGGAGCATCGTGGTTCGCTCCTTCCTTCCTTCCTTCCTTCCTTCCTTCCTTCCTTCCTTCCTTCCTTCCTTCCTTCCTTCCTTCCTTCCTTCCTTCCTTCCTTCCTTCCTTCCTTCCTTCCTTTCCTTCCTTCCTTCCCTTCCTCCCCTTCCTCCCTTCCTCCCTTCCTCCCCTCCCCTCCCCTCCCCTCCCCTCCCCTCCCCTCCCCTCCCCTCCCCTCCCCTCCCCTCCCCTCCCCTCCCCTCCCCTACCCTCTGCAGGCAGGGCCATATATCTATGGGCAGGGCTGTCCCAAACCAACCCGCGGCTCCACTAGAGCTCCATTCACAGTTTGGAGAGCAGCTGGATGATAGACGCGCGTCCCAGAGGCTCCGCTCCGCACAGCAGCGCAGATCCAGTGAACAGACACCACCGGGGGACGGGGTTCGGGATCGGGATCCGCATTGATTTGACCTGAGGAGTCGAGACCATCCCCGGGATTATTCTACATTGTCTATAGTGGAGTGGATTATTACAAGTGGAGCGACACTTCTTCTGAGTTCTGAGACAGAGGCAAGTTAAGTACATCATCTTTAATAAAGTTCAGGCTGAAACAAGGTTGCGACCGAAATACTCTCCCAAACTTTTGTTGCACTTTATTAATTAACTACCTAAAAGTGGACCAATTCCACCGCTGTTCATCACAACTCCTGCAAAACTCCCATTCATTCCTCCTCCTCACTGTGCATGAGGAGGGGGTTGGGGGTTTTGTCCCAGCAAAGTGGTGGGGAGGCGAATTTGGGAGGGGTGGGTGGGTGGGTGAGGGTCTGTCTGGGTCTGCTTTTGTTGCTTGTCTCTCTTTGGCAATTTCTTGTGTTAATCAAGAATGTGATCCACGTTAATTCGCAACATCTGCGCGCAGAGAAGAACACAGCATTGTTGTGTATGCAGGCAAAATAATAAGGCACACTTCAGTCTTAAACCGGTACAAAGACATAGCCGAATATTATGTCGCCAAACATGGGAACATTTCCTGCTCGTCTATTCCTCACTGTGTGCATATGCAATGAACACGCACGCACACACGCAATACATATATTTATAATTTCTTTCAGCACGATTGATTGATTGATTGGCTGATTGATTTAATTAATGAATGCATGAATTTCTTTATCTGTGGAAACAAATCTGTGTCAGACTGAACTGAATTACTGAAGTCCACATCATTCTAGTATATGAATCAAACCCCTTTCCTTCCTCATCTCTGAAGAAGCGTCCCAGAGGTCCCCCACTTGCTTTTCTTGTTTCTTTCTCTCCTATGGTTGGGTTCCCTTTGGGAATGGGCAGGCACTCAGACAGAACTTTAACATTTGAAACAAGGACGGCTTGCTTTAGTGACTGGAGCTGTGGAGCAACAAAACTAAATACATTATATATATTTACTGAGGCTAGGTTTGCATTTTTCAACAAGGCACCATTGTAGGCATGAATGGCAACTATCTCAAAGATGTCTTGATTTTAGATGCAGGTTGTCATAATTGCCAGCCAGTTGGTGAGAGTTGAGTAGGCAACCTGACAATCTCAGTCAGCAGAGTGTGCATGGTTGGTTGTGTTCAGTCTAAACATGATGTTATCCGTGTTGATGGATGACCCTGGGTTGCTGCCATCTAGAATGTGGTCTCATAACATTGCCACATCATCAGAATGATAATCCTGGACTCCACCCTTATACCAAGCCCATGTCAGTTCCGTCACAAATCCCTCCACCCCTACACTCTCAGTCACGGTCCCTGCAATCCACGGACACTGGTCAGCTCTCCATCCCCCGAACCAGACTGCAGAGCTTCGGGGACAGAGCTTTCAGTGTGGCAGCTCCCACCCTCTGGAACTCCCTCCCCGCAGAACTCCGCAACGCCCCAACTCTGGACTCATTAAAAAAAAACTGCTCAAAACCCACCTCTTCAACTTGGCCTTTAACCCCTAATTTCTCACTTTTTATGTTGTGTCTGTCCACTCCACTATGTTTGTTACTTTTGTTATTTTCTCCCCCCTATGTAAAGCGACCTTGGGTCTTTTGAAAGGCGCTATATATAAGTTATTATTATTATTATTATTATTATTATTATTATTATTATTATTATTATTATTATTATTATTATTATTATTATTATAATAACAGAAATATTGGTCATCAACTGATTTAAACCCCTGAAACATCTATGGTCGTTTTTGAAGTTGAAATTATTGTGTTTACAGCCTGTCCTGGTTTGATAAATGAGACCCGGTGTTTTTCCAATTTCTTGGCCCTATTTTGATCGTGACAGTCACAGTCTTTTATTCCACTTGTGAAATGGCTGCAATCACCATGGGAACAGATAATAATGTACTTTTTTTCCCCCAGTGGTTGCCTGTGGTTTTCAGCAAGTATGTTCCGCTTCCACCACTACTGGTCAAAGTCTGAGTCAGGGAGCCAGATGGGAACTATATTACCAGCACTGATCAAATAAACGACGCTTGCTGTAAAAGGTAGTTTGGCAAGGGCTTCAAAATTGGTGACGAAGAATATTGCCATCGACCGCTTGGGTCAGACTGGAGTATATGGTCATGAGTCGACATGTGCGACAAAAACCCATCCCTTGTTGCACTTGCTGATTGATTGATTGATTGAAAACTTTATTAACAGATTGCAGAATGGGTACAGTACAGTACAGCTCAATACATACAATTGTTAAGGTGTGCAGACCAGAGAGACTTTCGTCTTGTTTACATCAGGGTCCCCCATTTTTTATTCATCATAACATATATGACACACGACATACAGATAGTACTGCTACATCTATACATTTATGACATACCAGATTTGCAAATACAGTACTGTTTGTGATACAGGTGGGGGGGGGGGGGGACTGTACATTGGAGGTGGGGGGGGGGGGAGACACTGTACATTGGAATACTGCCATACTTGGTCATTTACTGTACAACTGGGTTAGGGCATTTGTAGGGGCCAGTTTCGAATTGCAGTCTCCCGTAGGTGTTCTTTGAGAGTGTTTTTGAAAGTGGGTAGTGATTCACATTCCTTTACAGCTTTGGGTAGGGCGTTCCACATTGATGTGGCATAATTACGAAATGTGTTTAGTCCCTTGTTTGAGCCGAATCTGGGTTTAACATGATTTGTGGAGCTCCCTCTAGTGTTGTGATCGTGGTATTCACTGACCGTTGGGAAGTATTTCGACATGTACATGGGTACCTTGGTCGTGTAGTGTATCTTGTAGACCAGGCCCATTGCAAGTTGCTGTACTCTGTCGTCTACTCTAAGGTGGGTTCTAGGAGTCGGGTCAAGCAGTAGTCTGACCAGTTTGTTTTGAGATGTTTGTAATTTGGTTTTTAGTGCCTTTGAGGTGCTTTGGTACCATGAGGTGCAAGCATAGTCGTAGTACCCTTGAATGAGTGCTCCTGCCAGAGTCTTCAGGGTATTCTTGTTTACCAGAGAGGAGATCCGGTACAAGAATCGAGTTCGTTGGTTGACTTTTTTTATTACATTGGATGCCATTTTGTCACAGGAAAGATTAGCCTCTAGGATGGAACCCAGGTAGGTAATTTCATCTTTCCTTGTGACAATATTGTCACCCACTGTAACTGAGAAGCCGTCGGTCTTGCTGAGTTTGTTATTTGAACCGAAGAGAATTACCCAAAATGATAGTTTGTTATCGGCGAGCCATATGCAGACTTTGCCTAGTTCCGAGCTAAGGGTTTTTTCAACCTGTAACTTGTTCTTGTCAGAGACCAGCAGGGCTGAGTCGTCCGCGAACAGGAACAAGTTGCAGTCACAAGCTGACGACATGTCATTTGCATAAATTAGGAACAGTAGCGGTCCTAGTATGCTTCCTTGTGGAACACCACAGCTCACTGGGAGGGGGGGGGATAGGGTACCGTTTACCTCCACCATCTGTTCTCTCCCCTCCAGGTAGGATTGTATCCAGCTCACTGATTGACAAGCTAAAAGCAATTGGTTTTAGCTTGTCAATCAGAATGGTGTGATTGACAGTGTCGAAGGCCTTTTGTAGGTCCAGCATGACCATGCCGCAGTATTTGCCCGCGTCCACCTCTTGTTTGATGTGGTCGTTCGTGCTGTACTTCCATTTTCCCATGGATGTATTTGTGATGGAGTGCAGGCAGGGCTTAATGGTATACATACACAATAAGCCAGGGCCGTAGAAAGACTGTATGCAAGAAGCACTGTTAACATTTTATTGTGTCATCTTATCTATGACGGTGGGACAGTTTTTGATATCTGCTGGCCAGCACAAATGAATCCACGTGTGTGTGTGTGTGGGGGGAAAAAACGCTGAGCTCTCCTTCTCCTGTGTCTCTGTACGAGTCTAGACGAAGCCGTGCGACCACAACATGCAGGCTGCTGGCGCAGGCAGTCTAGTGTCGGATCTCTCGCTGTACCTTTTTGATCCTCCCCGGGCCTTTTTGGAGAGCCGGTGTGATGCCAGATGCAGCTCTCTGTGGCTTGTTGTTGAGTCTCCCCAGCCAACGCCATGGTGATGACTCTAGTCTTGTTTGCACTATAGTCCGCCCTGGCAGCTTGGTGTGGCGAGGCGTGTGTCCTGTGTTGGCTGTGCATCAACACAGATAGATAGGGCCACAAATATGCAAAGAATGGCCGACGTAAAGCGCTCAGTAGCTCCTCATGTGTTATTATTATCCCCCAAAGCGAGGCAGTATCAATTGGTTTTAAATTCTTTTTTATTATTGTTCCCCAAATCGAGGCAGTATCAATTCGTTTTTGTCTTTTATGCAATGTAATGCATTCCCATGCCTGCCTATTGGACTTGACAACATTAATATTACATTTTGTGTTGGCTGTATTAAAGGGGAACTTCAGCAAAATACTATGCTGATTTATTTTGCACATAATGTCACATACATCAAAAAAACTCTAAACAGATTTGCACGCATGAATTTAGTTTGACAGTAAATCAGTTTGAATATGGCCACCAACGATGTCATCCGGGATATTGAATCCTTGTGTTGTGTTAATTGCAGCTCAATTAAATGATAAGGTAGCAGTCCCTATAAGACGAGGTATTGCTATTTCTTCATTTCATGGAGCTGTAATTAACACAACGCAAGGATTCAACGTCCAACACTAGTGGTGGCCACATTCAAACTAATTTATTCCTTATACTGACAAACTAAATGGATGTGTGCAAAACTGTTTAGAGTTTTTGTATGTGTGTGAGAGAGATTATAGTGCAAAATAAATCAGCATTGTTATTCTGCAAGACTAAAATAAAAACAACGAATCAAGTAAAAAGAGTCTTGGTCAACTAAGACTGTAATGGCCGACGAGGCGACACATTGACTATGAGAGGGAGCAGCTCATGTCAGTATATTTGTATGTTGTTGTTGGTCTAACCTGGCAACACTTAGCTAAACTAAATTTTTTTGTCGATTAATCGGTCAGTGTGGTCGTCGCCGACCAGGCGATTAGTCGTTTTTACGCTTTTCCCGGGCTGAATGAGTTATATATCCTGAAAAATGACATGCACATCTCTGGTTAGTAGGCTAATACATTTGAAAGAGGACATGATTACACGTAGGAAACACAATTTCACAGCGTTTCTTATTTAAATGAACTAGGCTAATCGATTAGTCTACAAAATCCATGACCGTAAGAATTTCTTTAGTCGATGACAGCCAGCCTACACACATCGCCCTGTGCTGCCTACTATGTTAAATACTATGTTAATATTCGACCGCTAACGATAACACCTCTTACATGCCATGAAACGGAAGCCTTCTCCTTTCCCTATACGCTTGGTGTTTCCCTAACGCTTGTCGCGGACTCATGAACAAATAACACCAGATGTCGACCAACCACCTGCGACCGGAAGAACACAATGCTATTTTATCCCGGTCTCTCCACTACTGATTTGCACACACTACTGTTTTGCATACAATGCACCCACGTGGTGTTTGTTAGAGGAGCCAGAGCTATACGTTATCACTGATTCTACTGCCACGTTGCACCCACACCACAGTGACCACACCCACACTGACGACTACATTGTGATTATTTATTGCTCTTTTATGCTACATGAATCTTTCCACTATTTTATTGCTTCTTTTTTGTACTACTTACTTTGATGCAGCTGCTAGCCTGAGGAGCTTCACTGCTCTTATGCTCTTAACTAGAATATGGAGGATGTGACAATAATATGGTTGGGTACCGTTCACATTTTGAACCGATACCGGTACCAGTTCTTGGAATTTGGTATCGGTACCCAACGGTACCTTTTTGTTCGATACTTAACTCCTCTCTGTATTAACGTTTTATTTTTATTTCAGTAGTAGAAAATAAGTCCAAACTTCTCAACTTCAACATTGTTATTTATTTTTAGAACATTTAGTTATTTATTGTTTTAACACACCTCACAAAATAAATCACATGATGATCATGTATTATGTTTGTAAATGTAAAATAGCAACATTATCTGGCCATCCTCTTTCCAAAGACCCAAGAGCTGGGACAGTAGTGTGTATAGTATAATATTTGTGGAAAAGGCTCCTTCTTGTCTAGTATATACACACTCTTTGGTACTACCGATTTCATCTAGCATAGAAGTACAGAGTTCGGTACCCAACCCTACAGTATGTGCCAATAAAGCAGATTCTGATTCTATGACACTTCCCTGTGAATCACTCTCACTCACTCACTCACTCACTCACTCACTCACTCACTCACCTCACTCACTCACTCACTCACTCACTCACTCACTCACTCACTCACTCACTCACTCACTCACTCACTCACTCACTCACTCACTCACTCACTCACTCACTCACCTCACTCACTCACTCACAGTTAGTCACTCTGCCTCTAGTGGCGGCTCACAAGCATGGCATTTTAAGACCATTTCAATCTCTGCGGGAATTGCTTCCCATCTATCACAGTGTGTGTGTCCTTCTCGCTTCTCCCCCCAGTTGATTTTAGTGCTTGAACCCTTCTCTCTGCGGAGGCCTAGATTAGTAACACCGGTGCGATGTGATGCAGCCCCAGCCAGGCATCTGTTTTCCCCATTTCAGTTACATGAAGCGAAGCCGCGGCGCTACACACAGTATGTGTAACGGAGGTACCGCAGTCTATCCACAGTCACGAGGTACAGTAAGTGAAGTGGCTGTGGACGTTAAGCGGTACTGCAAGTAAACTCACTCCCCAGAGGCATCCAGACCCAGTAGCAAGAGGTGGATCCACCTCTTGGTACAGTGGTCTGTGATGTTGGCCCCGGTGCAGAGAGACCGGGGTTCAACTCCCACTCAGGGCGATCCCTTAAGGCGAGACACTGCAGGTGAATAGGCAAATATACTTTTTTTGTTGATTTTGAGATTTTGTTATATTTTGCTTCCTAAACATGTCTTCTATGAAACTAATGACAATAAAACGTCAATAACACACATTTAGTTGTTTATTTTACTTCATTTTGCCTTATTGCATCCATAAATGTGCACATATTTAATGGGGAAGTGCCTCATTTGCATATATAAACATAAATTTCAGAAAACTTGCAATATATTTTTTCTTAGTTTATATGTACATAACAAACTGGGAAAGTTTCATAGTGATATCTATTTAAATATTTTTTGCCTATTAGGGGGTACTACACTGTACTACACTGTTTGTAGCCTGTGTGTAGTTATGTTCAGTTCAATAACATCATTATTATTATTATTATTATTCAGTTATCAGGCATGTGTTTAGGTTGTCTATTACTAATGGTTTGATTAGATATTGTGTTTGTAAATATCTGTTTAAAAAAAAAAAGTATGGCATTTTACAATACAGAACTTTGAAGGCGTTTTCCCAAAAATGAGTTTTAAGAGTTTTTCCTCATACTCTGAGCCAGAAATCTCCACTTCAGTAGCACTCACATACACCAAAACTTCCAGTTCTATTCATATCTATGTTCTGAAGGTATTTACAGAAGGGTTTGTTGATATCGCATTCATACCCTGATTTATATCACATTTTATTCCTAAAAACATGGCGAAATATGGAATTTTACCATAAAAATGGACTGAATGGAGTATTTTCTGATTTATGGAGTGATAAAAAGAGATATCCAAAATCCCCTCTGTAATAACCTTTGGCTCTAATATGTCAACCAAATGAAACTATAATTTTGAAAATGGCTTTATCCAATGTTCAGATTTCTGTCCTGGAATTATATGCAAATTAGTGCATATTTAAGTAGATAATGCCTCATTTGCATATTTAAACATACAATTTCAGAAAACTTGTAATACAAAAAAGTCTTGTCTTAATATAAGTAATCAACTGGGGAATTTTCATTGTGATATCTATTAGTTAATTTTTTTTACCCTATTCACCTGTAGTGTCTCCCCTTAACAGGGGTCGAATCGACAAAAACACAACGCAGTAAGATCACACCGGCTTTATGTAAAACACTGCAGATTGAGCCCCAACCTGCCAATGCAGAATGACCAGTCGAACATTTAAGTGTGTTCTAATGTTTGCTCACTGGAAAAAACCTTCCCAAAAAATTACTCGTTACACCATGGTATTTGGCGGTAATGTAGTAGAGCACGACCGATACTGGATTTTTGTGTCCGATGCGGATATTATGGAGTAAAATATTCCGATATCAATATATATATCGGCCGATATTCTTCATATATATCAAGTTATTATTATAATGTCTTTATGTATCCCACACCTTACTTCTTCCACCCTCAGCGAGCTGTGGAAGCACAATACCAATTTCAATATAGCTGTTTTCAAGAGTCATTTCACGCAACAGAAATTGCACTCTGTGCATATAGTCATGTCATTATGAAATAGAGCCATTAGCTTAACTCTTTAGATCAATTAACACTTATTCATTAACCATTGACATCCCTAAAATGTGTGCTTTCTATAAACTGAATTTAAAAACACTGACTATATGTTCCTAGTCCCAAAGGAAAGTTTACCATGGAAAGTCTACCATGAAAGCCCTCTCATGTAGAGTATAGGAGTGATCATCATCATCATCATCATCTTCATCTTCATCATCATCATCATATAGATGATAGACCAGTCTCAATTTTAAGTGTGTTATCCAAAGTCTTAGAGAAGATAGTCCATGAACAAGTCCAGGAATATGCAAGCAGCCATGACCTACTGTACGACCTCCAATCCGGCTTTAGGAAGTCTTACTCTACTGAAACATGTCTTCTTTATCTTACAGACAGTATCAGGAGGGAGATAGATTCAGGTAAGCTGTGTGGGCTAGTTCTTCTAGACCTACAGAAGGCTTTTGACACAGTGAACCATGACATATTGCTCTCCAAGCTTAAGGCCTTGGGTATGTCTGAGACAGTGGTCGGATGGTTCTCTTCCTACCTTGCTGATAGGGTGCAGCGGGTTGAGGTCAGTGGCACTATGTCAGAGGCCAAGCCCATTGTATGCGGGGTCCCACAAGGAAGCGTGTTAGGACCTCTAATTTTTTTACTGTACATAAATGACATGTCAGCAGCATGCTCATGTAACTTGTTTTTATTTGCAGACGACTCAGCCTTGCTAGTCTCACACAAGGATCAGAACACACTAGAACAGATGCTAGGTGAAGAACTTGCAGTGGTCAGCAGGTGGCTTTCGGACAACAGGCTTTCTCTTCACCTAGGTAAGACAGAGGCAGTACTATTAGCCTCCAAGCTCAGGAAAGCACGGGAGTTTAATATCCAGCTAGGAGCTGTAACCCTAAAACAGCAAAAAAAAGCGAAGTATCTAGGCTGTATGATAGACGGGAGCCTAGATGTGCCTAGTACTGGGCAAAGTCAACGCCCGCACCAGGTACCTAGCTAGGAAAGCCAACCTCCTTGGCAGAGATAGCCTCAGGCTACTAGCAAATAGCCTAGTACTCTGCCACTTTGACTATGGTAGCGTATCGTGGTTCGAGGGCCTGACAGTGAACATAAAAAAGAAGCTTCAGGTTTCCCAAATAATAAGCTAGTAGGGGTGGTAATGGGTCTTGGCCCTCACACCCACATAGGGAGGAGTCACTTCTAGGAGCTAAACTGGCTTCCTGTGGAGGCCAGAGTTACCCAGCTCAGACTGAACATAGTGCACAATATTATAAACCAAAGGTCCCCTAGATACCTCCAGAACTACTTCACCCTGGTCAACGAATCCCACAACCACAGAACTAGAGCAAGCATAGCAAACCTGAAGCCTGCTTCTTTCCGATCCAAACTGGGCCAATGCTCCCTTACTTTCTCTGGAGCCCAGGATTGGAACAAACTGCCTATCCCCATCAAGCAGAGCTTGAGCCTCCACAGCTTCAAGAGAAGTGTCAGGAAGTGGCTCATGGACAGAATAGAAGAATAGCCCCCTATAGTTTGAATGGGTTTCCAATCAGTTTTTAGTTATTGTGGGGTATACAATTTTAGCGATAGGTTAGTCTTATAATGTTTTAAATGTATGAGTGTTGTGTTTTTGTTGTGGCCTAACAGCCCTGGGACCATGACGGAAATAAGGGTTTTACTCTTTCTCATGTTATCCTTTGGATCCTTGTTGTGTGTTTTTAATCCATCAATAAAATAAAATAAAATCATCATCATGATTCATGACTAGAGCATAGGGATGGGAATTGAGAATCGGAATCGATTGGGAACCGGTTCCTAATTGTCTGATTCCTGGAATCGCATGCCTCCGTGACTATCGATGCCATGTTTTTCCGACAGTTGCGCATTTAAAAACAACGTTAGCGCCACCCATGCAGCCATAGTAGACTATTTGATTCCTTGACTAGGAAAACCTAAAGGGCTTGATATTGGGACCGTTTTGTGTGCGCAGTGAAAACTGAAGGTGCTTTGCATCCTAGTCATTCATTTACATGGTAAAGTAACGTTTGCCGCTAGCTAGCTAAATAGCCATGCTCATTGCAGAGAGAGACAGAGAGAGAACACTGAGCTGGCCTTTATTTATACAGGTAGGTTATTGCTAACAAATTCTCTTTTGCAATAACGACCTGTTGAATACAACTACAGTTCAATAGATTAAATTAGTTCTCAAATACATTATTTTATTTAAGTGTGTACAGTTTTTGTATTTTTCTGACATGGGGGCTCAACAATAAATGATAAATGACGATCAGAAATGTCAAGTTGCATGTTGTTATTCTAACCAGCTTAGTTCTGTTGCATTTCCAATTTATTTATTTAAATTATAAATGTATCAGGAATCGATAAGGGAATCAACAAAGAATCGGATCGATAAGCAGAATAGATAATGGAATCGTATCGATAAAATCTTATCAATTCCCATCCTAACTTATCTCTCTGGAAATAATACTGCCTGAATGTCGTGCTGCAAACATCACCATTTTGAAGGTGTCACCTCAAAACTGTCTGTCCTCACTAATGGTTAGATCTGCCTTTTTCATCCGTCTGGTCAGGTTTTGCCTTTGGAATACTTGTCTGACTCAGGCCATGTTGATGATGTCACTTCACTTGTCTGACTCAGGCCATGTTGATTAGGGCTGGGCGATATAACGATAACAATAATTATCGCGATATATTTTAATAATCGATATCGGGGGGAAAAAAATATCGGCAATTTTTTTTTTTGTGACCTGCAACAGGGCAGTTTTAAAACCAGAGACGGTGGACAGACTTGTCTTTCTTGCCTGCAACGTAAAGTAATGGCTTTGCTTGTCCAAATGACAATACTGACCAAATTGAGATTTATTTTTCTCTTGTCCATTTATTTTGTTTGCTTTCTAATTTAAAATACAGTTTGAAAAACCGTCTGTACACAGTAGGCTATGTGTGCTAGCAGAGCTAGTCTCCAGTCACGGTGCACATGTGCGGTGGTTTGTCCACCAAAAAAGCGCCAAAAGATAGAAAAGAAACTAGCAGAGCCAGAACTGTTCCAACTCCCCTGGAGCCACAGCCAGCAGAGAAGCCGGCTTACTTTAGCTTTCAAACCAGCTGCAGCCTGAGAACTGTGTGAGGGGATGTAACACTAAAGATGGCGGCAACGACAAAGAATTGCTGCAAAATAAACATACATCTGTTGTAAAAAAATAAAAAAATAAAGCTTTTTTTTTATACTTATAACAATATCGATAATATCGAATATAGAGTGATATGATATTGTTATCGATATCGTTATCGCGATATCATTTTTGGCCATATCGCCCAGCCCTAATGTTGATGAGGTCACTTGTCTGACTCAGGCCATGTTGATGATGTCACTTGTCTGACTCAGGCCATGTTGATGATGTCACTTCACTTGTCTGACTCAGGCCATGTTGATGATGTCACTTGTCTGACTCAGGCCATGTTGATGATGTCACTTCACTTGTCTGACTCAGGCCATGTTGATGATGTCACTTGTCTGACTCAGGCCATGTTAATGATATCACTTCACTTGTCTGACTCAGGCCATGTTGATGTCACTTGTCTGACACACGGACAGACATGAAAACGGAAAGCATTTCTCTAATGTCTTTCCAAGACGTGGCGGCTGGGAGGCGTGTCAATCCTCAAAGGCCACAGCCGCCACGGCTCCCAGGCCAGGGCTAGGAATATCCATAAAGAGCACTTGATCATGAAGATGTCAATGGATGTTTTATAACTGTTTCCCCCCTGAAGTAGCTGTAAATCCTTGCACAACTGAAACCTATATCAGCCATCGTCATGGTCCAATGGTGAGACAAATGACTCGTAACTCCTAACTCCTTGTTATCTAATCACACTCTCCTAACTCCTTGTTATCTAATCACTCTCCTAACTCCTTGTTATCTAATCACTCCCTAACTCCTTGTTATCTAATCACTCTCCTAACTCCTTGTTATCTAATCACACTCCTAACTCCTTGTTATCTAATCACACTCTCCTAACTCCTTGTTATCTAATCACACTCTCCTAACTCCTTGTTATCTAATCACACTCTCCTAACTCCTTGTTATCTAATCACTCTCTCCTAACTCCTTGTTATCTAATCACACTCTCCTAACTCCTTGTTATCTAATCACTCTCTCCTAACTCCTTGTTATCTAATCACTCTCTCCTAACTCCTTGTTATCTAATCACACTCTCCTAACTCCTTGTTATCTAATCACTCTCTCCTAACTCCTTGTTATCTAATCACTCTCTCCTAACTCCTTGTTATCTAATCAAACTCTCCTAACTCTTTGTTATCTAATCACTCTACTAACTCCTTGTTATCTAATCACTCTCTCCTAACTCCTTGTTATCTAATCATTCTCCTAACTCCTTGTTATCAAGTGTTGCAACATGAATTATATACCTATTCATTGCCCTTTCTGATTGAAATGTCAAGTTTGCCTTTCCATTTATAGTAAACCAAGAGGACCGTATCGGAAATAAGTGTTTAACAACTCTATTTGTGACACCCTGAGTGATATTTATTTATACCTAATATCTGTGCGTTTCAAAATGGCAAAATAAAGAACAAGACTAGGCAAGCCTAGTTGATCCAGACTAGCTGGATACATGCTAGTGCGAGACTCACGCATGCATGTTCCAGCGATGGGGAGTCGAGACTCTGACTGACATGCATGTTCCAGCGATGGGGAGTCGAGACTCTGACTGACATGCATGTTCCAGTGATGGGGAGTCGAGACTCTGACTGACATGCATGTTCCAGCGATGGGGAGTCGAGACTCTGACTGACATGCATGTTCCAGAGATGGGGAGTCGAGACTCAGACTGACATGCATGTTCCAGCGATGGGGAGTCGAGACTCTGACTGACATGCATGTTCCAGCGATGGGGAGTCGAGACTCTGACTGACATGCATGTTCCAGCGATGGGGAGTCGAGACTCTGACTGACATGCATGTTCCAGAGATGGGGAGTCAGTCAGTACTAACCGGCATTGCCATGCATAGGGATGCACCCTCCGTGAACCTCCCAGAACCTGTTATTTAAAAAATGTGAACATCAGCTGCCACGGCCGGATCAGGACCGGTTATTGTGCTTGTGGAACAGCATTTAATGCAATTCATTAAAAAGGACACCCTTGTAAATATTGATGAGCCGTGGAGATTTATAGTTTATGTTATGGCACAAGATCGGAGAGAGGGTTCTGTGGCCCTGGATGGCAGGCTAGCTATGTCATGTCAAAAACCCATGATGCATCACTCAGTTATTTCCTTGTGTGCGGCAAACAGAAATCAGTGCTCAGGGGGGCAGAAGTTAGGGACACAACAACCCAGATATCGGGCTGATGATACCAGGCTAAAGCAGGGCATCTGTTTCTGAGAATATTCCCAATACCGACGACATCTGATACCAAACGGCCATGTCCAAAATCAAGCAAAGAGATTTGATTCTCAGTCTTATTCACACGATAGCAGGGTCTTGGATCTGCCTTATGGAGAAACGTGGATTATAGCTCAATCATTTTATGTCCTTTGACCGTAACGTAATGGTGAAAGTGAGGGACTGGATTTGTATCTAATGGTAAATGGACTATACATTTATATTTTTAGTCCAAAAATATGGACTTTTATCCAAAGCGCTTTACAACTTATGCCTCACATTCACCCGTTCACTCACACATTCACACACCGATGGTGGAGGCGACCATGCGAGGTGCCAACCTGCTCATCGGGAGCAGTTAGGGGTTTTAAGTGTCTTGCTCAAGGAAATCGGAATGGGAATCGAACCGGGAACCTTCTGATTACCAGACGACTGCTCTACCTCCTGCCTCCTACCTGCCTCCTACCACCTATTTTTACTCAGAATAAGTATTGTTACTGAAAAAGCATCAGTGTTTCCCTAAAAGAGAGGCGTTGTTGTTGTTGTTGTTATTCTGTCCGATTGTCAAAAGGTATTAGACCACCACAGTAGCTTAACACCCACCTCAAAACACACTGAACACTGAACTCTCCACTCACAAGTACACATGAGCACACACACACACATGGGGACACCGCTAAAACAATCACTTAAACAAAATGTCACTTTAAAAAATAGAAAGTCACTTTAAAGGAAGGAGGTATTGTATAGTATAGTTTAGATACATTAAGAGTTAAAATTGTAAATTGTATAGTAGTGTATATAGGAACCAGTTTCTCAGGAACTTAGCATGTCTTTTTTTACCATGCATATCTTGTGTCTTACCTATTTAATTTTTTCTTTACCTATTTTTATTTGATTTTGCACAATCAATGCGGGCATGACCACCCGCATTTCACTGTATGCCCTGGTATGTATGTGACAAATAAATCTTGATTGATTGAAAATTTGATTAACAGATTGCAGAATGGGTACAATACAGTACGGCTCAATACACACAATTGCTAAGCAGACCAGATAAAGACTTTCGTCTTGTTTACATCAGGGGCCCCCATTTTTATTTTTATTTTTTTTATTATCTTTTTCCTCCTTTTTTCCGTTTTTCTCCCATCCCAATGTTAGTTGTTGTGCCAATTCCCAGTCCCCTTCCTGGTCGAAACTGTACATTGGATTATCGACTAAACCTTACTTGGTCCCAAGAAGAGGGTCTTGTGTATTATTGGGTTTAATAGGACATTTATTGTACATTGGAGGGGGTTGGGTTAGGACATTTACAGGGGCCAGTTTCGAATTGCAGTCTCCCGTAGGTGCTCTTTGAGAGTGGTTTTGAAAGTGGGTAGTGATTCACATTCCTTTACAGCTGTGGGTAGGGCGTTCCACATTGATGTGGCATAGAATCTGGGTTCAACATGATTTTTGATTCCTGATTGTCCCACCACACTGGCTTCACTCCCAGGAACGATCACCTCCTCATTGTCACGCATCAAGGAAATGTCACCACTTCAGTGTGGATGAGGAGGCGTGAATGAGGAGGCACGAACAGGGGGAAGTTATGACTCTGAGGTGCGTGCTGAACCGCCGCGTTGTATTGCAGGCGGCTGAGTTTTCTTGACGTCTCCATCGACACAGGCATCATAAGTCCTGTATCGGCTCAGGCCTCCGAGTCAATTATTGGTGGTAGAAAAGTGCATCCCCAGCACATCCCTAGCACGCACTCGCACACACATTTGTTTGCTCTCTCTCTCTCTCTCTCTCTCTCTCTCGCTCTCGCTCTCGCTCTCTCTCTCTCTGATAAATCGGTTGATTATTTTATCGATTAACCATTAATTTACCAGAAAAATCTATTTCAATTGAATATTTCAAAATGTTTAGATGAGTATCCTCATCCTTTTTAGCTTTAGATTTAAAAAAAAACTACCAGCCAGAGAGATTATTACCGGCCATAAATAGCTTTTTAGTATATTTCCATGAATTATTATATATATTATATGTATTGTGTGTCATCTCTCCACTCCACGCTATGGTAGATACGATTAAAATATATATAGGCTATATACATATTTAAATCAATATATTTCTTTTGAATCAGGATTGTTAAAGCTAATTAGCCTAATCCATGTGAAAAAGAGTAGCATATAGTAAATGTATGCACACACACACACACACACGAGAGGGAGAATAGCTTATAGCAGACGGATGTTACAATATTTTTGCTAATGAAGTGAAATATTTAATCATCAACTATCAAGTTTGTTTTTATAGTGTACATTTTGGCTACTTCATTGATCATCATCATTGAATGTACACTATTAGAACTCCATGAAAATGATTGTATTGGCAACCGTTCCTAAGGAGAAAATGCCATAGGTCGACGAATCGTGACAGCCCTATAGTTGAAAGATTCTAAACATTCTGTGAAAAGTTTGACAGTTGGTGTGAGGATTCGCCTGTCCCTGGACCTTTTTCCTGTGTTTTCCCTGTCTACTCTCCTCATCAGCCCCCACCCTTGCGATGATTTACTCTCCTCTACTCTTCACCAGCCCCCACCCTTGGACATCCTTGATCCTCTACCTTCACGCACCTGTTGGGAGTTTGCAATCACCTCGGGAGAGTACATAGGTTGCAGACTCCCCTCCAGTCCTTGTCGGGTCGTTCTGTGTTCTGGATTCTGTGTTCTGGATTCTGTGTTCTGGATTCTGTGTTCTGGACTCTGTATCTGTGTTCAGTGTTCATGGAGTTCTGGACGTTACCATTCTGTACGTCACCATCACCTGCCGCGTCTCCGGCGTGAGACGACGGCCCAGCCATCACCACCTGTCGCCGTTTGCCTGGAGTGGGACACGTCTTCGCTCTCTAATTCTCTACGGGAGGTTTTCCAGTGTTCCCACTCCAGACGTCAAGGCGGCACGCCATCGCTCCCGATTCCACGGGAGGAAGGCGTCTCTTAGTGATCCTCGTTCCTGGGGTGAGGCTCGTCGTCGCTCCCTAGTATTCCACGGGAGGACGGCGTGTTCCCATCCCGGTCCCCTGGGACCCCCTTTGTTCTGCGCTGCCCGTCTGCAGCATCCGAAGAGGAGGAGGAGGATCCCCGTGCCAGGCCTCCGCCGTCGGGCCCCTGTTCCCGTGCCAGGCCTCCGCCGTCGGGCCCCTGTCCCCGTGCCAGGCCTCCGCCGTCGGAACCCTGTCCTCATCCCTGTAAGCAGCTCTGGCCCTCGCCCTGTCCAAGGCCTTAACCCTGTTCTCTGTCCCTGTCTCCAGCCCGCCTCTCCGGGCCTCTGTCCCTGTCCCCCTCTCCAGTGCCCCTGGTCCTGGCCCTGACACTTAGCCCTGGTCCTTAGCCCTGTCCTTTAGCCTTAGTCCCTTAGCCTGTTCGACTCTTAAAGGCACAGTGCCGCATTTCCCATATTTCCTTGACTCTAGTGTTTTTGTGTTTTCCCTTAAAGGGACTGTGCCGCTTTTTGTTCTATAATAAATATTTGCCCTGTTTTGGCTTACTCTCATACCTGTCTTGTGTTGTGCGATTGGGGTCGGTTACAAACCATAACAGTTGGTCTAACTACACCTCAACTGAGAAATCATTTGAAAATCGCTACATTAGCTCATAAAAACAAGTAAGTTATACCTTTGACGCAGACAAATATATTAGACAGATTAATGTTGCTGTATAGTTTGGGCTGACCTTTGATTATCGACCTTTTTTCTTCGAGAAAAAAAAATTATTAATAGGTCTAATATTTATATATTTTTTTTGATATTTTTTTTTAATGTTGTGGGACTTGTACAGCACTTTGTTAAACTTTGTCAGTGCTGTAAAGTTTAAACCTTTTTAAATCTTAGACAAACTAAAGCTTCCATGAAATATTGTAAGCCGTCATTTGAGGCTTTATAAAAGCAGCACAATGAACACAAATCTGTCAGTGCCGAGTCCGACCTCATCTTAAATAACAAACAGCATTGCTTGTTGTAGTTAACAAAGAGAGGCAGAGTTGATTTCGCAAAAAAAATAAAAATCTAATTTCTTTTTTTACATAATCGAATTTTATTTTCATATTCGAATCCCATGCCCATCGAACAAAGCTTTGAAGTATTTAAGACAGCCCTACTAGGTTGTTTATACACCAGTACTGTTGACAGCGGGGACAGCAGTGGTCCCTAGCTTACTTGTTGATTACCTTAGATACGGTAAGAGGTCACTGAAACTGATTTCTCCTGTGAGCTAGCTTAGCTTAGGTAGCACTAGCAGCTAACGTTAGTTTAAAATGTTTTTAACCGCGACCGGCATATAGTAATGGCGAGAATATAAAGCATGTTATTACATGGCGTTTTAACATTCGCCAAAATGCTTGATTGTGATTGGTCAATAGCGCTCGGTTGCCCCTGCCAGCGGTCAATTATTTCTCGATAATTCACTGCTGCTACGGGCAACGCGCAATAATGACCGCTGTTAGGGGCAACAGAGCGCTATTGACCAATCACAATCAAGCATTTTGATCGCAGTCACGAAAGCTAAGCTTTACAGCTGCACTACATCAGGTGCAATCAAGTCCACACACCTGCCGGCGAGGAGCAACAGAACTGCGTCTGCATTTGATCTCGTCTTGTCGATGGTGTAAAATGAATTGTATATTGTTAGTAAGTTAGCCCTGTAATAAGCGGGATAATGTATAGCCTATACTCGGTCATTGTCGCAAAATAATTGACCTTCACTGCGTTTAGAACAGTGTCGGTCAATTATTTTGCGACAATGACCTCGTAGCTATACATTATCCCTTACTTAAAGACGCATTTATTGGACCCGTTGCTCGCGGAGTTTACATAGAAACAGTGAGACTCCCAAGAGGAGTTATCACAGGCTGTAGAACGAATAGTGGTCTAAGAGAAGTTAATTCTATTTTGAATGTGATTCACTGCGCATTAGTTAGATTGCACGTTGCGCATGTTATGACTTTGAACGTCTGCCATTTCCACAGCAAAAGGCACATTTAACAATACGACACGTCGATCATGAATATATGCAAATCGACGAAATTTACTCATCGACGAATCGTGACAGCCCTATTACACACACTCACACACACACACACACACACACACTCTCTCTCTCTCTCAAACACACTCTCTCTCTCAAACATGCACTCTATCTATCACATACATACATCACACACTGTCTCTCATTCTCTCTCACACACACACACGCACTCTATCTCTCTCTCACATACACACACTCTGGCTGTCTCCCTCTCTGTTGCAGCTTTCAGTGCTTCTCAGGTCAGTGGCTGGGGACAGTGTGAGCAGCAGCTCCCCCCCCCCCC